>NC_143027.1:79555000-79930000 GCF_057628025.1 Oncorhynchus mykiss
AGGTGAGACCGGACCCAGCACACACACACACACACACACACACACAGACAGTCTGAAACAGTACAGCGGAGATGAGGTGAGACCAGACCCAGCACACACACACACACACACACACAGACAGTCTGAAACAGTACAGCGGAGATGAGGTGAGACCGGACCCAGCACACACACACACACACACACACACACACACACACACACACACAGACAGTCTGAAACGGTACAGCGGAGGTGAGGTACACCCCAAAACACAGACACACCCCAACCTGTGTGTTTGTATCTGTTTCTCTCTCTTCCTCCTCCTCTCTGCTCCTGCAGTCGTTTATGAAGCACAACACTCCTAAGCAGAATGATCACTGCCTGTCTAACTTTGACCTGGCTGAGTACCGTCAGGTCCTCAGTGACCTGGCCATTCAGATCTACCAGCAGCTCATCAAATGCATGGAGAACATCCTACAGCCCATGATAGGTGAGTACACCACGCTGTGTGTGTGTTTTTATTCAATTCAATGAAACCTTTATTTAACTAGGCAAGTCAGTTAAGAACAAATTCTTATTTACAATGACGGCCAAACTCGGACGACGCTGGGCCAATTGTTCGCCGCCCTGTGGGACAACCAGATGTGGATTCGAACCAGGGAATGTAGCGAAGCCTCATGCACTGAGATGCAGGGCCTTAGACCGCTGCGCCACTCTGTGGTGTGTGGGTGGGTGAACATCCAACCACTAACATGTTGTGTGTGTGTGTGTGTGTGTGTCCCAGTCTCTGGTATGTTGGAGCATGAGACCATCCAGGGTGTGTCGGGGGTTAAGCCGACCGGTCTGCGTAAACGGACATCGAGCATCGCTGACGAGGGAACCTACACGCTGGAATCCATCTTACGCCAGCTCAGCGCTTTCCACTCCACCATGTGTCAGCACGGCACCGACCCTGAACTCATCAAACAGGTCCGTGTGCTTGTGTCTGACCCAGACCCTTGGTTGTGTTCTGACCATGACCCTTGGTTGTGTTCTGACCCTGACCCTTGGTTGTGTTCTGACCGTGATCCTTGGTTGTGTCCTGACCCTGACCCATGGTTGTGTTCTGACCGTGAACCTTGGTTGTGTTCTGACCGTGACCCTTGGTTGTGTTCTGACCGTGAACCTTGGTTGTGTTCTGACCCTGATCCTTGGTTGTGTTCTGACCCTGACCATTGGTTGTGTTCTGACCCTGACCCATGGTTGTGTTCTGACCCTGATCCTTGGTTGTGTTCTGACCCTGACCCTTGGCTGTGTTCTGGTTCTGACCCTTGGCTGTGTTCTGGTTCTAACCCTTGGCTGTGTTCTGACCCTTGGCTGTGTTCTGACCCTTGGCTGTGTTCTGACCCTTGGCTGTGTTCTGACCCTTGGTTGTGTTCTGACCCTGACCCTTGGTTGTGTTCTGACCCTGACCCTTGGTTGTGTTCTGACCCTGACCCTTGGTTGTGTCCTGACCCTGACCCTTGGTTGTGTTCTGACCCTGACCCTTGGTTGTGTTCTGACCGTGAACCTTGGTTGTGTTCTGACCGTGACCCTTGGTTGTGTTCTGACCGTGACCCTTGGTTGTGTTCTGACCGTGACCCTTGGTTGTGTCCTGACCCTGACCCTTGGTTGTGTCCTGACCCTGACCCTTGGTTGTGTTCTGACCCTGAACCTTGGTTGTGTTCTGACCCTGACCCATGGTTGTGTTCTGACCCTGATCCTTGGTTGTGTTCTGACCCTGATCCTTGGTTGTGTTCTGACCCTGATCCTTGGTTGTGTTCTGACCCTGACCCTTGGCTGTGTTCTGGTTCTGACCCTTGGCTGTGTTCTGGTTCTGACCCTTGGCTGTGTTCTGACCCTTGGCTGTGTTCTGACCCTTAGCTGTGTTCTGACCCTTGGCTGTGTTCTGACCCTGACCTTTGGCTGTGTCCTGACCCTGACCCTTGGTTGTGTCCTGACCCTGACCCTTGGCTGTGTCCTGACCCTGACCCTTGGCTGTGTCCTGACCCTTGGCTGTGTTCTGACCCTGACCCTTGGCTGTGTCCTGACCCTTGGCTGTGTTCTGACCCTTGGCTGTGTTCTGACCCTTGGCTGTGTTCTGACCCTAGGCTGTGTTCTGACCCTTGGCTGTGTTCTGACCCTGACACTTGGCTGTGTTCTGACCCTGACCTTTGGCTGTGTCCTGATCCTGACCCTTGGTTGTGTCCTGACCCTGATCCTTGGCTGTGTCCTGACCCTGACCCTTGGCTGTGTCCTGACCCTTGGCTGTGTTCTGACCCTGGCTGTGTTCTGACCCTGACCCTTGGCTGTGTCCTGACCCTTGGCCGTGTTCTGACCCTGGCTGTGTTCTGACCCTTGGCTGTGTTCTGACCCTTGGCTGTGTTCTGACCCTTGGCTGTGTTCTGACCCTTGGCTGTGTTCTGACCCTGGCTGTGTTCTGACCCTGACCCTTGGCTGTGTCCTGACCCTTGGCCGTGTTCTGACCCTGGCTGTGTTCTGACCCCAGGTTGTGAAGCAGCAGTTCTACATCATTGGAGCTGTGACTCTCAACAATCTACTGCTGCGTAAAGACATGTGCTCCTGGAGCAAAGGCATGCAGATCAGGTCGGTTCAGAGAGGCTGTCATGTCTTATGTATAGACAGACTGTGTCTAATGTGTTTTATAGAGTGTGTGTGTAACGTATATAATGTGGTGTACCAGGTATAACGTGAGTCAGCTGGAGGAGTGGCTGCGTGACAAGTCTCTGATGCTGTGTGGAGCCAAGGAGACTCTGGAGCCTCTGATTCAGGCTGCTCAGCTGCTGCAAGTCAAGAAGAAGACGGACGAAGACGCCGAGGCCATCTGCTCCATGTGCAACAGCTTGTCCACATCTCAGGTATCCAATCACAGCTCACTATTCTGCTCATGTACTAAACCAATTAGAGCCCTCTCTACCACTCACGTACTGAACTAACCAATCACAGCCCTCTCTACCACTCACGTACTGAACTAGTCAATCACAGCCCTCTCTACCACTTAGGTCCTGAACTGACCAATCCCAGCCCTCGGGTACTCAATTTACCAGTCAAGCCCTATCACTGCGGAGAATGGGACAGGGGATCAGTTGAGTTAATAGTTCAAGGTTCAACAAATTAAGTTTGTCTCTGTGTTTCTGTGTTCCCAGATTGTGAAGGTGTTGAACCTGTACACTCCAGTCAACGAGTTTGAAGAGAGGGTGTCTGTTACCTTCATACGAACCATACAGGTAAGATCTGTCTGTCTGTCTGTATGGCTGTCTGTCTGTCTGTCTGTCTGTCTGTCTGTCTGTCTGTCTGTCTGTCTGTCTGTCTGTCTGTCTGTCTGTCTGTCTGTCTGTCTGTCTGTCTGTCTGTCTGTCTGTCTGCAACTAATGTATATATTTTCTCTCCCTGTTCTTCCCTTCCTCCCCCTCTCTCTGTCTGTCAGACTCGTTTGCGGGACCGCTGTGAGACTCCTCAGCTGTTGATGGACACTAAGATCATCTACCCAGTCACCTTCCCTTTCAACCCCTCCTCTCTGGCCCTGGAGACTATCCAAATACCAGGCTCCCTCAACCTAGCCTTCCTTACCCGCGTCTAACACACACACACACACACACATACACAACTAATAGATAGGCTATACATATGTACACATGCATACACAAAGCATTCTCTTCCTAACACATCCAAACACTTACATACAGTGCACACACACATACACACGCTCAGCTTCCACCCTACGGTAGTCTTTATATCAGTAGTTGAAAGCCCATCCTCCTCCGCGTGTACAAATGCTCAACTCTAAGAGAATGCACCGCTACAGGCCACCTTTTCTCCTATCTTACCCCCTTTTACTAAGCTACACTCCCCACCTACAACCCCATTTAAGACCTAGTACCGTGTTCCCCCAGTCCTCTTTTCTCCTCTTTGTTCTCTTCTCAATAGTGTAGTGTTTTCTAGCAGTCCGGTTCTCCCATAGGAATGTATTACGGTACACTTAAGCTAGCTGTCCAGGGCTAGCATCACAGCTAGCTAGCTCCTTCAGCTAAGCTCAGCTAGCATCTGTTGTGTTATGATAGGATGCTAGCGCTTCCACAGTTATCTAGCTAGCATCAGTTTTGAGTACATCGTTATCAACTCACCCACTGAACACATTCAAGCCAAGTGCAGTACCCATTGTCTGTACCATACTTTTATACATATATAAATACATATAAATATTAATATATATATATATCACGCTAGGGTGTTTTATTTATTGCATTTATCTCACTCCCTTTCCTAAAATACGTTTTTCTTTGCAGACAGAAAACATGGATACCATAGACTTGTAGGCTTATCTCTCCAGCTTTCCAGACCGGAGAGAAGTATGGCCTTGGAAAGACCACTAGAGTCCTGTAGTATTAGAATTATGTCTACAGCAGATGATCTATGCAGTCTCATTTAATTAGCACTATTTAATGTAGCTTTTTATTTGTTTAGCTCATGATGTATTGTGCTTTAAGATCTCTCTGCCGTAGCTTTGTCCTGCTTTAACCTGCTTCTCTAGTAGATCTGCACTTTAGCACCACTGCACCAGAGGTTGAAATAGAGGATTAGACTGGAACAGAGGTTGAAATAGAGGATTAGACTGGAACAGAGGTTGAAATAGAGGATTAGACTGGAACAGAGGTTGAAATAGAGGATTAGACTGGAACAGAGGTTGAAATAGAGGATTAGACTGGAACAGAGGTTGAAATAGAGGATTAGACTGGAACAGAGGTTGAAATAGAGGATTAGACTGGAACAGAGGTTGAAATAGATGATTAGACTGGAACAGAGGTTGAAATAGAGGATTAGACTGGTACAGGTTGAAATAGAGGATTAGACTGGAACAGAGGTTGAAATGGAGGATTAGACTGGAACAGAGGTTGAAATGGAGGATTAGACTGGAACAGAGGTTGAAATAGAGGATTAGACTGGAACAGAGGTTGAAATAGAGGATTAGACTGGGACAGAGGTTGAAATAGAGGATGAGACTGGAACAGAGGTTGAAATAGAGGATGAGACTGGAACAGAGGTTGAAATAGAGGATGAGACTGGAACAGAGGTTGAAATAGAGGATGAGACTGGAACAGGTTGAAATAGAGGATTAGACTGGAACAGAGGTTGAAATAGAGGATTAGACTGGAACAGAGGTTGAAATAGAGGATTAGACTTGAACAGAGGTTGAAATAGAGGATTAGACTGGACCAGAGGTTGAAATAGAGGATTAGACTGGACCAGAGGTTAAAATAGAGGATTAGACTGGACCAGGTTGAAATAGAGGATTAGACTGGAACAGAGGTTGAAATAGAGGATTAGACTGGAACAGAGGTTGAAATAGAGGATTAGACTGGAACAGAGGTTGAAATAGAGGATTAGACTGGAACAGAGGTTGAAATAGAGGATGAGACTGGAACAGAGGTTGAAATAGAGGATGAGACTGGAACAGAGGTTGAAATAGAGGATTAGACTGGAACAGAGGTTGAAATAGAGGATTAGACTGGAACAGAGGTTGAAATAGAGGATGAGACTGGAACAGAGGTTGAAATAGAGGATGAGACTGGAACAGAGGTTGAAATAGAGGATGAGACTGGAACAGAGGTTGAAATAGAGGATGAGACTGGAACAGGTTGAAATAGAGGATTAAACTGGAACAGAGGTTGAAATAGAGGATGAGACTGGAACAGAGGTTGAAATAGAGGATTAGACTGGACCAGAGGTTGAAATAGAGGATTAGACTGGACCAGAGGTTGAAATAGAGGATTAGACTGGACCAGGTTGAAATAGAGGATTAGACTGGAACAGAGGTTGAAATAGAGGATTAGACTGGAACAGAGGTTGAAATAGAGGATTAGACTGGAACAGAGGTTGAAATAGAGGATTAGACTGGAACAGAGGTTGAAATAGAGGATTAGACTGGAACAGAGGTTGAAATAGAGGATTAGACTGGAACAGGTTGAAATAGAGGATGAGACTAGAACAGGTTGAAATAGAGGATTAGACTGGAACAGAGGTTGAAATAGAGGATTAGACTGGAACTGAGGTTGAAATAGAGGATTAGACTTGAACAGAGGTTGAAATAGAGGATTAGACTGGAACAGAGGTTGAAATAGAGGATTAGATTGGAACAGAGGTTGAAATAGAGGATTAGACTGGAACAGAGGTTGAAATAGAGGATGAGACTGGAACAGGTTGAAATAGAGGATTAGACTGGAACAGAGGTTTAAATAGATAGAGGATTAGACGTGCAGTAGTTGGCTAGACTGGACGAGTAGTTTAGATGGGTATGGGTATAAAACTATCAGGTTTAGACGGCTTCAGCTACTGTACTTGCTTCTCCACTTTAACTAAGTAGTTTGGTTTCAAAACCCCTACAGAGGACTCACTAACTCTCACACACACTAGTGACTGTTGTTAAAAACACTGGATCCTACATATCCACTACCACAGCGTTTCCCTGATTTTTAAAAATGGGGTCGGAAAAAAATACAATAAAACCGTTCATAGAACCAGGGTTACGTCGGTAACCTCCGGTAGCCTCGGTAACCTCCGGTAGCCTCTAGATACAGTTGTAATAAACAGAGCGGTTTCTGTTTTCTTCCTACAAATGTGGCTCTATCTTTTAAAAGATACAACATATAATGACCCCATCACTGAAATATCAGACTCTCAGGAACACGGATGTGTCTTCTGTTTCCTTCTACAATGGCCACA
This sequence comes from Oncorhynchus mykiss, assembly GCF_057628025.1. Taxonomy (NCBI): domain Eukaryota; kingdom Metazoa; phylum Chordata; class Actinopteri; order Salmoniformes; family Salmonidae; genus Oncorhynchus; species Oncorhynchus mykiss. The sequence continues at coordinate 79,561,739 of NC_143027.1, forward strand.
AGCCTCATTAGAACAGAGTGGACAAGACCAGGAACTAAATCAGCTAAAACAATAAGTTTACATTAGTGTTGATTTCATCACTTTTTTCTACATGGTGGAGTCGTGATGTTTTATTATATCAAAATGGGGCTGCGGACCAAACAGTTGGAACTCCTGCAGTACCAACTACTACATACCTACATGTCCTCACCCCACCACTCTGTCTGCTCCACTCTCTGTACATTATGATGGACAAGATCTATAGGTATTCCTTTCAGTATTATAGCCTTGGAAAGGAGGTTGTTTGTTACTAAACCTGGTTACCACTGAGCCAGTCTGTTTTACTGTAGTTGCTCTCATAATCCATCGCATTTAGACTCAATATCAACCATGTCTTGAATGTTTTCCCCTACAGCCTGTATGATAATGCTGCCTTGCCAGCTTTACTCCAGAAACTAAATCACTTCTTTGTAGACAAACTATTACATGCCCTGGCTACAGTCTCTACCCTACCCTACTCTAACTCTTACCCCCTTCTTTCATTCCCTACTAACCTACTCTAACTCTTACCCCCTTCTTTCATTCCCTACTAACCTACTCTAACCCCCTTCTTTCATTCCCTACTAACCTACTCTAACTCTTACCCCCTTCTTTCATTCCCTACTAACCTACTCTAACCCCCTTCTTTCATTCCCTACTAACCTACTCTAACTCTTACCCCCTTCTTTCATTCCCTACTAACCTACTCTAACCCCCTTCTTTCATTCCCTACTAACCTACTCTAACTCTTACCCCCTTCTTTCATTCCCTACTAACCTACTCTAACCCCCTTCTTTCATTCCCTACTAACCTACTCTAACTCTTACCCCCTTCTTTCATTCCCTACTAACCTACTCTAACCCCCTTCTTTCATTCCTTACTAACCTACTCTAACTCTTACCCCCTTCTTTCATTCCCTACTAACCTACTCTAACAACTCCTTCACTGTCTCCCCAACCCCTTCTTCACTGTCTCCCCAACCCCTTCTTCACTGTCTCCCCTACCCCTTCTTCACTGTCTCCCCTACCCCCTCTTCACTGTCTCCCCAACCCCTTCTTCACTGTCTCCCCAACCCCTTCTTCACTGTCTCCCCAACCCCTTCTTCACTGTCTCCCCAACCCCTTCTTCACTGTCTCTCCAACCCCTTCTTCACTGTGTCCCAACATCAGCCAAGTCTGTTTTCATGGCTCTACTTTTAGAGAAAGCAACCATGTTTTTACTCAGTACCAGATAGTGACCAGGAGAGGGCGACATTGGACACTAGGTCACATGACTGTGGCTTCTCTAAAACCAGACGTTCTGCCAGATGTTCTATAGAATCAAAGAAGATATACTAACATTCTATTCACTACCACTAAGGCCCTTCTAACCTCTCTGACTGGTCAAGTGCTGAGGGACAGAAAGGATAGAACTACATTTCTCATCATCGTTGCCTCTCTTCCTTACTTGTGCCATCAGTGTTCACCCAAACCCTAACTGCTCATCAACCATCAACTTTATTTAACCATCAACCTTATTGTTTAACCTTCAACCTTATTACTTACCGTGACCTTTATTTGCCTCCCAACCCTGACCCTTTGCATTTTGTTCCCTGGCCTATAGAGAGACACGACTCAGAAAAACATATTATTATTACTATCATTGATGTAGGAGTCAAGTTCATCTTTAAACTTGTTTTGTGGTGCAATTTCATTAATAATCATATATTTATTATTGGGACCATCATGAGTGTATTGTATAAAAATTAAAAATGGCCTTTTTGTTACATTTTTGCAGCGTTGCATTTTAATGAAGGATTTTTAGGATGAAGTTTTAGGTTGTTCAACATGTTTATAGTGATACCAGATCTACAATGCATATCTGCATCTTGGACGATACTGGAATACTGCAGGTTTTAGGTTGTTCAACATGTTTATAGTGATACCAGATCTACAATGCATATCTGCATCTTGGACGATACTGGAATACTGCAGGTTTTAGGCTGTTCAACATGTGTATAGTGATACCAGATCTAAAATGCATATCTGCATCTTGGACGATACTGGAATACTGCAGGTTTTACCCTTGTGAATGTTTTAGCTGTTATTGATCATACATATAGGATGACTTCATTGTTACTCATGTTTGGGACAAAGCCTTACATATGATTTTAAAAACACTATCATCTCCTGTCTTTGTCTGTGTCTGTCTGTTACACGACTACTGTTTTAAAAAGTAGCATTATTATTGAATGTTTTGACAAGTTGTCCTTAGATCTTATTTCAGAGGCTGGGATGGAAGGATTGTTTTGACAAGTTGACCTTAGATCTTATTTCAGAGGCTGGGATGGAAGGATTGTTTTGACAAGTTGTCCTTAGATCTTATTTCAGAGGCTGGGATGGAAGGATTGTTTTGACAAGTTGTCCTTAGATCTTATTTCAGAGGCTGGGATGGAAGGATTGTTTTGACAAGTTGACCTTAGATCTTATTTCAGAGGCTGGGATGGAAGGATTGTTTTGACAAGTTGTCCTTAGATCTTATTTCAGAGGCTGGGATGGAAGGATTGTTTTGACAAGTTGTCCTTAGATCTTATTTCAGAGGCTGGGATGGAAGGATTGTTTTGACAAGTTGTCCTTAGATCTTATTTCAGAGGCTGGGATGGAAGGATTGTTTTGACAAGTTGTCCTTAGATCTTATTTCAGAGGCTGTGATGGAAGGATTGTTTTGACAAGTTGTCCTTAGATCTTATTTCAGAGGCTGGGATGGAAGGATTGTTTTGACAAGTTGTTCTTAGATCTTATTTCAGAGGCTGGGATGGAAGGATTGTTTTGACAAGTTGTCCTTAGATCTTATTTCAGAGGCTGGGATGGAAGGAATGTTTTGACAAGTTGTCCTTAGATCTTATTTCAGAGGCTGTGATGGAAGGATTGTTTTGCTTTCTGTCTAGTTGCACTTTTTGAAATATTTACTGAACAAGTTGAATAAACGCTGATAAAGTTAGCTCTGTCTGCCCTTAACCTATCTGATATTCTAATTTCTTTGATCATCCTGTGGTTTATGCTCCTCCAGAGAGGTCATCTAGCTGTAGTCATTTACACAGTAGATGGCTATAGTCTTACTGACTATCCCAAATGGTACCATATTCACTAGATAGTGCACAGCTTTTGACCAGGGACCATAGGGAATAGGGCGCCATTTGGTATGTACCCTTAGCCCATTTCTATAATTAGCCTTCTTCAAGCAGTGTAGATGGACCACTCTTCCCGCTCTCCCCTTCCCTTATAGTGTCCCAGTCTGTATATGCCGTGTGCCTCAGACAGGCTTGTTCACGTAGACACTCTGTGGTACGACCGGTCTTCACCTCATTTCAGATATACATTTTAACATCTCCAGATGGTTCTTAAAATAGATACTTAAAATCTCCCTTTTTTATGGTTTTGACAATTGAGGTCAATGCTAAAGTATCACATCAAGTCACGACATCATCACCAACCGACACATCTCATTGATCTAATAATCTTCAGACTTCATACAGTCCACCTGTGGAAGAGATGCTGAACTCTGCTCTCTCCTCTCCATCTCCTCGCTTCTATTCACTTCTTTGTCCTCTCTCCTCCCGTGTGTACATCGGGAGAACTGGACTGTGTGTATAATTCCTGGTAGCTGTACTTAGTGAATGTGTTCACCATTAAGAAACTTGGAATAAGTTTAAATTGTCAAACCCTGTAAAAGACAAATAAAGGAATTCAGCACTGAAAATATTTGTTTATTTTTTTGTCCCAAGCCAAAAGCAAGCTGTGGTCATGAATGGGTTATGAAAATAATAGCAGTTATTATATTACTGTATTATTTATAAACATTCTGCCATGGAATTTTAGCTTTAAGTTCATATTAAATACGTTAACTATTTCTGCCCTCAGACCGTCCAGTGGCTAGCTGACCTATAGCCTGAACAAGTAATACAGCCCTTATTAACAACAGATCTAGGATCAGATAACATTACCACCAACAATAACATTTACCATTAGTGGAGGTGAAACAATCTGACCTTGGACCAGTGATTAGGGACAGCTTCTATCCAGTCGTAATACTTTGGGCTTCATCCCAAATGGAACCATATTCTCTTTCTAGTGCACTACTTTTGACCAGGCCATCGGGTTCTGGACATAATAAGTGCACTTTAAAGGGGATATAGTGCCATTTGGGGCGTGACCCTGGTCTGTACCTGAGGGTAATACTGTGGCGTGGTCAAAGCCCTTGGTAAGTAGCTTAGTGTTCCCTCTCTGTCCCTGCCCTCCAATCCTCTAACTAACGTTGGAAAACACTCCTCAGGATAGCATACCGTCTGACAGACAAACCAACTTCCCTCATTAGGTAAGAACTATATTATACGTTTGTTATGATGATGTCATGCAGTTGTGTTGGAAACAGTTGATCAGCAATTTTTTTTATATTTAAGGCATATCAGATCTGTAAGCATGTACAATATGAGATGGACTGATTTTAAATAATGACAAGGTGTCGACTTAGTTATAACTCAATATACATGGCCTTCAGTAATGTATTTAGGATATTACTTTGAGAATTTGATAGACCACTGAAAAGCCATACATGGACTGTATAGGGCTTAGTGTTAGGTGGATCACTATCAGCACTGTAACAGTAAAGCCTATTTCTCAGTCTCTATTTTAAGCATGTGGCTAGTACAGTACGGAACGGTGTACAGTAGTATAGGAAGTTTGTGGGTACCATCCACTACCGTTGTGCCCTCGAGCAAGGCACTCGCTCCGGCATAACCCCCACATAGCTCCAGGGGTGCTGCATTGTGGTTGACCTTGTGCTCCTTGGAAGTGTCTGTATGTTGTTATGTGTTTCTGTGCTGTCCTGGGGGTTGGGAGCAGCGCATCCTGCATTCCTAAGGCTACTGATCAAAATAGCCACATGGCTAGCAGATAACAAATATACTACATATCAACCTAGGATCAATGATTTAGCCAGCTAACTTACCTAAATATTTAGAAATATTCATGTTCGTTTTGTAAATGGGCATGGTCTACTACTCTAATTTACTCAACAACCAAAAACACAAAGTCCGATCATAAGTAAAAAATTGTATTAACCAGAAAACCAATAGTTATTTATCAAAGTTAGCTGGCTAACTTATTGACCCTGCTTTGTAGTATACCCCTCAGACCCATGGTTCAGACAATAGGCAGACAAGACCGGAACAAAAATGGCAATTGTGGGAGGAGCACAAGGTCAACCTGGAGTTATGTAGGGGTAATATTCTAATAAAATAACATGTTTGTTGTCAGATGTAAACAACAGGTACAGACTAACAGTGAAATGCTTACTTACGGGCCCTTCCCATATAGCAGCAAGCGCCCTGCTCAACGGCACAATGGCAGCTACTAACTTCCTAATAATATAGTTCTAGTTCTACAATTGTGTGTTTATCTCTAGTACTGTGTATGTCTTACAGCCCACAATATACTATATACAGTGCCTTTGGAAAGTATTCAGACCCCTTGACTTTTTCCACATGTTGTTAGGTTACAGCCTAATTCTAAAACTTATGAAATAGTTTTTTCCCCTCATCAATCTACACACAATGCTCCATAATGACGTAGCAAAAACAGGTTATACATTTTTGCTCATTTATTTAAAAATATGAAATATTACATTTACATACAGTATCAGTCAAAAGTTTGGACACACCTACTCATTCCAGGGTTTTTCTGTATTTTTACAGGGTGGGGGGGGGGGTGTTAAGGAAAAAAATTGAAAATAAAAGTAACAAATAATTAAACAGCAGCAGTAAAATAAGTCAAATTGCGAGGGCACCGGTTAGTTGAGGTAGTTGAGGTAATATGTACATGTAGGTAGAGTTAAAGTGACTATGCATAGATGATAAACAGAGAGTAGCAGCAGCATAAAGAGGGGTCTGGGTAGCCCTTTGATTAGCTGTTCAGGAGTCTTATGGCTTGGGGGTGGAAGCTGTTAAGAAGCCTTTTGGACCTCGACCTGGTGCTCCGGTACCTCTTGCCGTGCAGAAGCAGAGAGAACAGTCGGCCGGCTAGGTTGGCTGGAGTCTGACAATTTTTCGGGCCTTCCTCTGACACCACCTGATATAGAGGTCCTGGATGGCAGGAAGCTTGGCCCCAGTGATGTACTGGGCCTTCTGCAATACCCTCTGTAGTGCCTTGCGTTTGGAGGCCGAGCAGTTGCCATACCAGGCAGTGATGCAACCCGTCAGGATGCTCTCGATGCTGCAGCTGTAGAACCTTTTGAATATCTGTGGACCCATGCCAAATCTTTTCAGTCTCCTGAGGGGGAATAGGCTTTGTCGTGCCCTCTTCACAGCTGTCTTAGTGTGTTTGGTCCATGATAGTTTGTTGGTGATGTGGATACCAAGGAACTTGAAGCTCTCAACCTGTTCCACTACAGCCCCGTTGATGAGAATGGGGGTGTGTTCGGGTCCTCCTTTTTATGTAGTCCACAATCATCTCCTTAGTCTTGATCACGTTGAGGGAGAGGTTGTTGTCCTGGCACCACACAACCAGGTCTCTGACCTCCTCCCTATAGACTGTCTCATCGTTTTTCCACATGTTGTTAGGTTACAGCCTAATTCTAAAACTTATGAAATAGTTTTTTCCCCTCATCAATCTACACACAATGCTCCATAATGACGTAGCAAAAACAGGTTATACATTTTTGCTCATTTATTTAAAAATATGAAATATTACATTTACATACAGTATCAGTCAAAAGTTTGGACACACCTACTCATTCCAGGGTTTTTCTGTATTTTTACAGGGTGGGGGGGGGGGTGTTAAGGAAAAAAATTGAAAATAAAAGTAACAAATAATTAAACAGCAGCAGTAAAATAAGTCAAATTGCGAGGGCACCGGTTAGTTGAGGTAGTTGAGGTAATATGTACATGTAGGTAGAGTTAAAGTGACTATGCATAGATGATAAACAGAGAGTAGCAGCAGCATAAAGAGGGGTCTGGGTAGCCCTTTGATTAGCTGTTCAGGAGTCTTATGGCTTGGGGGTGGAAGCTGTTAAGAAGCCTTTTGGACCTCGACCTGGTGCTCCGGTACCTCTTGCCGTGCAGAAGCAGAGAGAACAGTCGGCCGGCTAGGTTGGCTGGAGTCTGACAATTTTTCGGGCCTTCCTCTGACACCACCTGATATAGAGGTCCTGGATGGCAGGAAGCTTGGCCCCAGTGATGTACTGGGCCTTCTGCAATACCCTCTGTAGTGCCTTGCGTTTGGAGGCCGAGCAGTTGCCATACCAGGCAGTGATGCAACCCGTCAGGATGCTCTCGATGCTGCAGCTGTAGAACCTTTTGAATATCTGTGGACCCATGCCAAATCTTTTCAGTCTCCTGAGGGGGAATAGGCTTTGTCGTGCCCTCTTCACAGCTGTCTTAGTGTGTTTGGTCCATGATAGTTTGTTGGTGATGTGGATACCAAGGAACTTGAAGCTCTCAACCTGTTCCACTACAGCCCCGTTGATGAGAATGGGGGTGTGTTCGGGTCCTCCTTTTTATGTAGTCCACAATCATCTCCTTAGTCTTGATCACGTTGAGGGAGAGGTTGTTGTCCTGGCACCACACAACCAGGTCTCTGACCTCCTCCCTATAGACTGTCTCATCGTTGTCGGTGATCGGGCATACTACTGTGTCATCGGCAAACTTGATGATGGCGTTGGAGTCGTGCCTGGCCATGCAGTCATGAGTGAACAGGGAGTACTGGAGGGGATTGAGCACGCACTCCTGAGGGGCCCCTGTGTTGAGGATAAGCGTGCCGGATGTGTTGTTCCCTACCCTTACCACCTGGGGGCGACCCGTCAGGAAGTCCAGGATCCAGTTGCAGAGGGAGGTGTTTAGTCCCAGGGTCCTTAGCTTAGTGGTGAGCTTTGAGGGCACTATGGTGTTGAACTCTAGTCAATGAATAGTATTCTCACATAGGTGTTCCTTTTATCCAGGTGGGAAAGGGCAGTGTTGAGTGCAATAGAGATTGTATCATCTGTGGATCTGTTGGGGCGGTATGCAAATTGGAGTAGGTCTAGGGTTTCTGGGATAGTGGTGTTGATGTGGGCCAAGACCAGCCTTTCAAAGCACTTCATGGCGACAGACAGGTCGGTAGTCATTTACAGACGGGTTGGGTCGGTAGTCATTTAGGCAGGTTACTTTGGTGTTCTTGGGCACAGGGACTATGGTGGTCTGCTTGAAATATTGGTATTACAGACTCAGTCAGGTTGAAAATGTCAGTGAAGACACTTTCCAGTTGGCCAATACTGTCATCAAGGCAACGGGTGGCTACTGTCATCAAGGCAACGGGTGGCTACTTTGAAGAATCTCAAATATAAAATATATTTTGATTTAACACTTTTGGTTACTACATGATTTCATATGTTATTTCATAGTTTTAATGTCTTCACTAGTACTGATCTTCTACAATGTAGAAAATAGTAAAAATAAATAAAACCCCTTGAATGAGTAGGTGTGTCCAAACTTTTGACTGGTACTGTAAGTAGTCAGACCCTTCACTCAGTACTTTGTTGAAGCACCTTTGGCAGCGATTTCAGCCTCGAGTCTTCTTGTGTATGACGCTACAAGCTTGGCACACCTGTATTTGGGGAGTTTCTCCCATTCTTCTCTGCAGATCCTCTCAAGCTCTGTCAGTTTGGATGGGAAGCGTTGCTGCACAGCTATTTTCAGGTCTCTCCAGCGATGTTCGATCAGGTTTTATGTCCAGGCTCTGGCTGGGTCACTCAAGTACATTCAGAGACTTGTCCCGAAGCCACTCCTGCGTTGTTATGGCTGTGTGCTTAGGGTCGTTGTCCTGTTGGAAGATGAATCTTCGCCCCAGTCTGAGGTCCTGAGAGTTCTGGAGCAGGTTTTTATCAAGGATCTCTCTGTACTTTGCTCCGTTCATCTTTGCCCCAATCCTGACTAGTCTCCCAGTCCCTGCCACTGAAAAACATCCCCACACCATGATTCTGCCACCACCATGCTTCACCGTAGGGATGGTGCCAGGTTTCCTCCAGACGTGACGTTGGCATTCAGGCCAAAGAGTTCAATCTTGGTTTCTTCGGGCCAGAGAATCTTGTTTATCATGGTCTGAGAGTCATTTAGGTGGCTTTTGGCAAACTCCAAGTGGGCTGTCATGTGCCTTTTACTGAGGAGTGGCTTCCATCTGGCCACTCCACACTAAAGCCCTGATTGGTGGAGTGCTACAGAGCTGGTTGTCCTTCTGGAAGGTTCTCCCATCTCCACAGAGCAACTCGGAGTTCAGTCAGTGTGACCATTGGGTTCTTGGTCACCTCCCTGACCAAGGCCTTTCTCCCCCGATTACTCAGTTTGGCTGGGCGGACAGCTCTAGGAAGAGTCTTGGTGGTTCCAAACTTTTTTTCATTTAAGAATGATAGAGGCCACTGTGTTCTTGGGGACCTTCAATGCTGCAGAAACGTTTTGTACCCCTCCCCAGACCTGTACCTCGATACAATCCTGTCTCTGAGCTCTACGGACAATTATTTTGACCTCATGGCTTGGTTATTGCTCTGACATACACTGTCAACTGTGGGACCTTATAAAGACAGGTGTGTGCCTTTCGAAGTCATGTCCAATCAATCAATTGAATTTACCACAGGTGGACACCAATCAAGTTGTAGACACATCTCAAGGATGATCAATGGAAACAGTACCTGAGCTCAATTTTGAGTCTCGTAGAAAAGGGTCTGAATAAATAAGGTATTTTTTTTCACTTTGTCATTATGGGGTATGGTGTGTAATGTAGTGTTCTATTTCTACTGTGTGTAATGTAGTGTTCTATTTCTACTGTGTGTAATGTAGTGTTCTATTTCTACTGTGTGTAGACTGCAGTGTTCTATTTCTACTGTGTGTAGACTGCAGTGTTCTATTTCTACTGTGTGTAATGTAGTGTTCTATTTCTACTGTGTGTAGACTGCAGTGTTCTATTTCTACTGTGTGTAGACTGCAGTGTTCTATTTCTACTGTGTGTAATATAGTGTTCTATTTCTACTGTGTGTAGACTGCAGTGTTCTATTTCTACTGTGTGTAATGTAGTGTTCTATTTCTACTGTGTGTAATGTAGTGTTCTATTTCTACTGTGTGTAATGTAGTGTTCTATTTCTACTGTGTGTAGACTGCAGTGTTCTATTTCTACTGTGTGTAATGTAGTGTTCTATTTCTACTGTGTGTAGACTGCAGTGTTCTATTTCTACTGTGTGTAGACTGCAGTGTTCTATTTCTACTGTGTGTAATGTAGTGTTCTATTTCTACTGTGTGTAATGTAGTGTTCTATTTCTACTGTGTGTAATGTAGTGTTCTATTTCTACTGTGTGTAATGTAGTGTTCTATTTCTACTGTGTGTAATGTAGTGTTCTATTTCTACTGTGTGTAGACTGCAGTGTTCTATTTCTACTGTGTGTAGACTGCAGTGTTCTATTTCTACTGTGTGTAATATAGTGTTCTATTTCTACTGTGTGTAATGTAGTGTTCTATTTCTACTGTGTGTAGACTGCAGTGTTCTATTTCTACTGTGTGTAATATAGTGTTCTATTTCTACTGTGTGTAATGTAGTGTTCTATTTCTACTGTGTGTAGACTGCAGTGTTCTATTTCTACTGTGTGTAGACTGCAGTGTTCTATTTCTACTGTGTGTAATGTAGTGTTCTATTTCTACTGTGTGTAATATAGTGTTCTGTTTCTACTGTGTGTAGACTGCAGTGTTCTATTTATACTGTGTGTAATATAGTGTTCTATTTCTGCTGTGTGTAGACTGCAGTGTTCTATTTCTACTGTGTGTAATGCAGTGTTCTATTTCTACTGTGTGTAGACTGCAGTGTTCTATTTCTACTGTGTGTAGACTGCAGTGTTCTATTTCTACTGTGTGTAGACAGCAGTGTTCTATTTCTACTGTGTGTAGACTGCAGTGTTCTATTTCTACTGTGTGTAATATAGTGTTCTATTTCTACTATGTGTAGACTGCAGTGTTCTATTTCTACTGTGTGTAGACTGCAGTGTTCTATTTCTACTGTATGTAGACTGCAGTGTTCTATTTCTACTGTATGTAATGTAGTGTTCTGTTTCTACTGTGTGTAGACTGCAGTGTTCTATTTCTACTGTGTGTAATATAGTGTTCTATTTCTACTGTGTGTAGACTGCAGTGTTCTATTTCTACTGTGTGTAATGCAGTGTTCTATTTCTACTGTGTGTAGACTCCAGTGTTCTATTTCTACTGTGTGTAGACTGCAGTGTTCTATTTATACTGTGTGTAGACAGCAGTGTTCTATTTCTACTGTGTGTAGACTGCAGTGTTCTATTTCTACTTTGTGTAGACTGCAGTGTTCTATTTCTACTGTGTGTAATATAGTGTTCTATTTCTACTGTGTGTAGACTGCAGTGTTCTATTTCTACTGTGTGTAGACTGCAGTGTTCTATTTCTACTGTGTGTAGACTGCAGTGTTCTATTTCTACTGTGTGTAATGTAGTGTTCTATTTCTACTGTGTGTAATATAGTGTTCTGTTTCTACTGTGTGTAGACTGCAGTGTTCTATTTCTACTGTGTGTAATATAGTGTTCTATTTCTACTGTGTGTAGACTGCAGTGTTCTATTTCTACTGTGTGTAATGCAGTGTTCTATTTCTACTGTGTGTAGACTCCAGTGTTCTATTTCTACTGTGTGTAGACTGCAGTGTTCTATTTATACTGTGTGTAGACAGCAGTGTTCTATTTCTACTGTGTGTAATGCATATCTCCACCCTAATGTATATGTTACAGCCAACTATGTATTTATACAGTATTTGTCTGTATCAGATTGTGGTTATGTATCTGTTCTATTTCTGCAGTGCCTAATGAACTGCAATATACACCGTGTAGAAACAGATAAATAATGACCTGCAATATAGACACTGCAGAAATAGAACAGATAGATATTGCAAGTCATTCTATACAGTTGAAGTGGGAAGTTTACATACACCTTAGCCAAATACATTTAAACTCAGTTTCACAACTCCTGACATTTAATCCTAGTAAAAATTCCTGTTTTAGGTCAGTCAGGATCACCACTTTATTTTAAGAATGTGAAATGTCAGAATAATAGTAGAGAGAATTATTTATTTCAGCTTTTATTTATTTCATCACATTCCCAGTGGGTCAGACATTTACATACACTCAATTAGTATTTGGTAGCATTGCCTATAAATTGTTTAACTTGGGCCAAACGTTTTGTGTAGCCTTCCACAAGCTTCCCGCACACGCTTTTTCAGTTCTGCCCACAAATGTTCTATAGGATTGAGGTCAGGGCTTTGTGATGGCCTCTCCAATACCTTGACTTTGTTGTCCTGAAGCCATTTTGCCACAACTTTGAAAGTATGCTTGGGGTCATTGTCCATTTGGAAGACCCATTTGCTACCAAGCTTTAACTTCCTGACTGATGTCTTGAGATGTTGCTTCAATATATTCACATAATTTTCCCTCCTCATAATGCCATCTATTTTGTGAAGTGCACCAGTCCCTCCTGCAGCAAAGCACCCCAACAACATGATGCTGCCACCCCCGTGCTTCACGGTTGGGATGGTGTTCTTCTATTTTTGTTTCATCAGACCAGAGGACATTTCTACAAAAAGTATGATCTTTGTCCCCATGTGCAGTTGCAAACCGTAGTCTGGATTTTTTATGGCATTTCTGGAGCATTGGCTTCTTCCTTGCAGAGCGGCCTTTCAGGTTATGTCCATATAGGACTCGTTTTACTGTGGAAATAGATACTTTTGTACCTGTTTCCTCCAGCATCTTTACAAGGTCCTTTGCTGTTGTTCTGGGATTCGCACCAAAGTACGCTCTTCTCTAGGAGGCAGAACCCGTCTCCTTCCTGAGTGGTATGACGGCAGCGTGGGCCCATGGTGTTTATACTTGCGTACTATTGTTTGTACAGATGAACGTGGTACCTTCTGGCATTTGGAAATTGCTCCCAAGGATGAACCAGACTTGTGGAGGTTTACAATTCTATTTTTTGAGGTCTTGGCTGATTTCTTTTGATTTTCCCATGATGTCAAGCAAAGGGGCACTGAGTTTGAAGGTAGACCTTGAAATACATCTACAGGTACACCTCCAATTGACTCAAATTATGTCAATTAGCCTATCAGAAGCTTCTAAAGCCATGACATAATTTTCTGGAGTTTTCCAAGCTGCTTAAAGGCACAGTCAACTTAGTGTCTGTAAACTTCTGACCCACTGGAATTGTGATACAGTGAGTTATAAGTGAAATAATCTGTCTGTAAACAATTGTTGGAAAAATGACTTGTGGCATGCACAAGTAGATGTCCTAACCAACTTGCCAAAACTATAGTTTATTAACAAGAAATGTGTGGAGTGGTTGAAAACGAGTTTTAATGACTCCAACCTAAGTGTATGTAAACTTCCGACTTCAACTGTATCTGTTCTATTTCTACACTGTGTATATTGCAGCTCATTATTTATATGTTCTATTTCTGCAGTGTCTATGTTGCAGTTCATTAGACACTATAAGAAATAGAACAGATAGATAACGACCTGCAATATGGACACTGCAGAAATAGAACAGATAGATATTGCAGGTCATTATATCATTATATATCTGTTCTATTTCTACACAGTGTATATTGCAGGTCCATATCCAGCTCTGCATGTCTATGATTCATTCCTCAGACTATCACTATCAGTGGCAGTTACCGATCCCCACCATTATACAGTGTAATAATGTACATCCAAGTGTGTGTGTGTGCATGCATCTCCTAAAATAGGCCTACTGCTCTCCCCTTCTCTGAGCAGGATCAGGCAGGAGGGAGATTCCCCACTGCTTATCGTCAACACAGCTGTCAGCACACACACACCTACACACACACTCTCACTCCCTCAATCCTCTCACTCTGTCTCTTATTCACTATCTCTCTCTAACTGACTCACACATACACACATTCTCTCCCTATCTCTCTAGCTCACGCTCTCTCTCTCTCTCTCTCTCTCTCTCTCTCTCTCTCTCTCTCTCTCTCTCTCTCTCTCTCTCTCTCTCTCTCTCTCTCTCTCTCAATTCAATTCAATTCAATTCAATTCAAGGGCTTTATTGGCATGGGAAACATGTGTTAACATTGCCAAAGCAAGTGAGGTAGATAATATATAAAGTGAAATAAACAATAAAAATTAACAGTAAACATCACACATACAGAAGTTTCAAAACAATAAAGACATTACAAATGTCATATTATATATATATATATATATATATATATATATATATATATATATATATATATATATATATATACAGTGTTTTAACAATGTACAAATAGTAAAGGATGTGGATGAGTCTCTCTCTCTCTCTCACTCACACTCACACTCTCTAACACACACACACACACATACACAAAATAGCAATGCTCCCTTCAGGTGAATCGATAACAGTGTGTATGTGTGTTATTTCTCATACCTGAATGTTGACACTGTGTTCCTTTTCTCCTCTATACAGGTCTGTGGTTAATCAGCTGCAGCCATGTGTGACCAGACGTTTTTGGCCATCACTTTCGGGCCGTGTGACAGCTGCTCAGAGAACCGCCCCTTGATGAATCTATACATCAAGACTGAACCCATCAACTACTGCTCACTATGCATGGAGATTGTACGTCTCTTTACCCATGACCTCTAACCTCTGACTCTAACCAATCTAACGGCTCCTTCCTGAACCAATACAATCCTTTAAGATCTTCACAAATTCCCAGGGAATAGGGATAGATTTGAGATTCTTTATGTATTTTTAGGGGGTTGGAGAGGACCCCATCTGAGAATGCAGCCTCCCTATCTGTCTGATATACAGTAGCAGCGAGCCTCTTTCAACAAACACACACACACACACACACACACACACACACACACACACACACACACACACACACACACACACACACACACACACACCATTCCTGGATGAATTCACCACCTCATTTTATCTGTACTCCCTTCTCTCTGGCAGCTCATCCACACTTACAGCTACCTTGTCTTTCACTTCTCTAAACAACAATAGGTGCAAAAACACCTTTCAAAGGAAAATAACATACATTTAAACAAGGAAACTGCAATGTGGTAAAATAAAATATGGAAAATGTGATTTTTCTGTCAAGTATTTACATGAACATTATTAGAGGAAAGTTAGGCTATATTTAGTACAATTACTACCAAAGACAGTCATAGTGGCTTCTCTGGAGCGAGAAAAACAGAGATATAGAAAGAGAGGGAGAGGTAGAGACTTGCCAGAGAGCGAGTGAGACAAGAGACAGGGAAAGAGGGAGAGAGAGCGGGGGAGAAGGAGCACATCAGCGCGGCAGCAGCATCAGGGGCATATTCATTAGTCCAAACAAAAACTAGAGTTCATATTGGAAAAATGCAGGTAGGTCTCTCCGTTTCGTTCCGTTTGCTTCCGTTTAAGAAACGTTTTGCAACAGAATCGGCGTAATGAATACGCACCAGCTGTAGGAAGGCAGAGCCGCCTTGACGGGCGCAGCCAGCGCGCGACTAAAAACATCTGCTCTTGCTGTTCCCTTTTCTGTCCTTTCCCCGTTCCCTTCTTTCGTTCCTCCTCTCTAAAGATGGCGTGCCAGGGCCTTGCGAGCGGCGAGACTCTGAAGTCGCTGAAGGCCGAGAGCGAGACGCTGAGGAAGAAGCTCGAGGAGGAGCGGAAGAAGCTGCACGATGTGGAGTGTGAGTTTAATGGGAGGGAGAGGGGCCTCGCGATGCACAAAATGTTTACTGTCTGTACCCTAAACATGAAAGTTATGCAGAAGCTATTATTATATCCGTTATTATATCCCAATTGAATTTGATATTCATGCCAAAAATCATCTGACATGTAATTTCCAGAGATTTGCCCGTGGCCATGAAAGCGCATTAGATAAACTACCAGAAGATAGTTAATAGAGAGCATTGCAGTAAAGTTTTCCTGCATCAGGGTGATCAAATAAATATCCTACCTATTCATTTACACGACAATTCATTGTCATTACTAGAGTTTTTAACTGCGCGCGTGTGTGTGTGTGTAGTGGAGAAAGTAGCTGAGAAGGCGGAAGCTCTTGGTGAGTTAAACATGAAGACTCGGAGGACACTGAAGGGCCATGGCAACAAGGTGCTCTGTATGGACTGGTGCAAAGACAAACGACGCATTGTCAGCTCCTCACAGGTATGCACACACACGAACTGCTCTCTTTTCCTCCCTCTCCACCCTATCCCCCTATCCTCCTTCTATTCTACTGTCATTAGTGTGTTTTGGTCACAACCCTGTCCATGGTGCTGAACTCCCTGACTCCACTTATATCAATTACTCCTCCTCTTCATTCCTCCCTTCTTCCCTTCTCTCCCCTCTCTCCTCCCTTCTTCATTCATTTTCCTTGTCTTCTGTCTACCAGGATGGGAAGGTCATCGTATGGGATGCTTTCACCACCAATAAGGTTAGTAAAAGCAGCCGGAGTGTGTGTGAGTGCACTAATGGGGCTGTCCCATGGTGGAGCGGTCTTAACCAGGCTTATTTACGTTAATGTATATGCACACTGTGTTCTAGGAACATGCAGTGACCATGCCGACTACGTGGGTGATGGCGTGTGCCTACGCCCCCTCTGGCTGTGCCATCGCCTGTGGGTGAGTCTCACCCTAACCTCTGACCTTTAACCCCTTAGCCCCAAGAAAGGTATTGGCTTGATGCTGAAGTACTGGCTTGAGGGCTTGATGTTAAAGTAATGCCCTACAAAATCTCTCTCTCTCGTCTGTCTGTCTGTCTGACAGGGGATTGGATAATAAGTGCTCAGTGTACCCTCTCTCATTGGACAAGGACGAGAACTTGGCGGCCAAGAAGAAGTCGGTTGCCATGCACACCAACTACCTGTCCGGCTGCACCTTCACCAACTCTGACATGCAAGTTAGGGACTAGACACACACATACATGCACACACACACACACACACACACACACACACAGACATAGACACACTCAGACACACACAACACAATGAGGAGAGGGAAGGAAATTGAGATTTTCAGAACAAGGAGGAGTGAATGGATAGAGGGAGGGAGGAATAGAAGGAAGGAAATATTAGATGTTTAAGGCTGTTAATAATTCATCTCTGCTAGACAGAAGAGGAACTGTTGAGAATTATAGCCGGATGAGGAGAAGGTGATGAGAGAAAGCGTGAGAGAGAGGAGAGGAAACAGAGAAGTTGCCCATAGAGAGAGATGGCCGTCCATTGTGAGTGTATTAATAGACATTAAGAGGCCTTTATCTGTCAGAGCTGAAAACTCATACCTAAGGGGGCACACACACAATCTACGTCTCCCTAATGCACTGGGGTCTGTTGGTGGGTGTTGAGCTGTGAAGACGTGTGTGTGTGTGTGTGTGTGTGTGTGTGTGTGTGTGTGTGTGTGTGTGGTGTGTGTGGTGTGTGTGTGGAATAAAGCACAGGGCTGTGGAGAGTCGAGACTACATTGCTCCAGTCAATCTCAGTTCAGTCTCACTTTCATATCATTATTGTCTGACGGGGATGTTTCATATCAACCGTTTGGTTCCTATTGAATACACAGTTAGCACATTTGGTTCCTAGTGAATACACAGCACATTTGGTTCCTAGTGAATACACCGTTAGCACATTTGGTTCCTTGTGAATACACAGTTAGCACATTTGGTTCCTAGTGAATACACAGTTAGCACATTTGGTTCCTAGTGAATACACAGTTAGCACATTTGGTTCCTAGTGAATACACAGTTAGCACATTTGGTTCCTAGTGAATACACAGTTAGCACATTTGGTTCCTAGTGAATACACAGTTAGCACATTTGGTTCCTAGTGAATACACAGTTAGCACATTTGGTTCCTAGTGAATACACAGTTAGCACATTTGGTTCCTAGTGAATACACAGCACATTTGGTTCCTAGTGAATACACAGTTAGCCCGTTTGGTTCCTAGTGAATACACAGTTAGCACATTTGGTTCCTAGTGAATACACAGTTAGCACATTTGGTTCCTAGTGAATACACAGTTAGCACATTTGGTTCCTAGTGAATACACAGTTAGCACATTTGGTTCCTTGAAAGTTGTAGGAATGTATGTTTTTGGCTTCACGTTGGTTGCGAGAACGAAGCCATATGTTTCCTGACCGGTAAAACAGATTTATTTATTTAAATGTTCTGAGAACAGAAAATAACATTTAGCCTGTTCTGGGAATGTTTATTTTTAGGTTGTAGGGAGGTTGTGAGAACGTTTTACTCTGATTCCTTGAACCTTTTCTTAACACTGTGAGAATAGACATTATAGGTTATTTGGAGGTTTTAGAACAACTTCTTTAAAACTTTCACTGAATGTTTCTGCTAGCTTATTTTGGGTTAACTTTTTTGAAGTCCAAGCATGATTGAAAACGTAGAAATTCATTTCCTTAGTCATTAATCATGCAAACACATGCATTTTTTGTGTCACTGCATCAGAGATTTGAACCTATAATCTAATGTTCACTATCCATGGAATTAGTCCACTGCCCCACCAGGATGGAGCTAGCATGCCATGTTTTTTACACATACAAAGCTGTTCATTTTGTCTATTCAAACAGACCCCATTTCAAAGGAAATAAGCACTCATTAAGATAAGGTGTGGCCAATTAATGGGCCCGGCCAACACACCACACACTTAACAAGAGAGGATAGAGAGAGTTTTGTTGATGCTAAGAACAGAATGTATATGTTTTTAAATAACTAACTTAGAATGTTCTCTGAACATTACTAAAGTTTTCTTGTAGTTTTTATGGTAATTTTTCTTAATGTTCTCGGCTCAATTTGAGAACTTTACTTTAAATTGAACCATGAGGAAACCTGTAGGAAACGTTATGCTGAAGTACTGACATTCACACAGAAGAACGTTGGTTCTTAACGTTCTCTTAATTATTTGAGAACATTCCCAATGTCAAGAACATTACCAAAATTGAAATGCAATGTAACCATGTTTGAACTTTTAGGAAACGTTCTGTTAAAGTAATGAAATACCAATACAATTATGTTTTTTTGTCAAGTTCCTTAAATGTGTTGAGAATGTTCAAAGCCAAGCAACTATCCTGCACCATTCCCAGAAAGTTGTGGGAAGGTTGTATGCAAAATAACCATGGCACAACCACTCACTCACCAAGTTCTAGGAAACGTATGGTTCTCAGAATGTTGTGCGTTAGCTGGGTACACCCCAGTAGTTAACCAGCTCTGAGTAATGGCCGTAGATTAGTTATATTACCCCAAACTACCACAAAAGGGTAGTAGGATCACACATTCCCCCATGTTTAAGAATACCTTGTTGTGTGTGTTTCAGTATGCTGATAAAGTGTGTGCGTTGCTGTGTGTGTTTCAGTATCCTGATAGTGTGTGTGTTGCTGTGTGTGTGTTTCAGTATCCTGATAGTGTGTGTGTTGCTGTGTGTGTGTTTCAGTATCCTGATAGTGTGTGTGTTGCTGTGTGTGTGTTTCAGTATCCTGATAAAGTGTGTTGCTGTGTGTGTGTTTCAGTATCCTGATAAAGTGTGTGTGTTGCTGTGTGTGTTTCAGTATCCTGATAAAGTGTGTTGCTGTGTGTGTGTTTCAGTATCCTGATAAAGTGTGTGTGTTGCTGTGTGTGTTTCAGTATGCTGATAAACTGTGTGTGTTGCTGTGTGTGTTTCAGTATCCTGATAAAGTGTGTTTCTGTGTGTGTTTCAGTATGCTGATAGTGTGTGTGTTGCTGTGTGTGTTTCAGTATCCTGATAAAGTGTGTGTGTGTGTGTTTCAGTATCCTGATAAAGTGTGTGTGTTGCTGTGTGTGTTTCAGTATCCTGATAAAGTGTGTGTGTTGCTGTGTGTGTTTCAGTATCCTGATAAAGTGTGTGCGTTGCTGTGTGTGTTTCAGTATGCTGATAAAGTGTGTGTGTGTGTTTCAGTATGCTGATAAAGTGTGTGCGTTGCTGTGTGTGTTTCAGTATGCTGATAAAGTGTGTGTGTGTGTTTCAGTATGCTGATAAAGTGTGTGTGTGTGTTTCAGTATCCTGATAAAGTGTGTGCGTTGCTGTGTGTGTTTCAGTATGCTGATAAAGTGTGTGTGTGTGTTTCAGTATGCTGATAAAGTGTGTGCGTTGCTGTGTGTGTTTCAGTATGCTGATAAAGTGTGTGTGTGTGTGTGTGTATGTGTGTGTGTGTTTCAGTATCCTGATAAAGTGTGTGCGTTGCTGTGTGTGTGTGTGTGTGTGTGTGTGTGTGTGTGTGTGTGTGTGTGTGTGTGTGTGTGTGTGTGTGTGTGTGTGTGTGTGTGTGTGTGTGTGTGTGTTTCAGTATGCTGATAAAGTGTGTGTGTGTGTGTTTCAGTATCCTGATAAAGTGTGTGTGTGTGTGTTTCAGTATCCTGATAAAGTGTGTGTGTGTGTTTCAGTATGCTGATAAAGTGTGTGTGTGTGTGTGTGTGTGTTTCAGTATCCTGATTGTGTGTGTGTGTGTGTGTGTGTGTGTTTCAGTATCCTGATAAAGTGTGTGTGTGTGTTTCAGTATCCTGATAAAGTGTGTGTGTTGCTGTGTGTGTTTCAGTATCCTGATAAAGTGTGTGTGTTGCTGTGTGTGTTTCAGTATCCTGATAAAGTGTGTGTGTTGCTGTGTGTGTTTCAGTATCCTGATAAAGTGTGTGTGTGTGTAGATCTTGACATCCAGTGGGGACGGTACCAGTGCGCTGTGGGACGTGGAGAGTGGTCAGCTGCTGCAGAGTTTCCACGGTCACTCTGCTGATGTCCTCACTCTGGACCTCGCCCCCTCTGAGACTGGAAACACCTTCGTCTCCGGGGTCAGTGTCTGTGTGTGTGTCTCCTATCTATCTATCTATCTATCTATCTATCTATCTATCTATCTATCTATCTATCTATCTATCTATCTATCTATCTATCTATCTATCTATCTATCTCTCTGTCCCTCCCCTAACATGTCTGTTTGTTCATTCCAGGGTTCTGATAAGAAGGCTAACGTTTGGGACTTGCGCTCAGGGCAGAACGTCCAGTCGTTTGATACCCACGACTCTGACATCAACTGTGTCAAGTAAGTAGCAGCATCCACATCAACCCTTTACACAGCTTCACTGTCTACAGATCACCTATCCCTTATAGTATCCACATAATCTCTACAGTACAGCATCCATCGACCCTAAACCTAACCCTTTACACAGCTTCACTGTCTACAGATCACCTATCCCTTATAGTATCCACATAATCTCTACAGTACAGCATCCATCAACCCTAAACCTAACCCTTTACACAGCTTCACTGTCTACAGATCCCCTATCCTTATAGTATCCACATAATCTCTACAGTACAGCATCCATCAACCCTAAACCTAACCCTTTACACAGCTTCACTGTCTACAGATCACCTATCCTTATAGTATCCACATAATCTCTACAGTACAGCATCCATCAACCCTAAACCTATCCCTTTACACAGCTTCACTGTCTACAGATCACCTATCCCTTATAGTATCCACATAATCTCTACAGTACAGCATCCATCAACCCTAAACCTAACCCTTTACACAGCTTCACTGTCTACAGATCACCTATCCTTATAGTATCCACATAATCTCTACAGTACAGCATCCATCAACCCTAAACCTAACCCTTTACACAGCTTCACTGTCTAATGATCACCTATCCCTTATAGTATCCACATAATCTCTACAGTACAGCTAACAGCATCCATCAACCCTAAACCTAACCCTTTACACAGCTTCACTGTCTACAGATCACCTATCCTTATAGTATCCACATAATCTCTACAGTACAGCATCCATCAACCCTAAACCTAACCCTTTACACAGCTTCACTGTCTACAGATCCCCTATCCCTTATAGTATCCACATAATCTCTACAGTACAGCTAACAGCATCCATCAACCCTAAACCTAACCCTTTACACAGCTTCACTGTCTACAGATCCCCTATCCTTATAGTATCCACATAATCTCTACAGTACAGCTAACAGCATCCATCGACCCTAAACCTAACCCTTTACACAGCTTCACTGTCTACAGATCACCTATCCCTTATAGTATCCACATAATCTCTACAGTACAGCATCCATCAACCCTAAACCTAACCCTTTACACAGCTTCACTGTCTACAGATCACCTATCCCTTATAGTATCCACATAATCTCTACAGTACAGCTAACAGCATCCATCGACCCTAAACCTAACCCTTTACACAGCTTCACTGTCTACAGATCACTTATCCCTTATAGTATCCACATAATCTCTACAGTACAGCATCCATCAACCCTAAACCTAACCCTTTACACAGCTTCACTGTCTACAGATCACCTATCCCTTATAGTATCCACATAATCTCTACAGTACAGCATCCATCAACCCTAAACCTAACCCTTTACACAGCTTCACTGTCTACAGATCACCTATCCCTTATAGTATCCACATAATCTCTACAGTACAGCATCCATCAACCCTAAACCTAACCCTTTACACAGCTTCACTGTCTACAGATCACCTATCCTTATAGTATCCACATAATCTCTACAGTACAGCTAACAGCATCCATCAACCCTAAACCTAACCCTTTACACAGCTTCACTGTCTACAGATCACCTATCCCTTATAGTATCCACATAATCTCTACAGTACAGCATCCATCAACCCTAAACCTAACCCTTTACACAGCTTCACTGTCTACAGATCACCTATCCTTATAGTATCCACATAATCTCTACAGTACAGCTAACAGCATCCATCGACCCTAAACCTAACCCTTTACACAGCTTCACTGTCTACAGATCACCTATCCCTTATAGTATCCACATAATCTCTACAGTACAGCTAACAGCATCCATCGACCCTAAACCTAACCCTTTACACAGCTTCACTGTCTACAGATCCCCTATCCCTTATAGTATCCACATAATCTCTACAGTACAGCATCCATCGACCCTAAACCTAACCCTTTACACAGCTTCACTGTCTACAGATCCCCTATCCCTTATAGTATCCACATAATCTCTACAGTACAGCATCCATCGACCCTAAACCTAACCCTTTACACAGCTTCACTGTCTACAGATCCCCTATCCCTTATAGTATCCACATAATCTCTACAGTACAGCATCCATCGACCCTAAACCTAACCCTTTACACAGCTTCACTGTCTACAGATCCCCTATCCCTTATAGTATCCACATAATCTCTACAGTACAGCATCCATCAACCCTAAACCTAACCCTTTACACAGCTTCACTGTCTACAGATCACCTATCCCTTATAGTATCCACATAATCTCTACAGTACAGCTAACAGCATCCATCAACCCTAAACCTAACCCTTTACACAGCTTCACTGTCTACAGATCCCCTATCCCTTATAGTATCCACATAATCTCTACAGTACAGCATCCATCAACCCTAAACCTAACCCTTTACACAGCTTCACTGTCTACAGATCACCTATCCCTTATAGTATCCACATAATCTCTACAGTACAGCTAACAGCATCCATCAACCCTAAACCTAACCCTTTACACAGCTTCACTGCCTACAGATCCCCTATCCCTTATAGTATCCACATAATCTCTACAGTACAGCATCCATCGACCCTAAACCTAACCCTTTACACAGCTTCACTGTCTACAGATCCCCTATCCCTTATAGTATCCACATAATCTCTACAGTAAAGCTAACAGCATCCATCAACCCTAAACCTAACCCTTTACACAGCTTCACTATCCTTATAGTATCCACATAATCTCTACAGTACAGCATCCATCGACCCTAAACCTAACCCTTTACACAGCTTCACTGTCTACAGATCACCTATCCTTATAGTATCCACATAATCTCTACAGTACAGCATCCATCAACCCTAAACCTAACCCTTTACACAGCTTCACTGTCTACAGATCCCCTATCCCTTATAGTATCCACATAATATCTACAGTACAGCTAACAGCATCCATCAACCCTAAACCTAACCCTTTACACAGCTTCACTGTCTACAGATCACCTATCCCTTATAGTATCCACATAATCTCTACAGTACAGCATCCATCAACCCTAAACCTAACCCTTTACACAGCTTCACTGTCTACAGATCACCTATCCCTTATAGTATCCACATAATCTCTACAGTACAGCTAACAGCATCCATCGACCCTAAACCTAACCCTTTACACAGCTTCACTGTCTACAGATCACCTATCCTTATAGTATCCACATAATCTCTACAGTACAGCATCCATCGACCCTAAACCTAACCCTTTACACAGCTTCACTGTCTACAGATCACCTATCCCTTATAGTATCCACATAATCTCTACAGTACAGCATCCATCAACCCTAAACCTAACCCTTTACACAGCTTCACTGTCTACAGATCACCTATCCCTTATAGTATCCACATAATCTCTACAGTACAGCTAACAGCATCCATCAACCCTAAACCTAACCCTTTACACAGCTTCACTGTCTACAGATCACCTATCCCTTATAGTATCCACATAATCTCTACAGTACAGCATCCATCGACCCTAAACCTAACCCTTTACACAGCTTCACTGTCTACAGATCACCTATCCCTTATAGTATCCACATAATCTCTACAGTACAGCATCCATCAACCCTAAACCTAACCCTTTATACAGTTTCACTGTCTACAGATCCCCTATCCCTTATAGTATCCACATAATCTCTACAGTACAGCTAACAGCATCCATCGACCCTAAACCTAACCCTTTACACAGCTTCACTGTCTACAGATCACCTATCCCTTATAGTATCCACATAATCTCTACAGTACAGCTAACAGCATCCATCGACCCTAAACCTAACCCTTTACACAGCTTCACTGTCTACAGATCACCTATCCTTATAGTATCCACATAATCTCTACAGTACAGCATCCATCAACCCTAAACCTAACCCTTTACACAGCTTCACTGTCTACAGATCCCCTATCCCTTATAGTATCCACATAATCTCTACAGTACAGCTAACAGCATCCATCGACCCTAAACCTAACCCTTTACACAGCTTCACTGTCTACAGATCACCTATCCTTATAGTATCCACATAATCTCTACAGTACAGCTAACAGCATCCATCGACCCTAAACCTAACCCTTTACACAGCTTCACTGTCTACAGATCACCTATCCCTTATAGTATCCACATAATCTCTACAGTACAGCTAACAGCATCCATCAACCCTAAACCTAACCCTTTACACAGCTTCACTGTCTACAGATCACCTATCCCTTATAGTATCCACATAATCTCTACAGTACAGCATCCATCAACCCTAAACCTAACCCTTTACACAGCTTCACTGTCTACAGATCCCCTATCCCTTATAGTATCCACATAATCTCTACAGTACAGCTAACAGCATCCATCAACCCTAAACCTAACCCTTTACACAGCTTCACTGTCTACAGATCCCCTATCCCTTATAGTATCCACATAATCTCTACAGTACAGCTAACAGCATCCATCGACCCTAAACCTAACCCTTTACACAGCTTCACTGTCTACAGATCACCTATCCCTTATAGTATCCACATAATCTCTACAGTACAGCTAACAGCATCCATCGACCCTAAACCTAACCCTTTACACAGCTTCACTGTCTACAGATCACCTATCCTTATAGTATCCACATAATCTCTACAGTACAGCATCCATCAACCCTAAACCTAACCCTTTACACAGCTTCACTGTCTACAGATCCCCTATCCTTATAGTATCCACATAATCTCTACAGTACAGCATCCATCAACCCTAAACCTAACCCTTTACACAGCTTCACTGTCTACAGATCACCTATCCCTTATAGTATCCACATAATCTCTACAGTACAGCTAACAGCATCCATCAACCCTAAACCTAACCCTTTACACAGCTTCACTGTCTACAGATCCCCTATCCTTATAGTATCCACATAATCTCTACAGTACAGCATCCATCAACCCTAAACCTAACCCTTTACACAGCTTCACTGTCTACAGATCACCTATCCTTATAGTATCCACATAATCTCTACAGTACAGCTAACAGCATCCATCAACCCTAAACCTAACCCTTTACACAGCTTCACTGTCTACAGATCACCTATCCCTTATAGTATCCACATAATCTCTACAGTACAGCATCCATCAACCCTAAACCTAACCCTTTACACAGCTTCACTGTCTACAGATCACCTATCCCTTATAGTATCCACATAATCTCTACAGTACAGCTAACAGCATCCATCGACCCTAAACCTAACCCTTTACACAGCTTCACTGTCTACAGATCACCTATCCCTTATAGTATCCACATAATCTCTACAGTACAGCTAACAGCATCCATCGACCCTAAACCTAACCCTTTACACAGCTTCACTGTCTACAGATCACCTATCCCTTATAGTATCCACATAATCTCTACAGTACAGCTAACAGCATCCATCGACCCTAAACCTAACCCTTTACACAGCTTCACTGTCTACAGATCACCTATCCCTTATAGTATCCACATAATCTCTACAGTACAGCATCCATCAACCCTAAACCTAACCCTTTACACAGCTTCACTGTCTACAGATCACCTATCCCTTATAGTATCCACATAATCTCTACAGTACAGCTAACAGCATCCATCAACCCTAAACCTAACCCTTTACACAGCTTCACTGTCTACAGATCCCCTATCCCTTATAGTATCCACATAATCTCTACAGTACAGCTAACAGCATCCATCAACCCTAAACCTAACCCTTTACACAGCTTCACTGTCTACAGATCACCTATCCCTTATAGTATCCACATAATCTCTACAGTACAGCATCCATCAACCCTAAACCTAACCCTTTACACAGCTTCACTGTCTACAGATCCCCTATCCCTTATAGTATCCACATAATCTCTACAGTACAGCATCCATCAACCCTAAACCTAACCCTTTACACAGCTTCACTGTCTACAGATCACCTATCCCTTATAGTATCCACATAATCTCTACAGTACAGCATCCATCAACCCTAAACCTAACCCTTTACACAGCTTCACTGTCTACAGATCACCTATCCCTTATAGTATCCACATAATCTCTACAGTACAGCATCCATCGACCCTAAACCTAACCCTTTACACAGCTTCACTGTCTACAGATCACCTATCCTTATAGTATCCACATAATCTCTACAGTACAGCTAACAGCATCCATCAACCCTAAACCTAACCCTTTACACAGCTTCACTGTCTACAGATCACCTATCCCTTATAGTATCCACATAATCTCTACAGTACAGCATCCATCAACCCTAAACCTAACCCTTTACACAGCTTCACTGTCTACAGATCACCTATCCTTATAGTATCCACATAATCTCTACAGTACAGCATCCATCAACCCTAAACCTAACCCTTTACACAGCTTCACTGTCTACAGATCACCTATCCTTATAGTATCCACATAATCTCTACAGTACAGCTAACAGCATCCATCAACCCTAAACCTAACCCTTTTTATTATTGTTTTCTATTTAACCTTTATTTAACTAGGCAAGTCAGTTAAGAACCCTTTCTTATTTACAATGACGGCCTAGGAACAGTGGGTTAACTGCCTTGTTCAGGGGTAGAACGACAGATTTTTACCTTGTCAGCTCAGGGATTCGATCTAGCAACCTTTCGGTTACTGGCCCAATGCTCTAACCACTAGGCTTTCATACAGCTTAGTGCACACATCAACCTTTTTACTCCTCTCACACTCTCTCTTTCTCGCTATCGCTCTCCCTCTCTCTCGCTCTCTCTCTCCAGGTACTACCCCAGTGGCGATGCTTTTGCCTCTGCTTCTGACGACTCTACCGTGAGTTTATAACACACTTATAGCACACGTATACACCCTACTTAGTGCACTACTCTTGAACAAAGCCACAGAGTTGCAGCCAAAAAGCTCTAATCAAAGGTAGTGCCCTATAAAGGGAATAGGGTGCCACTGGACAGATGATGGACCTTTGATGTGATTCTGTGGGTTGTGTGTGGCAGTCGGACACTCTGTCTCAATAACACCGTTCAGTTAACAGAATCTCTGGGAGAGAATTGATTATCTTAGTGTGATGTCACTGGTCAAAGACCGCTCTTTCACATCATACAGTCCATGTGTCAAAGCATCCCACTGTTTTACATTACTACACAGGTTTGTATTAAGAAGTGTTATTCAGGCCAAGGAGGAAAAATACAATACATTACGATATAACTTTATTGTACATCATGGGAAAATTACAATGTAACTTTGTCTCTCATTAGGAAATATGCTGGGCCTTTGAGTTCACAGCACAGACAGAAACAACAACTAGCATGTAATGGGTTAAATAAAACATCTAATCAAAATGTCCCATTGATTGTCTGTGTGTTCCAGTGCCGTCTGTTTGATCTCAGGGCTGATCGGGAGGTGTCCATCTACTCCAAAGACAGCATAATGTTTGGAGCCGCCAGTGTCGACTTCTCTCTTAGTGGTAAGATGTGGACAATAGTCAGCAACCGTTTGACAGATAATACCTCTTTATTAGCTTCCTCTCAACAGAGACTAGAGTCAACTAAACATCTTTTGGTCCCCTGATCATGAACACATTTACAATAATGCTGTTGGACATTTACAATAATGCTGTTGGACATTTACAATAATGCTGTTGGACATTTACAATAATGCTGTTGGACATTTCCTGGTGTTGTTGTGTTATTATTGGATGTTGTGCCAGGCAATCTTTCCTATCTTCACTTTGCCTCTTTCACTTTCTTTCTTACCGGGTGTGATGATGCAATAGATATACTGCCACGGCCTTTATAGCGGTCAAGGGATTTTATTTATCAAAAATCACTGAAACTGGAAACACTTATGTCCCTCACTAGCTTTAAGCACCAACTGTCAGAGCAGCTCACAGATTACTGCACCTGTACATAGCCCATCTATAATTTAGCCCAAACAACTACCTCTTTCCCTACTGTATTTATTTTATTTATTTATTTATTTTGCTCCTTTGCACCCCATTATTTGTATTTCTACTTTGCACATTCTTCCACTGCAGATCTACCATTCCAGTGTTTTACTTGCTATATTGTATTTACTTTGCCACCATGGCCTTTTTTTTTGCCTCACCTCATTTGCTCACATCGTATATAGACTTGTTTATACTGTATTATTGACTGTATGTTTGTTTTACTCCATGTGTAACTCTGTGTCGTTGTATGTGTCGAACTGCTTTGCTTTATCTTGGCCAGGTCGCAATTGTAAATGATAACTTGTTCTCAACTTGCCTACCTGGTTAAATAAAGGTGAAATAAATTTGATCTTATCTGATTTTGTGTGTAGGCCGAGACTGGATTCTATCCCCAAAAATGTTATTCCTCTGTGTGTTATATAATTGTAGAGGTACAAAGTCTTTAGTATTAGTTTTTATATGGCTGTATAAAGATGACAGTTTATTATCAAACTTGTGATAGAGATCACACTTCAGCCAAGAGGGGAATTTAATGCAGTTGAGATGTGGGAAAGGGAATTACCACTCTGCCATCTGGAGTTTTACTACATTTTTACCAAAACTAGATTCCATGTAACTTAGAGGTGATTGATTATTCATTATATCCACTCTATTAGCCTCTGTCAAATGCATTTTAAACTGTAATACATCTGTTCTGTGATGTCCTCCAGCATATTGGAGAATATTCTAGAATCTGACCCTTTCTACCCCTTTATCTCTGTATCCATCTTTCTCTCTCTCTCTCTCCACCCCTCCTCCAGGTCGTCTGTTGTTTGCTGGCTATAATGACTACACCATCAATGTGTGGGACGTCCTGAAGGGGACCAGAGTAGCCATCCTGTTTGGTCATGAGAACAGAGTCAGCTCACTCAGAGTCTCTCCTGATGGAACTGCTTTCTGCTCTGGGTCCTGGGACAACACTCTACGGGTGAGACAAGAGGGTAGGGGGGTCGGAAGGGAGCTGAAACAAGGAGGGACAACACCTTATTTAAAAACATTTTTTTTTATTTAACTAGGCAAGTCAGTTAAGAACAAATTCTTATTTACAATGACGGCCTACCCCGGCCAACGCTGGGCTAATTGTGCGCCGCCCTTTGGGACTCCCAATCACGGCCGGATGTGATACAACATGGGCTAGAGAGAGGGGGAGAGTACCTATTTGGGGAAAACCCTGGTTCTGCAGAGTCATGCGTCAGACTATCCCCACAGTACATACTTCTGTTTTCCACTACAGGCACAGCCACAATATAGGATGCGGAAACCACCACTGAGAGATACTGTAGTAGTTGTTGTTCATTAATGTCTGTGGAAGTATAGTAACACAGCCATAGTCTTCCCTCTGGTGATCTCACTTACATCATTTTAGCAGACATGTTTATTCAGAGCGACTTAGTGGATGCATACATTTTCATACTCCCCCCCCATACTGATTCCCCGTGGGAATTAAACCCACAACCCTGGCGTTGCAAGACCCTGGTGTTACAAGTGCCACGCTCTACCAACAGAGCCACACAGGGCCACTTCTCCTCCGAGTTGCTCTGCCTCATAATCTACACTGGTCTGACAAAGGGGGATTCTCCATCTCCCCAAAAATCTGATTTCTATCAAGGTTTCTTCCTTCCAGGGAGTTTTTCATTGTCACTATGCTGCTGCCTGCTCTTTGGGGTCTGCACCGGGTACCTGTAATATACTTTTTGACAAGTGCTGTTGTTTAAATGTCTTATTGAATACAATCTGATGTTCTGTGCTCTTTCTCGAACAGATCTGGGCCTAGAGCTGCTGATGTCATCAGAGCGAGACTGAACCCCTGGAAGTCAGGGGTCAGAGGTTAAGGATCAGGACCAGAGTCATGTGACCAGTCGACCCAGAGTGCCCATGGAGCACACCCTGCCGCAGAAAGACTCTGCCTATAGAAACTATATTCAGTTACACACAGTAATAAACTATCTAGGTTTGACTCACAGAGACTATTTGTTTGACTGAAGTTGGACTATACCAAATGCTCATCAGGTCAATGAGGTCCTAAAGCTTTATTATGAGCAGTATTACAATTATTATTACTATTGTATTACTAAAGTCAGTTGAGCAGTTTTCCTCTACAGCAGGTCCTAGCCAATGCCATGCAGTACTGACTTTCCTGGATAGAAGCTAACTCACTGCCGTTTTTATGCTCCCTAGTCCCCCTTTAAACCTGCTTCACAGTCTGTAGTTTACCAGTCAATTAGTCTGCCCAGGTTGTAACTTGCTCAGATCTAAAGCGCAATACTACTGTTATATAAAACCAGGCCATAGACTGTGGCTAGCCAGAGAGGGAGAAAGAGGGAGTGTTTGAAGTATTGTTCATTTGTAATCATAGTCTTCTTGTGAAATAAATACATTTTATTTAAATTATTGATTACTGGTGTCTTACAAGTTTGTTTTATCCTATGGTTATGATGGAAATGACGAAGAGGATGATGATATGGAGACAGGTAACGTTGTTTCCATGACATCTGATTCTCTTCTAGCGGAACAATACAATTCAGGGAAATGCCATTTTTGTGACGTCGCTTAGTGAGTATAAAGTCTGGCGAGAGCCTGGTGAGGCGGAAATACGGTTGATGACAGCGATCCTCCTTCCGTCTGTACGTGGAGAAAGCAGTCTGATCGCTGGGAGGGTGAGCTTTTTGTTAACTTTTTCCTACCTAGAATATGCGATTTATTTTTCTTCAACTATTCTTGGATAAGCGTATCAAGCTTCGGTTTTACAGATTGAGTGAATGGATCGATGCGGTTTGAGCCACTGATGTTGTTCGCTGCCTTGGTTTCTCTGGTCCTTTGTGTCAATCAGTACTACACTAGTTAGCTTTCAGCTGCTAGCCAGAAATGTCTAACGTTCGCGAGAAGCCCTACTTACTCATATCCAAACCATGACTGGTTATCTATTTTCCAATGTTGATGGTGACAAGAAAATGTAAAACAATCCAACCACTTAACGTTAATTTAGCTAGCTAGATTGCGATGTGTGTGACTTGCCTTCGATTTGACTGTCAAGCTAGCAAGCAAGTACAAATATGTCAATGTTCAAGTCAATTCAGTTTTCTTTATACGGTACTGTAGCTAGCTAACTTATTAGCTCTAGCTACAACCCTCTTTCATGCCTCGTCCTGAATTAATCCAGACTTAAAGGGCTCTTAAATTAGATTTGACTGGCTTGCTCACGTAGCCAGTTATTTAGCTAGCTAGTTACAGAGCTACCTAGCCAACTGTGTACCGTTCTATTTACAGATTAGTTCAAGCTTGCTATGTGGTCTATGCAGCTCATTGGAAAACGTAGCTTTGCTTTCAGTTTTGAGTACAAGCCTCTACTTGGTATTGCACAGAGGATGTCACCTCTTTAGGATTAGATTGAGGTTGTTTCCAATAGACCATGTAGGGTGGGTTGTGGAGTGAAGCCTGCTGTATAATGTATTACCTTTTAGGCATAACAATATGAATATTGAGAATGTTTCCTCTATAGTCTAGCCCCTGCAGTGTGGGCTGTGAGAAATTAACTGCATGTGATAATGTATTGATAGTGTTTCCTGTATTTATCATGTCGTGCTGCCTGTGGAAAAAAACTGTAGCAGAGGCCCTTTCTGATATATAGGCTATAGATGATGTATTAACTGTATGTCTTCCTGTAGACCATGTCATGCGGGCTGTGGAAAGAAACCCTGGCAATAGCAGAGGACTACCTGTCTGTCTGCAGTATTATCCCTGCCAGTGGGTCCCGGAAAGCCCCGCCTGGTCCTCCTCCCAGCGACTCGGCTGCAGCCATGCGGCGCCAGGCCCGGGACATGGAGGCCAAGCACCGGGCCCGCTTCCATGCCCTGGCACACAGCTTCCTGTGCCAATGCGGGCCGGACCCCTGCGCCTGTCTGAGGAGGGTGATGGAGGAGCTGGTGGGAGATGGACAGATGAACTGGGGGAGGGTGGTCTCTCTGTTCACCTTCACTGGTGTGCTGGTCAGAGAACTACAGGGAGAGGACACAGACCAGGGGCTGGGTAATGGCATGGAGCTGGGGGGGAAGGAGAGCTGCAGGGCACTGGCGGAGACCATAGCAGACTACCTAGGAGAGGAGAAGAGTGACTGGATGCTGGAGAACAAAGGCTGGGTAGGTTTGAGCAGTAAGCATCACACACATGCGCTTATGGACACATATGCACGCACACACACAGGATCATTGATTAAGCTGGTGGGAATTAGAGATGGGAATCTGGGCTCATGTCAGCAGCACTAGTTCTCTGTCAAGCTAAGAGAAACAGTTGGACAATGACACCTTCTATTGTCAATAATGTCTGTTTCAGACACCTTGTGGCTTCTTGCTATGTGGCTGCTGTGTTTGTGCTACCAACACAATGTGCTGGTCTAATCCAGAAATGACTGCTTAAAACACAGGATTTTTGTGGTACAAGAAATGACAATATTGGGGGACAGTTTCCCAGACAGATTAAGTCTAGGGGCGGAAGGTAGCCTAGTGGTTAAGAACATTGGGCCAGTAACGGGAAGGTCGCTGGTTTGAATCCCAGAGACAACTAGGCGAAAAATCTGTCGATGTCCCCTCGAGCAAGGCCTTAATTCCTCCTGTAAATCGCTCTGGATAAGAGCGTCTACTAAATTACTGTAAAAGTGTCAATGTAGTTCTGGATTGAACCTCAATGGAGAATTCCCATTTGAAAATTGTGTCTGGGGCCCTAAATTTGCCTTTCTTTTTTTTCTTCTTTTTTTTACCCCTTTCTCTCCCCAATTTCGTGGTATCCAATTGTTTAGTAGCTACCATCTTGTCTCATTGCTACAACTCCGGTACGGGCTCGGGAGAGACAAAGGTTGAAACACAAACCAACCAAGCCGCACTGCTTCTTAACACAGCCCGGAAGCCAGCCGCACCAATGTGTTGGAGGAAACACCATGCACCTGGCAACCTTGGTTAGTGCGCACTGCGCCCGGCCCGCCACAGGAGTCGCTGGTGCGCGACGAGACAAGGATATCCCTACCGGCCAAGCCCTCCCTAACCTCGCCCCATTCCCCATGGGCGCAAACCCAGAGTCTCTGGTGTGACAGCGCCCTTAACCACTGCGCCACCCGGGAGGCCACCAAATGTGCCTTTTTCACAGTAGATTTATAAATGTATAACACTTCAGTCAATACAGAGTGATTTTACTGTGGTGTGGACTATAAACCCTGGTTGTCTGAGAGGTCAAAGGTCTACCTGTCACTTTAAAGAGGGTTTGTCCAAGGTCAACACAGCCAGTATAGTCATATAAAGTGGATCAGGGGTAGTGGGGTTACTGGGGTACTCCAAAACAACATAGGACTGTAGTGCTGGGGTAGCAACAACACAGCTGCAGCTCAATTTGTTGACTGCTTTTGTGAATTAACCCCCCCCCCTCTAGCCAGCTGGTCCCAACAGCCATATGTACCGTCTCTAACGTAACAGTCTAGTGACCTCCAAGCACACAACAATCGTTAATACTCAAACTAGTCTGGATCAGAACAACAAATGGACTGATGAACACAACCAGCTGGGTCTGGATCAGAACAACAAATAGACTGATGAACACAACCAGCTGGGTCTGGATCAGAACAACAAATAGACTGATGAACACAACCAGCTGGGTCTGGATCAGAACAAAAATAGACTGATGAACACAACCAGCTGGGTCTGGATCAGAACAACAAATAGACTGATGAACACAACCAGCTGGGTCTGGATCAGAACAACGAATAGACTAATGAACACAACCACATTTTGAGATTTGCCTTACTAATCACGACACAGGTCTGTTATAGCAGGGACTGTCCGCAGGCAGTTGTTTCTCGGTCTGAAAAGGAAATGGGGCTTTTTGAGCAGTATTGAACTAAGTTTCTTGACTTCCTTATTTTGATCTCTAGCCTGGTCCTTTGATACACCATCGTGACCTGAATAAGTGTTCAATAAAATATATGGATCTAATCTTCTCTTCTAGGAGGGCTTCTGTAAGTTCTTCCACACAGCAAGAGAGGTGAACCAGGACTCGTCCATGAAGACTGCCCTGTTTGCTGCTGCTGGCGTGGGCATCGCAGGGTTAACCTTCCTCCTGGTCCGCTAACACACAGCACAAGCCCTGCTGCATCATCAGTCTCATTTCAAAGTGATGGCCGTGTGGTAGGTCTTCAATGGGTTAAATGGTGTCACAACAGGGGCAAAACACTGTCTTGAAAATGAGGGGTGGGGGAGAGACTAACTTAGGGCCAAAATATCTTTTTTTGAATAGTGGATGGGACATGTCCCCCTTCACCCCCTGGTGAGTTACACCCATGTGTCACACTGAAGCAGGATTCCATTACATGGTTTAGTTTCATTCATCAACTGAATGTTTCCACATCTTTCAGTCTGCAGTAATACCTTCAACTATTACCAACTCTATGATTCAGTCATACTTAGAGATTGTACCACAACAAACTAAAGGCCTTCTGAAATGATGGAATATGTGAATATTGTTAGTTTACATATCTTTCCGCTGTTATGTTATTAAAATATAGTATTTTGTCAAAGCGAGAGCACAGGGACCACATGTTGTGTTGACCACAACTGGACTACTATGGTTGGTTGCATTCTGTTTGACCGTGCAGCTACACAGATGACCATTTAGATGTGGATGGCTGCTTCTCAAATGGGGTCTTCATCCCTATCTCAGGGCTATTCAAATCCAAGCCTGACGTAGTCCTGCTTTTCTGTTCTACCTGATCATTAATGGCACCCAACTGGTGTCTCAGGTCTAAAGCCGTTCCTGGTAAGAGGGGAGGAATGAAAATCAACAGTGGAACTGGCTTGTTGGTCCAGATTTCAATATCCCTGACCTATATAGAAATGGGGTGGCATTTGGGGACAAACCCCATCATTTTGTCCACTGCTTAGTGTCCTGACTTGTTTTTATGAATGTCCCTCTTGCCTTTCTACTTCAAGTAATGTGTGTGTGTGTGTGTGTGGCAAGAATATTTTTTAGTGTAATAAACATACATTAATATATTATATTTATATGAAATAAAAATGTTAAGTTGCCATCTTTGCATTGCCCCTTGGCAGATTTCATTGTTATTTTGTAGTTTACCTTTTTCTCTCTGTCTCGTCATGTTAGACATCCATTTCTAGTTTATAAAAACAGGGTTCTTCTACTCCAGGCCCGGAGGTCCACATTACTGCCCGATTCTTTTCTACCTGCTAATTGATTGGCCCCGTCTCTGAGATGATGAAAACCAGAAGTGTTCAGGTCCTCCAGGCCTGTAGTTAAATATCCTTGGTCTGTCTGTGTAGGTTTCTATCAGTGTCTGAGATGGTATGTAATGTTTTTCAGGGCTTTACAGACAGTGGTGCTACAGTGTGAGATGATATTAAGCATGTCTGCCTCAGACCAATTGACTAGACATGGTCTGCATTGCAAATGCACCCTGTTCCCTATAGTGCGTGACTTATTTATGTCTTTTTCTAAATAAAAAGTTTCAGTCATGGAGTTACAGTACTGTCTTTTGTTAAAGGTGAGTGTGAGAGACTGCAGGATGGTAAAGACACTGATAGTCCAGGAGTCCTTTTGGTTTCACTTTGACTTCAGAACTCTTTCTGACTTCTTGTTACGGGTCACTAAGTGTTTATCAGCCTACACACTACCCCTCATCTCCCCCATCATGGTCTTGCAGGCCTCCGGCTCCACATCTCGTCTCTCCGATACTCTTCTCAGAATAAAAGCGCTGACTTGTATCCTGTTACACAACTGCAGCTACTGCTATTTTAGATGCAACTAATGGTACTTTAGTCACCGTCACATACAAGGCTGTGGTTACTGCTGTTCTCTACACACTCACCACAAGCCTTCTAAGAAACACAGCCATTGCTGTGAGAAACACAACTTTGTCTTTCACGGAGTCACATTTGTCTCAATAGTTTTTGCTAAATGTATTTCTGGTGAATTGGAAATCCAGTGTTTTCTCCTAGCCAGAGAATTCAGTCCTACGCTCAGTGACGCTACAGCGATGAGACTTGTCTGTCAGTGAGGGGGCGGGATTAGACCAGTGCCGTAACCATTCGGTCTTATCCTTGTCTACCAGGATGAGATGTACGGACAGAGACTGAAACCTCTTAACTAATGGCACTTTAGTCACCATCACATACAAAGCTGTGGTTACCGCTGTTCTCTACACGTAGCCACAGCAAACCTTCTAGGACGCTGCAGTTGTCTCTTGTTACACAAGTCGGCACTTTTTATTCAAATTCTGAGAAGTGTATCGGAGAGACGAGATGTGGAGCATGAGGCCTGCCCCATCAAGATGAGATCAGATAGTGACAGACTCTGAAATAGCACAAACTACTAGCTATCAAGATGAGATCAGATAGTGACTGAGACTCTGTTATTCAAGAGTGTCACTATCTCATCTTGATGATCGTTACTAGTTTCCGTTATGCTGGCTTTTAACGGTTTTGGCTTTCCATCTGATATACACTTTTATCATGTTTATTCTCACACACACCCCTGAGCCATGGGAAGAGCAGTATTATCTGCTGCTTCTCCAATCTGTTTATACTATCAGCACTGTCTGCTGACCCACACTGTACACACAAGCCTGGCTCTCTGACTAGCCGGCACTCACCCCAAGCAAACCTTGCAAATGGGTTTGACCCCCTTTCACTGCTTCCCATACAATGTCTCTCTGCCCAGAGTAGATTTCTGGCTAAGAGTGACTGTTTAATGTCACCAAAAGTCTCTGGGATGGAGGAGGGGTTCCAGAGTGAGTGATGGAGGTAAGCGTGTATAGCATTGTATATCTGAACCATCAAAGGGTCTGTATAGCCCTCGGCCTCTCAGACCCTCAGAACATGCAACACTGAGACTGACCTGATTTCCTACCATAGAACACATACAACATACTGAGAGCTGAGCTGATGTTGTCAATGTGTGACTGTTATATCCTGTTGACATGTTTTCTCCCAGTAGACTAACAGCAGCCCGTCACTGCTGTGGTTCATCATGGGGAACTGGCTAACATATTAATACCCAGTTATTATCACTAGTTCTATTGACACTGGCTGTTTAGATGATGGATTATAGAGATTACTGATGAAGGGGGACATCCTTACTGGCTCCCAGATGGGACTCTCGGGACTGAATCTCAAAAACAAGCAAAGGGGGAGGGGGAATTGGTGAGAGACCAGGATGGAGAGAGTGTGAGGAATGGAGAGGCAGCGAGTCAGACAGAAGTCTGGGGGTTTGAGAAACATGTTAAACTCTCTGACCTCAATGACCTTAGACACCCAGCAGAATGATCACTGACCTTAGACACCCAGCAGAATGATCACTGACCTTAGACACCCAGCAGAATGATCACTGACCTTAGACACCCAGTAGAATGATCACTAACCTTAGGCACCCAGTAGAATGATCACTGACCTTAGGCACCCAGTAGAATGATCACTGACAGACACCCAGCAGAATGATAACTGACCTTAGAAACCCAGCAGAATGATCACTGACCGGCTGATGTCTGGGCTGGGGACGGATGCTAGTCATGCTGTGTTGGTATCCCTAAACTGGACAGGTGACAGTGAATGATATCTATAGACTGGAGAGGGGACAGTGAATGATATCTATAGACTGGAGCGGGGACAGTGAATGATATCTATAAACTGGAGCAGGGACAGTGAATGATATCTATAGACTGGAGAGGGGACAGTGAATGATATCTATAGACTGGAGAGGGGACAGTGAATGATATCTATAGACTGGAGAGGGGACAGTGAATGATATCTATAGACTGGAGAGGGGACAGTGAATGATATCTATAGGCTGGAGCAGGGACAGTGAATGATATCTATAGACTGGAGCGGGGACAGTGAATGATATCTATAGACTGGAGCGGGGACAGTGAATGATATCTATAGAGTGGAGAGGGGACAGTGAATTATATCTATAGACTGGAGAGGGCACAGTGAATGATATCTATAGACTGGAGCATGGACAGTGAATGATATCTATAGACTGGAGAGGGGACAGTGAATGATATCTATAGAATGGAGAGGGGACAGTGAATGATATAGACTGGAGAGGGGACAGTGAATGATATCTAGACTGGAGCATGGACAGTGAATGATATCTATAGACTGGAGAGGGCACAGTGAATGATATCTATAGACTGGAGCGGGGACAGTGAATGATATCTATAGACTGGAGAGGGGACAGTGAATGATATAGACTGGAGAGGGGACAGTGAATGATATCTATAGACTGGAGCATGGACAGTGAATGATATCTATAGACTGGAGAGGGGACAGTGAATTATATCTATAGACTGGAGAGGGGACAGTGAATGATATCTAGACTGGAGCATGGACAGTGAATGATATCTATAGAGTGGAGAGGGGACAGTGAATTATATCTATAGACTGGAGAGGGGACAGTGAATGATATCTAGACTGGAGCATGGACAGTGAATGATATCTATAGACTGGAGAGGGCACAGTGAATGATATCTATAGACTGGAGAGGGCACAGTGAATGATATCTATAGACTGGAGCGGGGACAGTGAATGATATCTATAGACTGGAGAGGGGACAGTGAATGATATAGACTGGAGAGGGGACAGTGAATGATATAGACTGGAGAGGGGACAGTGAATGATATCTAGACTGGAGCATGGACAGTGAATGATATCTATAGACTGGAGAGGGCACAGTGAATGATATCTATAGACTGGAGCGGGGACAGTGAATGATATCTATAGACTGGAGCGGGGACAGTGAATGATATCTATAGACTGGAGAGGGGACAGTGAATGATATAGACTGGAGAGGGGACAGTGAATGATATAGACTGGAGAGGGGACAGTGAATGATATCTAGACTGGAGCATGGACAGTGAATGATATCTATAGACTGGAGAGGGCACAGTGAATGATATCTAGACTGGAGCATGGACAGTGAATGATATCTATAGACTGGAGAGGGGACAGTGAATGATATCTATAGACTGGAGCGGGGACAGTGAATGATATCTATAGACTGGAGCGGGGACAGTGAATGATATCTATAGACTGGAGCGGGGACAGTGA
This sequence comes from Oncorhynchus mykiss, assembly GCF_057628025.1. Lineage (NCBI taxonomy): Eukaryota > Metazoa > Chordata > Actinopteri > Salmoniformes > Salmonidae > Oncorhynchus > Oncorhynchus mykiss. The sequence continues at coordinate 79,601,931 of NC_143027.1, forward strand.
ATGATATCTATAGACTGGAGCGGGGACAGTGAATTATATATATAGACTGGAGAGGGGACAGTGAATGATCTCTATAGAGTGAAGAGGGGACAGTGAATGATATCTATAGACTGGAGCAGGGACAGTGAATGATATCTATAGACTGGAGCAGGGACAGTGAATGATATCTATAGACTGGAGCGGGGACTGTGAATGATATATATATAGACTGGAGAGGGGACAGTGAATGATATCTATAGAGTGGAGAGGGGACAGTGAATTATATCTATAGACTGGAGAGGGCACAGTGAATGATATCTATAGACTGGAGCATGGACAGTGAATGATATCTATAGACTAGAGAGGGGACAGTGAATGATATCTATAGACTGGAGAGGGGACAGTGAATGATATAGACTGGAGAGGGGACAGTGAATTATATAGACTGGAGAGGGGACAGTGAATGATATCTAGACTGGAGCATGGACAGTGAATGATATCTATAGACTGGAGAGGGGACAGTGAATGATATCTATAGACTGGAGAGGGGACAGTGAATGATATCTATAGACTGGAGAGGGGACAGTGAATGATATAGACTGGAGCAGGGACAGTGAATGATATCTATAGACTGGAGCGGGGACAGTGAATGATATCTATAGACTGGAGCAGGGACAGTGAATGATATCTATAGACTGGAGAGGGGACAGTGAATGATATCTATAGACTGGAGAGGGGACAGTGAATGATATCTATAGACTGGAGAGGGGACAGTGAATGATATCTATAGACTGGAGAGGGGACAGTGAATGATATCTATAGACTGGAGAGGGGACAGTGAATGATATCTATAGGCTGGAGCAGGGACAGTGAATGATATCTATAGACTGGAGCGGGGACAGTGAATGATATCTATAGACTGGAGCGGGGACAGTGAATGATATCTATAGACTGGAGCGGGGACAGTGAATGATATATATAGACTGGAGAGGGGACAGTGAATGATCTCTATAGAGTGAAGAGGGGACAGTGAATGATATCTATAGACTGGAGCAGGGACAGTGAATGATATCTATAGACTGGAGCAGGGACAGTGAATGATATCTATAGACTGGAGCAGGGACAGTGAATGATATCTATAGACTGGAGCGGGGACTGTGAATGATATATATATAGACTGGAGAGGGGACAGTGAATGATATCTATAGAGTGGAGAGGGGACAGTGAATTATATCTATAGACTGGAGAGGGCACAGTGAATGATATCTATAGACTGGAGCATGGACAGTGAATGATATCTATAGACTGGAGAGGGGACAGTGAATGATATCTATAGACTGGAGAGGGGACAGTGAATGATATAGACTGGAGAGGGGACAGTGAATGATATCTAGACTGGAGCATGGACAGTGAATGATATCTATAGACTGGAGAGGGCACAGTGAATGATATCTATAGACTGGAGCGGGGACAGTGAATGATATCTATAGACTGGAGAGGGGACAGTGAATGATATAGACTGGAGAGGGGACAGTGAATGATATCTATAGACTGGAGCATGGACAGTGAATGATATCTATAGACTGGAGAGGGGACAGTGAATGATATCTATAGACTGGAGAGGGGACAGTGAATGATATCTATAGACTGGAGAGGGCACAGTGAATGATATAGACTGGAGAGGGGACAGTGAATGATATAGACTGGAGAGGGGACAGTGAATGATATCTAGACTGGAGCATGGACAGTGAATGATATCTATAGACTGGAGAGGGCACAGTGAATGATATCTATAGACTGGAGAGGGCACAGTGAATGATATCTATAGACTGGAGCGGGGACAGTGAATGATATCTATAGACTGGAGAGGGGACAGTGAATGATATAGACTGGAGAGGGGACAGTGAATGATATAGACTGGAGAGGGGACAGTGAATGATATCTAGACTGGAGCATGGACAGTGAATGATATCTATAGACTGGAGAGGGCACAGTGAATGATATCTATAGACTGGAGCGGGGACAGTGAATGATATCTATAGACTGGAGCGGGGACAGTGAATGATATCTATAGACTGGAGAGGGGACAGTGAATGATATCTATAGACTGGAGAGGGGACAGTGAATGATATAGACTGGAGAGGGGACAGTGAATGATATAGACTGGAGAGGGGACAGTGAATGATATCTATAGACTGGAGCATGGACAGTGAATGATATCTATAGACTGGAGAGGGCACAGTGAATGATATCTATAGACTGGAGCGGGGACAGTGAATGATATCTATAGACTGGAGAGGGGACAGTGAATGATATAGACTGGAGAGGGGACAGTGAATGATATAGACTGGAGAGGGGACAGTGAATGATATCTAGACTGGAGCATGGACAGTGAATGATATCTATAGACTGGAGAGGGCACAGTGAATGATATCTAGACTGGAGCATGGACAGTGAATGATATCTATAGACTGGAGAGGGCACAGTGAATGATATCTATAGACTGGAGCGGGGACAGTGAATGATATCTATAGACTGGAGCGGGGACAGTGAATGATATCTATAGACTGGAGCGGGGACAGTGAATGATATCTATAGACTGGAGCGGGGACAGTGAATTATATATATAGACTGGAGAGGGGACAGTGAATGATCTCTATAGAGTGAAGAGGGGACAGTGAATGATATCTATAGACTGGAGCAGGGACAGTGAATGATATCTATAGACTGGAGAGGGCACAGTGAATGATATCTATAGACTGGAGCATGGACAGTGAATGATATCTATAGACTAGAGAGGGGACAGTGAATGATATCTATAGACTGGAGAGGGGACAGTGAATGATATAGACTGGAGAGGGGACAGTGAATTATATAGACTGGAGAGGGGACAGTGAATGATATCTAGACTGGAGCATGGACAGTGAATGATATCTATAGACTGGAGAGGGCACAGTGAATGATATCTATAGACTGGAGAGGGGACAGTGAATGATATCTATAGACTGGAGAGGGGACAGTGAATGATATCTATAGACTGGAGAGGGGACAGTGAATGATATAGACTGGAGAGGGGACAGTGAATGATATAGACTGGAGAGGGGACAGTGAATGATATCTAGACTGGAGCATGGACAGTGAATGATATCTATAGACTGGAGAGGGCACAGTGAATGATATCTATAGACTGGAGAGGGCACAGTGAATGATATCTATAGACTGGAGCGGGGACAGTGAATGATATCTATAGACTGGAGAGGGGACAGTGAATGATATAGACTGGAGAGGGGACAGTGAATGATATAGACTGGAGAGGGGACAGTGAATGATATCTAGACTGGAGCATGGACAGTGAATGATATCTATAGACTGGAGAGGGCACAGTGAATGATATCTATAGACTGGAGCGGGGACAGTGAATGATATCTATAGACTGGAGCGGGGACAGTGAATGATATCTATAGACTGGAGAGGGGACAGTGAATGATATCTATAGACTGGAGAGGGGACAGTGAATGATATAGACTGGAGAGGGGACAGTGAATGATATAGACTAGAGAGGGCACAGTGAATGATATCTATAGACTGGAGCGGGGACAGTGAATGATATCTATAGACTGGAGAGGGGACAGTGAATGATATAGACTGGAGAGGGGACAGTGAATGATATAGACTGGAGAGGGGACAGTGAATGATATCTAGACTGGAGCATGGACAGTGAATGATATCTATAGACTGGAGCAGGGACAGTGAATGATATCTATAGACTGGAGCAGGGACAGTGAATGATATCTATAGACTGGAGCGGGGACTGTGAATGATATATATATAGACTGGAGAGGGGACAGTGAATGATATCTATAGAGTGGAGAGGGGACAGTGAATTATATCTATAGACTGGAGAGGGCACAGTGAATGATATCTATAGACTGGAGCATGGACAGTGAATGATATCTATAGACTGGAGAGGGGACAGTGAATGATATCTATAGACTGGAGAGGGGACAGTGAATGATATAGACTGGAGAGGGGACAGTGAATGATATAGACTGGAGAGGGGACAGTGAATGATATCTAGACTGGAGCATGGACAGTGAATGATATCTATAGACTGGAGAGGGCACAGTGAATGATATCTATAGACTGGAGAGGGCACAGTGAATGATATCTATAGACTGGAGCGGGGACAGTGAATGATATCTATAGACTGGAGAGGGGACAGTGAATGATATAGACTGGAGAGGGGACAGTGAATGATATCTATAGACTGGAGCATGGACAGTGAATGATATCTATAGACTGGAGAGGGGACAGTGAATGATATCTATAGACTGGAGAGGGGACAGTGAATGATATCTATAGACTGGAGAGGGGACAGTGAATGATATAGACTGGAGAGGGGACAGTGAATGATATAGACTGGAGAGGGGACAGTGAATGATATCTAGACTGGAGCATGGACAGTGAATGATATCTATAGACTGGAGAGGGCACAGTGAATGATATCTATAGACTGGAGAGGGCACAGTGAATGATATCTATAGACTGGAGCGGGGACAGTGAATGATATCTATAGACTGGAGAGGGGACAGTGAATGATATAGACTGGAGAGGGGACAGTGAATGATATAGACTGGAGAGGGGACAGTGAATGATATCTAGACTGGAGCATGGACAGTGAATGATATCTATAGACTGGAGAGGGCACAGTGAATGATATCTATAGACTGGAGCGGGGACAGTGAATGATATCTATAGACTGGAGCGGGGACAGTGAATGATATCTATAGACTGGAGAGGGGACAGTGAATGATATCTATAGACTGGAGAGGGGACAGTGAATGATATAGACTGGAGAGGGGACAGTGAATGATATAGACTTGAGAGGGGACAGTGAATGATATCTATAGACTGGAGCATGGACAGTGAATGATATCTATAGACTGGAGCGGGGACAGTGAATGATATCTATAGACTGGAGTGGGGACAGTGAATGATATCTATAGACTAGAGCGGGGACTGTGAATGATATATATATATATATAGACTGGAGTGGGGACAGTGAATGATATCTATAGAGTGGAGAGGGGACAGTGAATGATATCTATAGACTGGAGAGGGGACAGTGAATGATATCTATAGACTGGAGAAGGGACAGTGAATGATATATATAGACTGGAGAGGGGACAGTGAATGATATCTATAGACTGGAGAGGGGACAGTGAATGATATCTATAGACTGGAGAGGGGACAGTGAATGATATCTATAGACTGGAGAGGGCACAGTGAATGATATCTATAGACTGGAGTGGGGACAGTGAATGATATCTATAGACTGGAGAGGGGACAGTGAATGATATAGACTGGAGAGGGGACAGTGAATGATATAGACTGGAGAGGGGACAGTGAATGATATCTAGACTGGAGCATGGACAGTGAATGATATCTATAGACTGGAGAGGACACAGTGAATGATATCTATAGACTGGAGAGGGCACAGTGAATGATATCTATAGACTGGAGCGGGGACAGTGAATGATATCTATAGACTGGAGAGGGGACAGTGAATGATATCTATAGACTGGAGAGGGGACAGTGAATGATATAGACTGGAGAGGGGACAGTGAATGATATCTATAGACTGGAGCATGGACAGTGAATTATATCTATAGACTGGAGCAGGGACAGTGAATGATATCTATAGACTGGAGCGGGGACAGTGTAGACTAGAGCGGGGACTGTGAATGATATATATATATAGACTGGAGTGGGGACAGTGAATGATATCTATAGAGTGGAGAGGGGACAGTGAATGATATCTATAGACTGGAGAGGGCACAGTGAATGATATCTATAGACTGGAGAGGGCACAGTGAATGATATCTATAGACTGGAGCGGGGACAGTGAATGATATCTATAGACTGGAGAGGGGACAGTGAATTATATCTATAGACTGGAGAGGGGACAGTGAATGATATCTATAGACTGGAGCATGGACAGTGAATGATATCTATAGACTGGAGCAGGGACAGTGAATGATATCTATAGACTGGAGAGGGCACAGTGAATGATATCTATAGACTGGAGCATGGACAGTGAATGATATATATATATAGACTGGAGAGGGGACAGTGAATGATATCTATAGAGTGGAGAGGGGACAGTGAATGATATCTATAGACTGGAGAGGGCACAGTGAAAATATCTATAGACTGGAGCATGGACAGTGAATGATATCTATAGACTGGAGAGGGGACAGTGAATGATATCTATAGACTGGAGAGGGGACAGTGAATGATATAGACTGGAGAGGGGACAGTGAATGATATAGACTGGAGAGGGGACAGTGAATGATATCTAGACTGGAGCATGGACAGTGAATGATATCTATAGACTGGAGCATGGACAGTGAATGATATCTATAGACTGGAGCAGGGACAGTGAATGATATCTATAGACTGGAGAGGGCACAGTGAATGATATCTATAGACTGGAGCATGGACAGTGAATGATATATATATAGACTGGAGAGGGGACAGTGAATGATATCTATAGAGTGGAGAGGGGACAGTGAATGATATCTATAGACTGGAGAGGGCACAGTGAATGATATCTATAGACTGGAGCATGGACAGTGAATGATATCTATAGACTGGAGAGGGGACAGTGAATGATATCTATAGACTGGAGAGGGGACAGTGAATGATATAGACTGGAGAGGGGACAGTGAATGATATAGACTGGAGAGGGGACAGTGAATGATATCTAGACTGGAGCATGGACAGTGAATGATATCTATAGACTGGAGAGGGCACAGTGAATGATATCTATAGACTGGAGAGGGCACAGTGAATGATATCTATAGACTGGAGCGGGGACAGTGAATGATATCTATAGACTGGAGAGGGGACAGTGAATGATATCTATAGACTGGAGAGGGGACAGTGAATGATATAGACTGGAGCGGGGACAGTGAATGATATCTATAGACTGGAGAGGGGACAGTGAATGATATAGACTGGAGAGGGGACAGTGAATGATATAGACTGGAGAGGGGACAGTGAATGATATCTAGACTGGAGCATGGACAGTGAATGATATCTATAGACTGGAGAGGGCACAGTGAATGATATCTATAGACTGGAGCGGGGACAGTGAATGATATCTATAGACTGGAGCGGGGACAGTGAATGATATCTATAGACTGGAGAGGGGACAGTGAATGATATCTATAGACTGGAGAGGGGACAGTGAATGATATAGACTGGAGAGGGGACAGTGAATGATATAGACTTGAGAGGGGACAGTGAATGATATCTATAGACTGGAGCATGGACAGTGAATGATATCTATAGACTGGAGCGGGGACAGTGAATGATATCTATAGACTGGAGTGGGGACAGTGAATGATATCTATAGACTAGAGCGGGGACTGTGAATGATATATATATATATATAGACTGGAGTGGGGACAGTGAATGATATCTATAGAGTGGAGAGGGGACAGTGAATGATATCTATAGACTGGAGAGGGGACAGTGAATGATATCTATAGACTGGAGAAGGGACAGTGAATGATATATATAGACTGGAGAGGGGACAGTGAATGATATCTATAGACTGGAGAGGGGACAGTGAATGATATCTATAGACTGGAGAGGGGACAGTGAATGATATCTATAGACTGGAGAGGGCACAGTGAATGATATCTATAGACTGGAGTGGGGACAGTGAATGATATCTATAGACTGGAGAGGGGACAGTGAATGATATAGACTGGAGAGGGGACAGTGAATGATATAGACTGGAGAGGGGACAGTGAATGATATCTAGACTGGAGCATGGACAGTGAATGATATCTATAGACTGGAGAGGACACAGTGAATGATATCTATAGACTGGAGAGGGCACAGTGAATGATATCTATAGACTGGAGCGGGGACAGTGAATGATATCTATAGACTGGAGAGGGGACAGTGAATGATATCTATAGACTGGAGAGGGGACAGTGAATGATATAGACTGGAGAGGGGACAGTGAATGATATCTATAGACTGGAGCATGGACAGTGAATGATATCTATAGACTGGAGCAGGGACAGTGAATGATATCTATAGACTGGAGCGGGGACAGTGTAGACTAGAGCGGGGACTGTGAATGATATATATATATAGACTGGAGTGGGGACAGTGAATGATATCTATAGAGTGGAGAGGGGACAGTGAATGATATCTATAGACTGGAGAGGGCACAGTGAATGATATCTATAGACTGGAGAGGGCACAGTGAATGATATCTATAGACTGGAGCGGGGACAGTGAATGATATCTATAGACTGGAGAGGGGACAGTGAATTATATCTATAGACTGGAGAGGGGACAGTGAATGATATCTATAGACTGGAGCATGGACAGTGAATGATATCTATAGACTGGAGCAGGGACAGTGAATGATATCTATAGACTGGAGAGGGCACAGTGAATGATATCTATAGACTGGAGCATGGACAGTGAATGATATATATATATAGACTGGAGAGGGGACAGTGAATGATATCTATAGAGTGGAGAGGGGACAGTGAATGATATCTATAGACTGGAGAGGGCACAGTGAATGATATCTATAGACTGGAGCATGGACAGTGAATGATATCTATAGACTGGAGAGGGGACAGTGAATGATATCTATAGACTGGAGAGGGGACAGTGAATGATATAGACTGGAGAGGGGACAGTGAATGATATAGACTGGAGAGGGGACAGTGAATGATATCTAGACTGGAGCATGGACAGTGAATGATATCTATAGACTGGAGCATGGACAGTGAATGATATCTATAGACTGGAGCAGGGACAGTGAATGATATCTATAGACTGGAGAGGGCACAGTGAATGATATCTATAGACTGGAGCATGGACAGTGAATGATATATATATAGACTGGAGAGGGGACAGTGAATGATATCTATAGAGTGGAGAGGGGACAGTGAATGATATCTATAGACTGGAGAGGGCACAGTGAATGATATCTATAGACTGGAGCATGGACAGTGAATGATATCTATAGACTGGAGAGGGGACAGTGAATGATATCTATAGACTGGAGAGGGGACAGTGAATGATATAGACTGGAGAGGGGACAGTGAATGATATAGACTGGAGAGGGGACAGTGAATGATATCTAGACTGGAGCATGGACAGTGAATGATATCTATAGACTGGAGAGGGCACAGTGAATGATATCTATAGACTGGAGAGGGCACAGTGAATGATATCTATAGACTGGAGCGGGGACAGTGAATGATATCTATAGACTGGAGAGGGGACAGTGAATGATATCTATAGACTGGAGAGGGGACAGTGAATGATATAGACTGGAGCGGGGACAGTGAATGATCTCTATAGACTGGAGAGGGGACAGTGAATGATATAGACTGGAGAGGGGACAGTGAATGATATCTATAGACTGGAGCATGGACAGTGAATGATATCTATAGACTGGAGCATGGACAGTGAATGATATCTATAGACTGGAGAGGGGACAGTGAATGATATCTATAGACTGGAGCGGGGACAGTGAATGATCTCTATAGACTGGAGATGGGACAGTGAATGATATAGACTGGAGAGGGGACAGTGAATGATATCTATAGAACGTGCGTTGAAGATGTCGTTCCCATAGCAACGATTAAAACATTCCCAAACCAGAAACCGTGGATTGATGGCAGTATTCGTGTGAAACTGAAAGCGCGAACCACTGCTTTTAATCAGGGCAAGGTGACCGGAAACATGACCGAATACAAACAGTGTAGCTATTCCCTCCGCAAGGCAATCAAACAAGCTAAGCATCAGTATAGAGACAAAGTAGAATCTCAATTCAACGGCTCAGACACAAGAGGTATGTGGCAGGGTCTACAGTCAATCACGGATTACAAAAAGAAAACCAGCCCCGTCACGGACCAGGATGTCTTGCTCCCAGGCAGACTAAATAACTTTTTTGCCCGCTTTGAGGACAATACAGTGCCACTGACACGGCCCGCAACCAAAACATGCAGACTCTCCTTCACTGCAGCCGACGTGAGGAAAACATTTAAACGTGTCAACCCTCGCAAGGCTGCAGGCCCAGACGGCATCCCCAGCCGCGCCCTGAGAGCATGCGCAGACCAGCTGGCTGGTGTGTTTACGGACATATTCAATCAATCCCTATCCCAGTCTGTTGTTCCCACATGCTTCAAGAGGGCCACCATTGTTCCTGTTCCCAAGAAAGCTAAGGTAACTGAGCTAAACGACTACAGTAGCACTCACTTCCGTCATCATGAAGTGCTTTGAGAGACTAGTCAAGGACCATATCACCTTCACCCTACCTGACACCCTAGACCCACTCCAATTTGCTTACCGCCCAAATAGGTCCACAGACGATGCAATCTCAACCACACTGCACACTGCCCTAACCCATCTGGACAAGAGGAATACCTATGTGAGAATGCTGTTCATCGACTACAGCTCGGCATTTAGCTCGGCACACCATAGTGCCCTCCAAGCTCGTCATCAAGCTCGAGACCCTGGGTCTTGACCCCGCCCTGTGCAACTGGGTACTGGACTTCCTGACGGGCCGCCCCCAGGTGGTGAGGGTAGGCAACAACATCTCCACCCCGCTGATCCTCAACACTGGGGCCCCACAAGGGTGCGTTCTGAGCCCTCTCCTGTACTCCCTGTTCACCCACGACTGCGTGGCCACGCACGCCTCCAATCATCAAGTTTGCGGACGACACAACAGTGGTAGGCTTGATTACCAACAACGACGAGACAGCCTACAGGGAGGAGGTGAGGGCCCTCGGAGTGTGGTGTCAGTAAAATAACCTCACACTCAACGTCAACAAAACTAAGGAGATGATAGTGGACTTCAGGAAACAGCAGAGGGAACACCCCCCTATCCACATCGATGGAACAGTAGTGGAGAGGGTAGTAAGTTTAAGTTCCTCGGCATACACATCACAGACAAACTGAATAGGTCCACCCACACAGACAGCATCGTGAAGAAGGCGCAGCAGCGCCTCTTCAACCTCAGGAGGCTGAAGAAATTTGGCTTGTCACCAAAAGCACTCACAAACTTCTACAGATGCACAATCGAGAGCATCCTGTCGGGCTGTATCACCGCCTGGTACGGCAACTGCTCCGCCCACAACCGTAAGGCTCTCCAGAGGGTAGTGAGGTCTGCACAACGCATCACCGGGGGCAAACTACCTGCCCTCCAGGACACCTACACCACCCGATGTCACAGGAAGGCCATAAAGATCATCAAGGACAACAACCACCCGAGCCACTGCCTGTTCACCCCGCTATCATCCAGAAGGCAAAGTCAGTACAGGTGCATCAAAGCTGGGACAGAGAGACTGAAAAACAGCTTCTATCTCAAGGCCATCAGACTGTTAAACAGCCACCACTAACATTGAGTGGCTGCTGCCAACACACTGACTCAACTCCAGCCACTTTAATAATGGGAATTGATGGGAAATGATGTAAAATATATCACTAGCCACTTTAAACAATGCTACCTAATATAATGTTTACATACCCTACATTATTCATCTCATATGTATACGTACTCTATATCATCTACTGCATCTTTATGTAATACATGTATCACTAGCCACTTTGTTTACATACTCATCTCATATGTATATACTGTACTCAATACCATCTACTGTATCTTGCCTATGCCGCTCTGTACCATCACTCATTCATATATCTTTATGTACATATTTTTTATCCCCTTACACTTGTGTCTATAAGGTAGTAGTTTTGGAATTGTTAGTTAGATTACTCGTTGGTTATTACTGCATTGTCGGAACTAGAAGCACAAGCATTTCGCTACACTCGCATTAACATCTGCTATGTATGTGACAAATAACATTTGATTTGATTTGATTTAGACTGAAGCAGGGACAGTGAATGATATCTATAGACTGGAGAGGGGACAGTGAATGATATCTATAGACTGGAGAGGGGACAGTGAATGATATATATAGACTGGAGATGGGACAGTGAATGATATCTATAGACTGGAGAGGGGACAGTGAATGATATCTATAGACTGGAGCAGGGACAGTGAATGATATCTATAGACTGGACAAGGGAGGGTGAATGATATATAGAGACTGGAGAGGGGACAGTGAATGATGTCCGCTCTAGACTGGACAGGGGACAGTGAATGATGTTCGCTCTAGTCTGGACAGGGGACAGTGAATAATGTTCGCTCTAGACTGGACAGGGGACAGTGAATGATAGCGCTAGACTGGACAGGTGACAGTGAATGATAGCGCTAGACTGGACAGGAGACAGTGAATGATGTTAGCGCTAGACTGGACAGGGGACAGTGAATGATGTTAGCGCTAGACTGGACAGGGGGCAGTGAATGATGATAGCGCTAGACTGGACAGGGGGCAGTGAATGATGTTCGCTCTAGACTGGACAGGGGGCAGTGAATGATGTTAGCGCTAGACTGTGGACAGGGGACAGTGAATAATGTTCGCTCTAGACTGGACAGGGGACAGTGAATGATAGCGCTAGACTGGACAGGTGACAGTGAATGATGTTAGCGCTAGACTGGACAGGGGACAGTGAATTATGTTAGCGCTAGACTGGACAGGGGGCAGTGAATGATGTTAGCGCTAGACTGGACAGGGGGCAGTGAATGATGTTCGCTCTAGACTGGACAGGGGGCAGTGAATGATGTTAGCGCTAGACTGTGGACGGGGACAGTGAATGTCACTAGACTGTGGACGGGGAGTAGTGAATGTCACCAGACTGTGGACAGGGGAGTAGTGAATGTCACTAGACTGTGGACAGGGGACAGTGAATGTCACTAGACTGGACAGGGGACAGTGAATGATGTTAGCGCTAGACTGGACAGGTGATAGTGAATGATAGCGCTAGAATGGACAGGAGACAGTGAATGATGTTCGCTCTAGACTGGACAGGGGACAGTGAATGATGTTCGCTCTAGACTGGACAGGGGGCAGTGAATGATGTTAGCGCTAGACTGTGGACAGTGATTGTCACTAGGCATGTCATGTAATGTCACTAGCCACTAGACTGTGGACAGGGGACAGTGAATGTCACTAGGCATGTCATGTAATGTCATTAGCCACTAGACTGTGGACAGTGAATGTCACTAAGCAATGTCATGTAATGTCACTAGCCACTAGACTGTGGACGGGGAGAAGTGAATGTCACTAGACTGTGGACAGGGAGTAGTGAATGTCACTAGACTGTGGACGGGGAGTAGTCAATGTCACTGGACTGTGGACGGGGAGTAGTGAGTGTCACTAGACTGTGGACAGGGGACAGTGAATGTCACTAGACTGTGGACAGGGGACAGTGAATGTTACTAGACTGTGGACGGGAGTAGTGAATGTCACTAGAATGTGGACGGGGACAGTGAATGTCACTAGACTGTGGACGGGGAGTAGTGAATGTCACTAGACTGTGGACGGGGAGTAGTGAATGTCACTAGACTGTGGACGGTGAGTAGTGAATGTCACTAGACTGTGGACAGGGGACAGTGAATGTCACTAGAATGTGGATGGGGACAGTGAATGTCACTAGACTGTGGACGGGGAGCAGTGAATGTCACTAGACTGTGGACAGGGAAAGTGAATGTCACTAGACTGTGGACGGGGACAGTGAATGTCACTAGACTGTGGACGGGGAGTAGTGAATGTCACTAGACTGTGGACGGGGAGTAGTGAATGTCACTAGACTGTGGACGGGGAGTAGTGAATGTCACTAGACTGTGGACAGTGAGTAGTGAATGTCACTAGACTGTGGACAGGGAGTAGTGAATGTCACTAGACTGTGGACAGGGAGTAGTGAATGTCACTAGACTGTGGACAGGGAGTAGTGAATGTCACTGGACTGTGGACGGGGAGTAGTGAATGTCACTAGCCACTAGACTGTGGACGGGGAGTAGTGAATGTCACTAGACTGTGGACAGGGAGTAGTGAATGTCACTAGACTGTGGACAGGGAGTAGTGAATGTCACTAGACTGTGGACAGCGAGTAGTGAATGTCACTAGACTGTGGACAGGGAGTAGTGAACGTCACTGGACTGTGGACGGGGAGTAGTGAGTGTCACTAGACTGTGGACAGGGAGTAGTGAATGTCACTAGACTGTGGACAGCGAGTAGTGAATGTCACTAGACTGTGGACAGGGAGTAGTGAATGTCACTGGACTGTGGACGGGGAGTAGTGAGTGTCACTAGGTATGTCATGTAATGTCACTAGCAACTAGACTGTGGACAGGGGACAGTGAATGTCACTAGGCATGTTATGTAATGTTACCAGCCACTAGACTGTGGACAGGGAGTAGTGAATGTCACTAGACTGTGGACAGGGGACAGTGAATGTCACTAGACTGTGGACGGGGAGTAGTGAATGTCACTAGCCACTAGACTGTGGACGGGGAGTAGTGAATGTCACTAGACTGTAGACGGGGAGTAGTGAATGTCACTAGACTTTGGACGGGGAGCAGTGAATGTCACTAGACTGTGGACGGGGACAGTGAATGTCACTAGACTGTGGACAGGGGACAGTGAATGTCACTAGACTGTGGACAGGGAGTTGTGAATGTCACTAGACTGTGGACGGGGAGTAGTGAATGTCACTAGACTGTGGACGGGGACAGTGAATGTCACTAGACTGTGGACGGGGAGTAGTGAATGTCACTAGACTGTGGACAGGGAGTAGTGAATGTCACTAGACTGTGGACAGCGAGTAGTGAATGTCACTAGACTGTGGACGGGGAGTAGTGAATGTCACTGGACTGTGGACGGGGAGTAGTGAGTGTCACTAGGTATGTCATGTAATGTCACTAGCAACTAGACTGTGGACAGGGGACAGTGAATGTCACTAGGCATGTTATGTAATGTTACCAGCCACTAGACTGTGGACAGGGGACGGGGAGTAGTGAATGTCACTAGACTGTGGACAGTGAATGTCACTAGACTGTGGACAGGGGACAGTGAATGTCACTAGACTGTGGACGGGGAGTAGTGAATGTCACTAAACTGTGGACGGGGAGTAGTGAATGTCACTAGACTGTGGACGGGGAGTAGTGAATGTCACTAGACTGTGGACGGGGAGTAGTGAATGTCACTAGACTGTGGACGGGGACAGTGAATGCCACTAGACTGTGGACAGGGAGTAGTGAATGTCTCTAGACTGTGGACAGCGAGTAGTGAATGTCACTAGACTGTGGACAGGGAGTAGTGAATGTCACTGGACTGTGGACGGGGAGTAGTGAGTGTCACTAGGTATGTCATGTAATGTCACTAGCAACTAGACTGTGGACAGGGGACAGTGAATGTCACTAGGCATGTTATGTAAAGTTACCAGCCACTAGACTGTGGACAGGGAGTAGTGAATGTCACTAGACTGTGGACAGGGGACAGTGAATGTCACTAGACTGTGGACGGGGGGGAGTGAATGTCACTAGACTGTGGACGGGGAGTAGTGAATGTCACTAGACTGTGGGCGGGGAGTAGTGAATGTCACTAGACTGTGGACGGGGAGTAGTGAATGTCACTAGACTGTGGACGGGGAGTAGTGAATGTCACTAGACTGTGGACGGGGAGTAGTGAATGTCACTAGACTGTGGACGGGGACAGTGAATGCCACTAGACTGTGGACAGGGGACAGTGAATGTCACTAGACTGTGGACGGGGAGTAGTGAATGTCACTAGACTGTGGACGGGGAGTAGTGAATGTCACTAGACTGTGGACGGGGAGTAGTGAATGTCACTAGACTGTGGACGGGGAGTAGTGAATGTCACTAGACTGTGGACGGGGAGTAGTGAATGTCACTAGACTGTGGACGGGGACAGTGAATGCCACTAGACTGTGGACAGGGGACAGTGAATGTCACTAGACTTTGGACGGGGAGTAGTGAATGTCACTAGACTGTGGACAGGGGACAGTGAATGCCACTAGACTGTGGACGGGGAGTAGTGAGTGTCACTAGACTGTGGACGGGGAGTAGTGAATGTCACTAGACTGTGGACGGGGAGTAGTGAATGTCACTAGACTGTGGACGGGGAGTAGTGAATGTCACTAGACTGTGGACGGGGAGTAGTGAATGTCACTGGACTGTGGACAGGGGACAGTAAATGTCACTAGACTGTGGACGGGGAGTAGTGAATGTCACTAGACTGTGGACGGGGAGTAGTGAATGTCACTAGACTGTGGACGGGGAGTAGTGAATGTCACTAGACTGTGGACGGGGAGTAGTGAATGTCACTAGACTGTGGACGGGGAGTAGTGAATGTCACTAGACTGTGGACGGGGAGTAGTGAGTGTCACTAGACTGTGGACGGGGGACAGTGAATGTCACTAGACTGTGGACGGGGAGTAGTGAATGTCACTAGACTGTGGACGGGGAGTAGTGAATGTCACTAGACTGTAGACTGGGAGTAGTGAATGTCACTAGACTGTGGACGGGGAGTAGTGAGTGTCACTAGACTGTGGACAGGGGAGTTGTGAATGTCACTAGACTGTGGACAGGGGAGTTGTGAATGTCACTAGACTGTGGACAGGGAGTAGTGAATGTCACTAGACTGTGGACAGGGGACAGTAAATGTCACTAGACTGTGGACGGGGAGTAGTGAATGTCACTAGACTGTGGACAGGGAGTAGTGAATGTCACTAGACTGTGGACAGGGGACAGTAAATGTCACTAGACTGTGGACGGGGAGTTGTGAATGTCACTAGACTGGGCAGGGAGTAGTGAATGTCACTAGACTGTGGACGGGGAGTAGTGAATGTCACTAGACTGTGGACGGGGAGTAGTGAATGTCACTAGACTGTAGACGGGGAGTAGTGAATGTCACTAGACTGTAGACGGGGAGTAGTGAATGTCACTAGACTTTGGACGGGGAGCAGTGAATGTCACTAGACTGTGGACGGGGACAGTGAATGTCACTAGACTGTGGACAGGGGACAGTGAATGTCACTAGACTGTGGACAGGGAGTTGTGAATGTCACTAGACTGTGGACGGGGAGTAGTGAATGTCACTAGACTGTGGACGGGGACAGTGAATGTCACTAGACTGTGGACGGGGAGTAGTGAATGTCACTAGACTGTGGACGGGGAGTAGTGAATGCCACTAGACTGTAGACGGGGAGTAGTGAATGTCACTAGACTGTGGACGGGGAGTAGTGAATGTCACTAGACTGTGGACGGGGAGTAGTGAATGTCACTAGACTGTGGACGGGGAGTAGTGCATGTAACTAGACTGTAGACGGGGAGTAGTGAATGTCACTAGACTGTGGACGGGGACAGTGAATGTCACTAGACTGTGGACAGGGGACAGTGAATGTCACTAGACTGTGGACAGGGAGTTGTGAATGTCACTAGACTGTGGACGGGGAGTAGTGAATGTCACTAGACTGTGGACGGGGACAGTGAATGTCACTAGACTGTGGACGGGGAGTAGCGAATGTCACTGGACTGTGGACGGGGAGTAGCGAATGTCACTGGACTGTGGACGGGGAGTAGTGAATGTCACTAGACTGTGGACGGGGAGTAGTGAATGTCACTAGACTGTGGACGGGGAGTAGTGAATGTCACTAGACTGTAGACGGGGAGTAGTGAATGTCACTAGACTGTGGACGGGGAGTAGTGAATGTCACTAGACAGTGGACGGGAGTAGCGAATGTCACTAGACTGTGGACGGGGAGTAGCGAATGTCACTAGACTGTGGACGGGACAGTGAATGTCACTAGACTGTGGACGGGGAGCAGTGAATGTCACTAGACTGTGGACGGGGAGCAGTGAATGTCACTAGACTGTGGACAGGGGACAGTGAATGTCACTAGACTGTGGACAGGGAGTTGTGAATGTCACTAGACTGTGGGCAGGGAGTAGTGAATGTCACTAGACTGTGGACGGGGAGTAGTGAATGTCACTAGACTGTGGACGGGGAGTAGTGAATGTCACTAGACTGTGGACGGGGAGTAGCGAATGTCACTAGACTGTGGACGGGAGTAGTGCATGTCACTAGACTGTAGACGGGGAGTAGTGAATGTCACTAGACTGTAGACGGGGAGTAGTGAATGTCACTAGACTGTGGACGGGGAGCAGTGAATGTCACTAGACTGTGGACGGGGACAGTGAATGTCACTAGACTGTGGACGGGGAGTAGTGAATGTCACTAGACTGTGGACGGGGAGCTGTGAATGTCACTAGACTGTGGACGGGGACAGTGAATGTCACTAGACTGTGGACAGGGGACAGTGAATGTCACTAGACTGTGGACAGGGAGTTGTGAATGTCACTAGACTGTGGGCAGGGAGTAGTGAATGTCACTAGACTGTGGACGGGGAGTAGTGAATGTCACTAGACTGTGGACGGGGAGTAGTGAATGTCACTAGACTGTGGACGGGGAGTAGTGAATGTCACTAGACTGTGGACGGGGAGTAGTGAGTGTCACTAGACTGTGGACAGGGGACAGTGAATGTCACTAGACTGTGGACGGGGAGTAGTGAATGTCACTAGACTGTGGACGGGGAGTAGTGAATGTCATTAGACTGTAGACGGAGAGTAGTGAATGTCACTAGACTGTGGACGGGGAGTAGTGAATGTCACTAGACTGTGGACGGGGAGTAGTGAATGTCACTAGACTGTGGACGGGGAGTAGTGCATGTCACTAGACTGTAGACGGGGAGTAGTGAATGTCACTAGACTGTAGACGGGGAGTAGTGAATGTCACTAGACTTTGGACGGGGAGCAGTGAATGTCACTAGACTGTGGACGGGGACAGTGAATGTCACTAGACTGTGGACAGGGGACAGTGAATGTCACTAGACTGTGGACAGGGAGTTGTGAATGTCACTAGACTGTGGACGGGGAGTAGTGAATGTCACTAGACTGTGGACGGGGACAGTGAATGTCACTAGACTGTGGACGGGGAGTAGCGAATGTCACTGGACTGTGGACGGGGAGTAGCGAATGTCACTGGACTGTGGACGGGGAGTAGTGAATGTCACTAGACTGTGGACGGGGAGTAGTGAATGTCACTAGACTGTGGACGGGGAGTAGTGAATGTCACTAGACTGTAGACGGGGAGTAGTGAATGTCACTAGACTGTGGACGGGGAGTAGTGAATGTCACTAGACAGTGGACGGGAGTAGCGAATGTCACTAGACTGTGGACGGGGAGTAGCGAATGTCACTAGACTGTGGACGGGACAGTGAATGTCACTAGACTGTGGACGGGGAGCAGTGAATGTCACTAGACTGTGGACGGGGACAGTGAATGTCACTAGACTGTGGACAGGGGACAGTGAATGTCACTAGACTGTGGACAGGGAGTTGTGAATGT
Source organism: Oncorhynchus mykiss (assembly GCF_057628025.1). Taxonomy (NCBI): domain Eukaryota; kingdom Metazoa; phylum Chordata; class Actinopteri; order Salmoniformes; family Salmonidae; genus Oncorhynchus; species Oncorhynchus mykiss. The sequence continues at coordinate 79,621,288 of NC_143027.1, forward strand.
CACTAGACTGTGGGCAGGGAGTAGTGAATGTCACTAGACTGTGGACGGGGAGTAGTGAATGTCACTAGACTGTGGACGGGGAGTAGTGCATGTCACTAGACTGTAGACGGGGAGTAGTGAATGTCACTAGACTGTAGACGGGGAGTAGTGAATGTCACTAGACTGTGGACGGGGAGCAGTGAATGTCACTAGACTGTGGACGGGAGTAGCGAATGTCACTAGACTGTGGACGGGGAGTAGCGAATGTCACTAGACTGTGGACGGGGACAGTGAATGTCACTAGACTGTGGACGGGGAGTAGTGAATGTCACTAGACTGTGGACGGGGAGCTGTGAATGTCACTAGACTGTGGACGGGGACAGTGAATGTCACTAGACTGTGGACAGGGGACAGTGAATGTCACTAGACTGTGGACAGGGAGTTGTGAATGTCACTAGACTGTGGGCAGGGAGTAGTGAATGTCACTAGACTGTGGACGGGGAGTAGTGAATGTCACTAGACTGTGGACGGGGACAGTGAATGTCACTAGACTGTGGACGGGGAGTAGCAAATGTCACTGGACTGTGGACGGGGAGTAGCGAATGTCACTGGACTGTGGACGGGGAGTAGTGAATGTCACTAGACTGTGGACGGGGAGTAGTGAATGTCACTAGACTGTGGACGGGGAGTAGTGAATGTCACTAGACTGTGGACCGGGAGTAGTGAATGTCACTAGACTGTGGACGGGGAGTAGTGAATGTCACTAGACTGTGGACAGGGAGTAGTGAATATCACTAGACTGTGGACAGGGAGTTGTGAATGTCACTAGACTGTGGACAGGGAGTTGTGAATGTCACTAGACTGTGGACAGGGAGTAGTGAATGTCACTAGACTGTGGACAGGGAGTTGTGAATGTCACTAGACTGTGGACAGGGGACAGTAAATGTCACTAGACTGTGGACAGGGGACAGTGAATGTAACTAGACTGTGGACAGGGGACAGTGAATGATGTTTGCTTCCCTTGGACTTACTTCTTTCTGGGTTTTGTGCTGTGAGTTATCCATCTGCTCTTACAGTAGCTGTGATACATGTGGCAGGTGGGTGTGTACAGTGGGGCAAAAAAGTATTTAGTCAGCCACCAATTGCGCAGGTTCTCCCACTTAAAAAGATGAGAGGCCTGTAATTTTCATCATAGGTACACTTCAACTATGACAGACAAAATGAGAAATCACATTGTAGGATTTTTTATGAATTTATTTGCAAATTATGGTGGAAAATAAGTATTTGGTCACCTACAAACAAGCAAGATTTCTGGCTCTCACAGACCTGTAACTTCTTCTTTAAGAGGCTCCTCTGTCTTCCACTCGTTACCTGTATTAATGGCACCTGTTTGAACTTGTTATCAGTATAAAAGACACCTGTCCACAACCTCAAACAGTCACACTCCAAACTCCACTATGGCCAAGACCAAAGAGCTGTCAAAGGACACCAGAAACAAAATTGTAGACCTGCACCAGGCTGGGAAGACTGAATCTGCAATAGGTAAGCAGCTTGGTTTGAAGAAATCAACTGTGGGAGCAATTATTAGGAAATGGAAAAGACATACAAGACCACTGATCTCCCTCGATCTGGGGCTCCACGCAAGATCTGATCACAAGAACGGTGAGCAAAAATCCCAGAACCACACGGGGGGACCTAGTGAATGACCTGCAGAGAGCTGGGACCAAAGTAACAAAGTCTACCATCAGTAACACACTACGCCGCCAGGGACTCAAATCCTGCAGTGCCAGACGTGTCCCCCTGCTTAAGCCAGTACATGTCCAGGACCGTCTGAAGTTTGCTAGAGAGCATTTGGATGAGCCAGAAGAAGATTGGGAGAATGTCATATGGTCAGATGAAACCAAAATATAACTTTTTGGTAAAAACTCAACTCGTCGTGTTTGGAGGACAAAGAATGCCGAGTTGCATCCAAAGAACACCATACCTACTGTGAAGCATGGGGGTGGAAACATCATGCTTTGGGGCTGTTTTTCTGCAAAGGGACCAGGACGACTGATCCGTGTAAAGGAAAGAATGAATGGGGCCATGTATCGTGAGATTTTGAGTGAAAACCTCCTTCCATCAGCAAGGGCATTGAAGATGAAACGTGGCTGGGTCTTTCAGCATGACAATGATCCCAAACACACCGCCCAGGCAACGAAGGAGTGGCTTCGTAAGAAGCATTTCAAGGTCCTGGAGTGGCCTAGCCAGTCTCCAGATCTCAACCCCATAGAAAATCTTTGGAGGGAGTTGAAAGTCCGTGTTGCCCAGCAACAGCCCCAAAACATCACTGCTCTAGAGGAGATCTGCATGGAGGAATGGGCCAAAATACCAGCAACAGTGTGTGAAAACCTTGTGAAGACTTACAGAAAACGTTTGACCTCTGTCATTGCCAACAAAGGGTATATGAAAAAGTATTGAGAGAAACTTTTGTTATTGACCAAATACTTATTTTCCACCATAATTTGCAAATAAATTCATTAAAAATCCTACAATGTGATTTTCTGGATTTTTTTTTCTAATTTTGTCTGTCATAGTTGAAGTGTACCTATGATGGAAATTACAGGCTTCTCAACTTTTTAAGTGGGAGAACTTGCACAATTGGTGGCTGACTAAATACTTTTTTGCCCCACTGTATGTGTGTTCGTAATGTTGGTTTTAGTTTTAAATATACTTAAGTATCAAATTAAATGTAATTGCTATAATATACTTAAGTATCAAAATAATTTAAAATTCATTGTATTAAGCAAATAGCACACTCAACACTGACATAATTTACAAACAAAGCATTTGTGTTTAGTGGGTCCGCCAGATCAGATGAAGTAGGGATGAACAGGGATTTTTTTTCTCCTGCGTGAATTTGACCAGTTTCCTGTCCTGCCTGCTAAGCATTAAAAAAGTGATAATGTATGGGGTAAAAAGTTAATTATTTTCTTTAGGAATGTAGTGAAGTAAAAGAAGTCAAAAATAGAATGGATGTTGATTTGTGTATAGAGCAGATATATCCCTCTCTGATAATTCAGAACCTGGTGGGATAGAGAGAGAAAGGAGAAAAAGAGCGAAAGATTGGTAGATGAGGATCTGGACAGGAAGCCTGCAGTAGATTGGTGCTCTGATCTCAGGCGGTATGAGATTGTATCTGTCCGTGGTGCACGCACTACTGTCACCTGGTAGGCCAGTCTGTGATGCTGCTGGAGTGTGTGGATGTTACCTGGTAAAGTGCAGTGTGTGTGCCCTGCTCCCCTATAACTTTCCCAACACACACACTATACCAACGGATTGATTTCATTTATTTGATCATTTAAAAATACAAGTACAACTGCAGAGATCTATATTGAGTAGAATATAACTTCTAAATGCTAGTCTAAATAATATCCCTGTCTGTATCATGAAATAAAAACATAGGAATAACAACATAACATAACAGTATAAACCAGACAGGATGAGAGTATTTTCCTTAAATCACAGACCGTTGAAATTACTCTAGGGGCTCCCTGGTGTCGCAGCGGTCTAAGACACCGCATCTCAGTGCAAGAGGCGTCACTACAGACCCTGGAAGATTCCAGGCTGTATCACAGCCGGCCGTGATTGGGAGTCCCATAGGGCGGCGCACAATTGGTCCAGCATCGTCCAGGTTTAGCCGTCATTGTCAATAAGAATTGGTTCTTAACTGACGTGCCTTGCTTTATTTAACTAACTAGTCTCCATGTTCACATCCCTAGTTTCAATGTGAACAATCATTAATAGAATCAGGTCAGTACTCAGGATCTTATAAAACACTGTCCTCCCCCTCTCTCCTTTCCACCTCTTGCTCTCCACTCATCTACTGGAGCAGGGTTTCCCGAACTCGGTCCTAGGCCCCCCCTGGGAGCTCGTTTTGATGTTTGCATTAGCATAACACACCGTAAACACACACACAGGCTGCACATGGCATGTCAAATCTATAACTTTACACTGGACAATAGAAATGGAGAGGGTAGTTAATGTTGGTAAATGTTAGACTGATGATGTAAATAATGAGTTTCTCTAACTGGAAAATCATGTCAATGTTTTGCTTTTGTCTGCAAACTCTCTCTTTAAATCAATAACCTGAGCCAATAGGAAGTCTATTGGTTCCACACCAACACATTCAGACAGTTTGTTCACTGTCTCACTGTTTTCTTTAGTATAACAACAGATCCCCTAACATTGTAGAGTAGACATTAACAGATCCCCTAACATTGTAGAGTAGACATTAACAGATCTCCTAACATTGTAGAGTAGACATTAACAGATCTCCTAACATTGTAGAGTAGACATTAACAGATCTCCTAACATTGTAGAGTAGACATTAACAGATCTCCTAACATTGTAGAGTAGACATTAACAGATCTCCTAACATTGTAGAGTAGACATTAACAGATCCCCTAACATTGTAGAGTAGACATTAACAGATCTCCTAACATTGTAGAGTAGACATTAACAGATCTCCTAACATTGTAGAGTAGACATTAACAGATCTCCTAACATTGTAGAGTAGACATTAACAGATCTCCTAACATTGTAGAGTAGACATTAACAGATCTCCTAACATTGTAGAGTAGACATTAACAGATCTCCTAACATTGTAGAGTAGACATTAACAGATCCCCTAACATTGTAGAGTAGACATTAACAGATCTCCTAACATTGTAGAGTAGACATTAACAGATGTAGTACAACGTTAAACAATAACCACCCAACATTCTATGTGGACTTCCACAGACATGATTCTTCTCTTTGTGTGTGTGTGTGTGTGTGTGTGTGTGTGTGTGTGTGTGTGTGTGTGTGTGTGAGTGAGTGTGAGAGAGAGTGTGAGAGAGAGAGAACAATGCGAAAGAGATGTGAGAGCAGGTGGGCACTGTCACAGATAAGCTGCGTGACTCTCCCTCTATCCACCTGTTACCTGAAGGACATGGTTAGATGGGGGCTAGAAAGAGATAGAGGGGTAGAAAGGGTCAGATTCTAGAATATTCTCCAATATGCTGGAGGACATCACAGAACAGATGTATTACAGTTTAAAATGCATTTGACAGAGGCTAATAGAGTGGATATAATGAATAATCAATCACCTCTAAGTTACATGGAATCTAGTTTTGGTAAAAATGTAGTAAAACTCCAGATGGCAGAGTGGTAATTCCCTTTCCCACATCTCAACTGCATTAAATTCCCCTCTTGGCTGAAGTGTGATCTCTATCACAAGTTTGATAATAAACTGTCATCTTTATACAGCGATATAAAAACTAATACTAAAGACTTTGTACCTCTACAATTATATAACACACAGAGGAATAACATTTTTGGGGATAGAATCCAGTCTCGGCCTACACACAAAATCAGATAAGATCAAATAAAATCCCTTGACCGCTATAAAGGCCGTGGCAGTATATCTATTGCATCATCACACCCGGTAAGAAAGAAAGTGAAAGAGGCAAAGTGAAGATGATAGGAAAGATTGCCTGGCACAACATCCAATAATAACACAACAACACCAGGAAATGTCCAACAACACCAGGAAATGTCCAACAGCATTATTGTAAATGTCCAACAGCATTATTGTAAATGTCCAACAGCATTATTGTAAATGTCCAACAGCATTATTGTAAATGTCCAACAGCATTATTGTAAATGTCCAACAGCATTATTGTAAATGTCCAACCGCATTATTGTAAATGTCCAACCGCATTATTGTAAATGTCCAACAGCATTATTGTAAATGTCCAACAGCATTATTGTAAATGTCCAACAGCATTATTGTAAATGTCCAACAGCATTATTGTAAATGTCCAACAGCATTATTGGAAATGTCCAACAGCATTATTGGAAATGTCCAACAGCATTATTGTAAATGTCCAACAGCATTATTGTAAATGTCCAACAGCATTATTGGAAATGTCCAACAGCATTATTGTAAATGTCCAACAGCATTATTGTAAATGTCCAACAGCATTATTGTAAATGTCCAACAGCACCCTCCCAACACACAAACTCAATACTAATTGATTCCTAGAATTGATTTGATCATTTAAAAATACACGTACAGCCTATTCAACTGCAGAGGTCTAGTCTACATTGAGTACAATATTTTTAGAATGTAAAACTAAATGCCAGTCAGTCTATAATATCTTGGTCTGTATAAGGAAAGAAAAACAGGCAAGGAATAACATAAGACATGACAGTATAACACGGAGACACAGGATGAGAGTATTTCCCTCAGATCACAGAGTTGAAATGACTGTAGACTTCATGTTCACATCCCTAGTTTCATTGTGAACAATCATTAATAGAATCAGATCAGGACCCAGGATCTTAAAAAACACTCTCCTTCTCTCAATAACCACTCATCTATTGGAGAAAACACTTATTATTCTTCTTCTTCACTTTCTCAACCGTTCCTCCACGGCTCACCTCCTTCACCATCGCCACCATCTGGTCAGACAGTAGAGCACATGTTACAGAGAGAGCATGTAGGAGATAAATCAAATGAAGGTATATTTGTCATATTATATGCACAGGATACACGTGGTGTATACTATACAGTACAATGAAATGCTTAAAGAAATAGTATGACTTGACTGGGATTGGATCCCATTTATCCATGCTCCCTAATTTAACACTTCTGAACTACTGTTCAGGTTCAGATACTGTGGCTTTACCTCAGACGATACATGAAGATACATTGTGAGTATGGTGTTACCTGGTGTTCAGAACAGGAGTAACACCCACCTCCTTGGTGTCTGGGAATCCTCCTGCCTCCAGTTTAGAGTAGGCCAGTTTACCATTCACTGTTACCTCGAAACTGGCTGTGGGACAAACCATTATCAGTTACAATATAACATAATAATCTACTGAGGTATTGATCAAATCTAATGGATGTTTCTATCTCTGTCCATGGAACCTCTCACATGTGCAGTCGGCATTTTAGAAACATTAGAGTGTAGTTGACATCCGATGAGATCTGTAACGTCGTTGTGTGTGTAAAGCACAGCTGTAAGGTCACTATCTGACAGGGTAACTTCAAGCTGTGTGTGTGTGTGTGTGAGACTTACAGCGCCGCCCTGTGGTTCCCGTCACCGTCACATCAGGAACGTTCCGCTTGATGGCAGATGCTAGGTCCTGATAGCGAGACTCGTACCCTCATCCACTACTGCAGACCACAATCACACCGTTACACCCACACACACCATAAACACACACACAGGCTGCACATGGCATGTCAAATCTATAACTTTACACTGGACAATAGAAATGGAGAGGGTAGTTAATGTTGGTAAATGTTAGACTGATGATGTAAATAATGAGTTTCTCTAACTGGAAAATCATGTTAATGTTTTGTTTTTGTCTGCAAATTAAATCAATAACCTGAACCAATACCAACACATTCAGACAGTTTGTTCACTGTCGTTTTCTTTAGTATAACAACAGATCTCCTAACATTGTAGAGTAGACATTAACAGATCCCCTAACATTGTAGAGTAGACATTAACAGATCCCCTAACATTGTAGAGTAGACATTAACAGATCTCCTAACATTGTAGAGTAGACATTAACAGATCTCCTAACATTGTAGAGTAGACATTAACAGATCCCCTAACATTGTAGAGTAGACATTAACAGATCCCCTAACATTGTAGAGTAGACATTAACAGATCTCCTAACATTGTAGAGTAGACATTAACAGATCTCCTAACATTGTAGAGTAGACATTAACAGATCTCCTAACATTGTAGAGTAGACATTAACAGATCTCCTAACATTGTAGAGTAGACATTAACAGATCTCCTAACATTGTAGAGTAGACATTAACAGATCTCCTAACATTGTAGAGTAGACATTAACAGATCCCCTAACATTGTAGAGTAGACATTAACAGATCTCCTAACATTGTAGAGTAGACATTAACAGATCTCCTAACATTGTAGAGTAGACATTAACAGATCTCCTAACATTGTAGAGTAGACATTAACAGATCTCCTAACATTGTAGAGTAGACATTAACAGATCTCCTAACATTGTAGAGTAGACATTAACAGATCTCCTAACATTGTAGAGTAGACATTAACAGATCCCCTAACATTGTAGAGTAGACATTAACAGATCCCCTAACATTGTAGAGTAGACATTAACAGATCTCCTAACATTGTAGAGTAGACATTAACAGATCTCCTAACATTGTAGAGTAGACATTAACAGATCTCCTAACATTGTAGAGTAGACATTAACAGATCTCCTAACATTGTAGAGTAGACATTAACAGATCTCCTAACATTGTAGAGTAGACATTAACAGATCCCCTAACATTGTAGAGTAGACTTTAACAGATCTCCTAACATTGTAGAGTAGACATTAACAGATATCCTAACATTGTAGAGTAGACATTAACAGATCTCCTAACATTGTAGAGTAGACATTAACAGATCTCCTAACATTGTAGAGTAGACATTAACAGATCCCCTAACATTGTAGAGTAGACATTAACAGATCTCCTAACATTGTAGAGTAGACATTAACAGATCTCCTAACATTGTAGAGTAGACATTAACAGATCCCCTAACATTGTAGAGTAGACATTAACAGATCTCCTAACATTGTAGAGTAGACATTAACAGATCTCCTAACATTGTAGAGTAGACATTAACAGATCTCCTAACATTGTAGAGTAGACATTAACAGATCCCCTAACATTGTAGAGTAGACATTAACAGATCCCCTAACATTGTAGAGTAGACATTAACAGATCTCCTAACATTGTAGAGTAGACATTAACAGATCTCCTAACATTGTAGAGTAGACATTAACAGATCTCCTAACATTGTAGAGTAGACATTAACAGATCTCCTAACATTGTAGAGTAGACATTAACAGATCTCCTAACATTGTAGAGTAGACATTAACAGATCTCCTAACATTGTAGAGTAGACATTAACAGATCCCCTAACATTGTAGAGTAGACATTAACAGATCTCCTAACATTGTAGAGTAGACATTAACAGATCTCCTAACATTGTAGAGTAGACATTAACAGATCTCCTAACATTGTAGAGTAGACATTAACAGATCTCCTAACATTGTAGAGTAGACATTAACAGATCCCCTAACATTGTAGAGTAGACATTAACAGATCTCCTAACATTGTAGAGTAGACATTAACAGATCTCCTAACATTGTAGAGTAGACATTAACAGATCCCCTAACATTGTAGAGTAGACATTAACAGATCTCCTAACATTGTAGAGTAGACATTAACAGATCTCCTAACATTGTAGAGTAGACATTAACAGATCTCCTAACATTGTAGAGTAGACATTAACAGATCTCCTAACATTGTAGAGTAGACATTAACAGATGTAGTACAACGTTAAACAATAACTTACCAATATTCTATGTGGACTTCCACAGACATGATTCTTCTCTCTTGGTAGTTTCTCCTCTCTGGGACGTGTTTTTGTGTGTGAGAGCAATGGGAAAGAGACAAAGTGAGAGCAGGTGAGCACTGTTACGAACAATGTGAGTAAACGGCAGATTCACTGGCCCCCATATAACCACGCCCTTCAGGTAACAAGTAGACTGGTTTATCAAGCCTAGACAGGAAGTGGTTAAAATAATCTGCTATTCGACCAACAGACTTTCAATATACTGTACTCTGCTCTCTCTATTGGCCGAAGATCAAAAAGCATTTTGTCTATTTTCACAGAAATTTGCGAACTACAAATTCATAAGACATAAAAACAGAGCATGCTTTTGCGGCAGTCGATAGCGCGCCAGACCTCGGGCTAGAAGGTCGAGGGTTCAAGGCCTGCTCCCTGCGGTTTCATTACAATACTCTTATTTTACACAATGTTGCTTTCCACTGGACTTTGTATGTGACAACACCAAGAAGAGTTTCACCACTGTTGATCGATGTTCCCAAACTGCTAAAGATGTAGGTGGAGTTCCCATCCAGACCTAACTGTAGGGTAAAGGTGTCGGGTTACAGACGAGTAACTGATGAATAACTGTTGGCTACTGGGTTCTTTATCAGCTGGCTCATCAACAGGTGTGTGTGAGAGTGTTTCTCTCTGTGGGCCTGTCTGCCAGCAGCTGCAGTCTTACTGAAGAATGTGGGGACCTCATCCCCACCAGACAGTATCAGCATCATACTGTACAAGGAATGGGACATAACTGTCATTTTATTAGTTTAAAATGTTATACAGTAGAACATGTATAGAGTTATAGACCCTTACACGCCCCTGAATAAAACAGCATCTGCTTCTGCTCAGTAGCAGATATAAGTATCTATAAGATACACTAGATTGGTATTTGCGTGATGACAAAGAAATAACAATAATAGTACCAGCATTGTAACATTTAAAAACTATCAGAAATAATCAGTGGACACATTTCAGAAGAGTTCAACACAATTAGTACATATATGTACTGTAAAAGTTGCATTGCAATCTGCCCATATTTTACAAGATTTTCAAATTCATGTGTCTTCTCATTAAATATGAACCACTAATTCCATAATAATACATGTATTTTACATTTATAAAAAAAGTATCTGGTGACATTCTGTATAAAGTGTTGCAAATTGTATCTCAGCAGGTTGACCCTTACAGTCCTGCACTACAGACAGACAATGCACTTTAGTTTATACAAGGCAACTTTTCATAGTTCAGAATAAGTACTGGTCTCTTTATGCAATGATATTGTACCTGTTGATAGCCATTTATATTTATATAGATATATATATATATATACACACACACACACACACACACACACACACACACACACACACACACACCATATAAACTTGTAGTAAAAAAACATTTAAAAAGTTTTGTTCCCCATTTACACATTTTTTGAATAATCATGTTGGTTGCTGATTGGCATTGGTTGGACAGATACAAAAGTAACACAGTTCTGCATGCATACATGGGTCTCCATGGAAACACAGGCGTGGCTCTTCCAGTTGATTGGATGAGATGGGTCATGGCTAGACCCACCTTATCCAGCTTTTGTCAAATTAATGTAAAAAGTATATATTTTTTTTGTCGCTAATCCTAAATCTTTTCCTAACATTAACATCATTCTCCTAACCTGCTGCATTAAGTCCTCCCAACCTGCTACCAAAGGTCAAATCTGATGCTAATTTGACAAAAGCTGGATCCCTTCTAGCCATGAGGTGTGCACACTAGTTTTTCCTTTGTCCTCTCTGGCATTGGCCAATAGAATAACAGCACCGGCCTCTTCTCTCTGGCTGTGTCCTATAGGATCAGAGCATGAGCCTCATTGAATGGCGGGTCCCGCTTCCGGGGTCGTGTGATTCGTCCTGAGGCAGCATCAGTTTGTCCGGCGTGTACTCGTTCCGCTTCAGATCTTAACAGACACAGGAAGAGGAGAGAGATGAGGCAGACAGCCAGGCATCCATCTACTACATAAAGCTGAAATAACAATGTCACTACTTCATTGTCCTAGAGCCTTATATTAGCAAAATATAAGCTCACCTCGTCTCCATAGTAATGTACACACTCGGATGCAAACGGTAAACAAACAGAGAGAGAATTCCCTACCGGGAAGTTTGAGTTTCCTGCAGCAAGAGTTGCAGTGGTGTTTGGCCCGGAAGTTTCTGATGGCGTCGTCTCCCAGGTTGGCAGGACCAAATATCATGTCATATGACCTACAGATTAGTCAAGAGAACATTATTAATTATGTGATCATTCTAAAGGTCCAAATATTGTGTTGTATGATCTATGGATTAAAATAGAATGTGAGTGTTGTAAAATCTTTTATAACAAAGTGAAACATGATTTTTGAATGTGAGAACAGAAAACAGGTTTACACACCCCTTCTCTCCACTCTTTATGACAGACGGATCAGTCAGAATCTCCCCCACTCCTAAAAACACAAATATAGCAGTTACTAATGGGAGGGATTTGTATTTACAGGATTTCTACCAGCCCAGCACAACTCTTCCCTGGTGTTCTCGTATGTCCAGTCACTGAAGGGTCAGGGGTTAAAAGTTAGGGGTTGGAGGTCAGAAGTTAGGGGTCAGTATTAACTTGCAGGTCCAGCACTAACAGCGCTCCCTGAGTATACTCATATGTCCAGTCACTGAAGTGTAGGGTTGCATATTTTGGGGAATTTCAGGTGGAAACTTTCCGTGGGAATTAATGGGAATATATGCAAATTAATACCATTTAAATGTAGATGTTTTTGCATTGGATATATTTACCATATCATATGGAGACACAAACATTTTACATTGACATAATTGCAAATGATTAAATGCTTCCAATAGAAAAAACCCCAAAACAATTTAGTTACGAATTGAACTTTAATGAAATTAGTTGACTCTTCACATGGGATGATTTCACTGAACAACAAAAAGGTTTTCAACATACATCTGTAAAATGATAGTCTAGAAACTAAAGCTTTGGTTGTCTTCCTCTCAGGCTTCCATGTCTTCTCCCTGGACCTCCTCAATGTCCACCTCTTGAACATCAGACTCTGAGGCCTCATCTTCACTGTCACTTTCCAACCTTGTTGAGGATGGCTCGTTGTCAGGCTCAAAAAGCCTCAAATTTGCCCCATATGGCCACTAATTTTTCAACCTTTGTATTGGTCAGCCTTGGTGCTTGCGTGCATTGGTATGCGTGTTCCCAAACAAGGACCAGTTGCGCTCTGAGGCGGCTGATGTTGGTGGGATTTGGAGGATAATGGAGGCAACGGGAAAGAGGCTCAGATCCACAAAGTCCCTTCCACCAGGTGGCTGATGAGATATGTTGGCACAACGGCCATATTGCATCTCCATCCCAAAGTCCCTTCCACCAGGTGGCTGATGAGATATGTTGGCACGATGGCCATATTGCATCTCCATCCCAAAGTCCTTGCATGTCAGTGTACTTCGCCAGACTGCCAAGAAACTTGCCCTCATCCAGGCCAAGGTGGTGAAACACAGTAGTGATGACACCATAGGCCTTGTTGATCTCTGCACCAGACAGGATGCTCTTGCCAGCATACTTGGGGTCCAACATGTATGGTGCGGCGTGTATGGGCTTCAGGCAGGAGTCTTCATGCTTTTTGATGTACTTCAGAACTGCATTTTTTTCTGCTTGGAGCAACAGTGAAATGGGCAGGGCAGTACGGATTTCTCCTCTTACATCTGCAAGCAGAGTCAGACAGGATGGCATTGTCTCCCTCAATCCGTGCAATGGCTACTGCTATAGGTTTCAGGAGTTTCAGGCTGCTTACCACTCTCTCCCAAAATACATCACCCAGGAAGATGCTCTTGATGGGGCTGTCTATATCGACAGACTGTGATATGGCCATTTCTTGGAGAGACTCATTCCCCTCCAGGAGACTGTCAAACATGACAACACCACCCCAACAGGTATTGCTGGGCAGCTTCAATGTGGTGCTCTTATTCTTCTCACTTTGCTTGGTGAAGTACATTGCTGCTATAACTTGATGACCCTTCACATACCTAACCATTTCCTTGGCTTTCTTGTCGAGTGTATCCATTGTTTTCAGTGCCATGATGTCCATGAGGAGCAGATTCAGCCAATGGGTGTGATGTGAGGGTAGGACTCCTCCACTTTAGACCAATGAGCCTTCATGCTAGCAGCATTGTCGGTCACCAGTGCAAATACCTTCTGTGGTCCAAGGTCATTGATGACTGCCTTTAGCTCATCTTCAATGTAGAGACAGGTGTGTATGTTGTCCCTTGTGTCTGTGCTCTTGTAGAATACTAGTTGAGGGGTGGAGATGTAGTTAATTATTCCTTGCCCACAAACATTCGACCACCCATCAGAGATGATTGCAATACAGTCTGCTTTCTCTATGATTTGCTTGACCTCTGTTGAACTCTGCATCCAGCAAATGAGTAGATAAAGCATGTCTGGCTGGAGGGGTGTATGCTGAGTAAAGAACATTCAGAAATATCTTCCAATACACATTGCCTGTGAGCATCAGAGGTGAACCAGTTGCCTACACAGCTCGAGCAAGTCATTCATCAGCATTTCTCTGACTACGTTCCTCCATTGAGTCAAAAAAACGTCTGATTCCAGGAGGACCATGAGCTGTTGCTATCGATAAGGTGTCTGATTCATCGTTTTCACCTTGAATAGAAGTAGAGGGACTTTTGTCAGAGGTTGCTTGTTGTGAGTGCTGAGGGAACTTTATGCACTTGGCCAGATGATTCTGCATCTTTGTTGCATTCTTCACATATGATTTGGCACAGTATTTGCAATGTACACAGATTTTCCTACTACATTAGCTGCAGTGTAATGTCTCCACACATCAGATAGATGTGGCATTTTCCTGTAAAGATTAGAAAAAATGAGTAAAAAAATAACAAATACAATTCCATGTACAGATAAATAGTTAAGCAGTTAGATTAAACAACTCCTTTGTAAGACAAATGTTTTAAAAGGAAACATGTATGGAAACAGGTGAATTAACACTCCTCAGTTAACAGGCACAAGCAAGCTAAAACCCACATGGTAGCAAAATTAACTAGCAGAAATTGTTAACAAGTTAGAAATGATTTAAACACACTTTGCTGTAGGCTACTATTTACTAGTTAACAAAAAATCACGTATGTCATAAAATATATTCACCCCACCCAGTATTGTAATCAAAACTTACCAGTAAGCATGTAGTCCTTGGCTCAGACAGTGTAGTAGTGTGGGCTCAATAGCATCTCATTAGTGTGCAAGATGAGAATCAGCTGTACATGTGATGGAAGAATGCACTGTGCATGCAGAGGGTTGCAATTCCATTTAATTGGGGATATGTTAAACTAAATATGTCACAAGACCTAGAATTGCCTTATGTGTATCCCACAAAAAGGTTCACTGTTATAAGCTAACTTTTTTTGATGAATTTAAGCAAAATACCCGGGCTTAACTTCCCATGGAAAATTTCCGAAATAATTCTGGAAATTTACTGGAAAGTTTCAGACCCTTTGCAACCCTACTGAAGGATCAGGGGTTAAAGGTTAAGGGTTGAATGTCAGTATTACCTTGTAGGTCCAGCACTAACAGCTCTCCCCGGGTGTACTCATATGTCCAGTGGCTGAAGGCCAGCATGGTCTCCTCCAGAAGGTTGGTTGGGACAATCTCGTCCCCGTTGTTATTGTTAAACTTCCTGAACTCTCCAGTAATACACTCCTCTATAGCGAACCATTGGCCTGCTGAGTGACAGTACAACAGAAACACCTCCAGAAACCTACAGAGAGAGAGGTAGGCACTGTGTCTTCTGAAATTCTTGTTTCAAATGTCAAAAGACATACATTTTTAAATGGATAGCAGCTGAAAACAAGCAGCTAAATGAGAAGTGTGGCTCTGGTGTGTTAGTTTACCTGGGAGAGTAAGGGATTGTCTTGGGCCTCATTTGGTTGAAGGCAAATGTCAGTTTCTGAGCAGCTCTCTGCTGTTGAATTTCCTGTCAAGAGAGATGATACCAGTGTATGAGGTATTTCCACATTGAATAACCTTGAATAAACCAGAGGAAGGAAGGATAGAGAAGGAAGGATGAATAGAATGGAGGAAGAGGGTGGTGGAAATTATCATATATTAAAGAGGAAAACTAAACATAGTTGTCCTGCTATGGTGTGTGATTATGAAGAGTGTGTGTACACAGAGGTGAAGCCAATGACGTACAGTTTATACAGTGCATTCAGAAAGGATTCAGACCCCTTGACTTCTTCCACATTGTTTCGTTACAGCCTTATTCTAAAATGGATTCAATTGTTCCCCTCCCCCCCTCATCAAATCTACACACAATATTCCATTATGACAAAGCAAAAAAAAAAAGTGTCTTTAGAAGTGTTTGCAAATGTATTAAAATTCTAAACTGAAATATAACATTTACATATATAACATTTACATAAGTATTCAGACACTTTGAAGCACCTTTGGCAGCAATTAGAGCCTCGGGTCTTCTTGGGTATGACACTACAATCTTGGCACACCTGTATTTGGGGAGTTTCTCCCATTCTTCTCGGCAGATCCTCTCAAGCTCTGTCAGGTTGGATAGGGAGCGTCACTGCACAGATATTTTCAGGTCTCTCCAGAGATGTTCGATCAGGTTCAAGTCCGGGCTCTGGCTGGGCCACTCAAGGACATTCAGAGACTTGTCCCAAAGTCACTCCTGCGTCGTCTTGGCTGTGTGCTTAGGGTCGTTGTCCTGTTGGAAGGTGAACCTTCGCCACAGACTTTGTTCCTGAGCGCTCTGGAGCAGGTTTTCATCAAGGATCTCTTTGCACTTTGTTCCATTCATCTTTCCCTCGATCCTGACTAGTCTCCCAGTCCCTGCCGCAGAAAAACATCCCCACAGCATGATGCTGCCACCACCATGCTTCACCGTAGGGATGGTGCCAGGTTTCCTCCAGACGTGACGCTTGGCATTCAGGCCAAAGAGATCAATCTTGGTTTCATCAGACCAGATCATTTTGTTTCTCATGGTCAGAGTCCTTAAGGTGCCTTTTGGCAAACTCCAAGCGGGCTGTCATGTGCCTCTTACTGAGGAGTGGCTTCCGTCTGGCCACTCTACCATAAAGACCTGATTGGTGGAGCGCTGCAGAGATGTTTGTCCTTATGGAAGGTTCTCCCATCTCCACAGAGGAACTCTAGAGCTCTGTCAGAGTGACCATCAGGTTCTTGGTCACCTCCCTGACCAAGGCCCTTCTCCCCCGATTGCTCAGTTTGGCCACTGTGTTCTTGGGGACCTTCAATGCTGCAGAAATGTTTTGGTACCCTTCCACAGATCTGTGCCTCGACACAATCCTGTCTCGGAGCTCTACTGACAATTCCTTCGACCTCATGACTTGGTTTTTGTTCTGACATGCACTGTCAACTGTGGGACCTTATATAGACAGGTGTGTGCCTTTCCAAATCATGTCCAATTAATTAACTTTATCACAGGTGGACGCCAATAAAGTTGTAGAAGCATCAAGGATGATCAATGGAAACAGGATGTACCTGAGCTCAATTTCGAGCCTCATAGCAAAGGGTCTGAATACTTATGTAAATAAGGTGTCTGTTTTACATTTTTAATACATTTCGCAAAAAATTCTAAAAAACTGTTTTCGATATGTCATTATGGGGTATTGTGTAGAGATTGATGAGGAAAAATAATAATTGAATCCATTTGAAAATAAAGTTGTAGAAAAAGTCAAGGGGTCTGAATACTTTCGAATGCACTGTAAACCCTGGAAAGTTGACAATATGTCTTGGCCAATAAGAGCCTTTGAAGCTACCAGGACGCCATATTCATACTCCTCCTTTCAGGGCTTTAAGTAATGGGAATGAATCAGGGAACAAACACACGGAGTGTACTAAACATGGCTATTTCCATGACATAGACTGACCAGGTGAAAGCTATGATCTGTTATTGATGTAACCTTTTAAATCCACTTCAATCAGTGTAGACGAAGGGGAGGAGACATGTTAAAACAGGATTTTTAAGCCTTGAGACATGGACTGTGTATGTGTGCCATTCAGAGGGTGAATGGGCAAGACAAAAGATTTAAGTGGGGGGAGACTCAATATTAGGAAGGTGTTCTTAATGTTTTGTACCCTGAGTGTAAAATATATATATATATATATATATGCATACACACTGTATATACACAGTCGTGGCCAAAAGTTGAGAATGACACAAATGTTAATTTTTAAAGTCTGCTGCCTCAGTTTGTATAATGGCAATTTGCATTTTCTCCAGAATGTTATGAAGAGCGATCAGATGAATTGCAAATAATTGCAAAGTCCCACTTTGTCATGCAAATGAACTGAATCCCCCAAAAACATTTCCACTGCATTTCAGCTCTGCCACAAAAGGACCAGTTGACATGTCAGTGATTCTCTCGTTAACACAGGTGTGAGTGTTGATGAAGACAAGGCTGGAGATCACTCTGTCATGCTGATTGAGTTCGAATAACAGACTGGAAGCTTCAAAAGGAGGGTGGTGCTTGGAATCATTGTTCTTCCTCTGTCAATCATGGTTACCTGCAAGGAAACACGTGCCGTCATCATTGCTTTGCACAAAAAGGGCTTCACAGGCAAGGCTATTGCTGCCAGTAAGATTGCACCTAAATCAACCATTTATCGGATCATCAACAAACAAACAAATATTCAGCTGCGGGATCAGGGCACCACCAGTACAGAGCTTGCTCAGGAATGGCAGCAGGCAGGTGTGAGTACATCTGCACACTCAGTGAGGTGAAGACTTTTGGAGGATGGCCTGGTGTCAAGAAGGGCAGCAAAGAAGCCATCCGGAAAAAAGCTTGTCCGAAGAAGACAAGGTGAGCGCTACCATCAGTCCTGTGTCATGCCAACAGTAAAGCATCCTGAGACCATTCATGTGTGGGGTTGCTTCTCAGCCAAGGGAGTGGGCTCACTCACAATTTTGCCGAAGAACACAGCCATGAATAAAGAATGGTACCAGCATATCCTCCGAGAGCAACTTCTCCCAACCATCCAGGAACAGTTTGGTGACGAACAATGCCTTTTCCAGCATGATGGGGCACCTTGCCATAAGGCAAAAGTGATAACTAAGTGTCTCGGAGAACAAAACACAGATATTTTGGGTCCATGGCCAGGAAACTCCCCAGACCTTAATCCCATTGAACTTGTGTTCCATCCTCAAGAGGTGGGTGGACAAACAAAAACCCACAAATTCTGACAAACTCCAAGCATTGATTATGAAAGAATGGGCAGCCATCAGTCAGGATGTGGCCCATAAGTTAATTGACAGGATGCCAGGGTGGATTGCAGAGGTCTTGAAAAAGAAGGGTCAACACTGCAAATATTGACTCTTTGCATCAACTTCATGTAATTGTCAATAAAAGCCTTTGACACTTCTGAAATGCTGGTAATTATACTTCAGTATTCAATAGTAACATCTGACAAAAATATCTGAAGACACTGAAGCAGCAAACTTTGTGAAAATTAATATTTGTGTCATTCTCAACTTTTGGCCACGGCTGTGTGTGTATATATATATATCATTGGGTGAAGCGCAGTGTGTGTGAGTGTGTGTTCTCCTCTACCCTGAGACAGAGCAGCAGTACAGTGTCCTCCTTGTAGATGCTCTGCCAGGTCTGGACCACCTCTGGTAGGAAGGACTTAACGATATACAGGTGACCTGGCTTCAGAATGTCATACTCCGACCACGTACACAGCACCTAGAGTACAATACAATAGTTATAGTTTATTGTCCTCCCGAGAAATACATTATTGTACAACAATGCAACAACAACAAAAGCAACAAACCAATACTTTTTAATGTTCAGTTCCATCTCTGTTACATGTAGTGAAGACACTAGACAGTAGTGACCACACACACACACCAACTGTACCTTGAGTGCACGTCGCAGCCCCCCTCCCATCTCCTCCTTACTGAGGAACTCTATCTTGGCACAGAGACCTTTGTGAGCCCAGGAGGACATGCTGTTGTTGATGGTGTTGGGAGAACTCTCCTCCAGACGATACACTGTTACTGGCTCACCTACAGGGAGCAGCACCCACAGACAGAGAGAGAGTGTGGGTGTGTATTAAATACATAATTGCAGCCACACAGGATAGATGGTTTATAGGTTCAACTGGTTTGGGTGTGTCAGGGGGAGTTGAGGTATGCAAAAACACATTTCCAATTCACACCTGGGACCCAGTCTGTGAAAGAAATTGAAACCCTGACTCGGTGTGGTGCCTGATGAAATGGACCCAGGAGGCACTGGGGTGAAGGGGACGTGTAAATACTGTATTTTACCTCTAGGGGGCACTGGGGTGAAGGGGATGCTCTGAGACAGCCTCATCAGGTTGTTACGCTCCACAGCTACAGGGAGGGAAACACACACAGAGTCAAATACACACAACATTGGCAGGAGGCTACAGTAGTCAAATGACATCCTACTCCATGTAGTGGGGAATAGGGTGTGACTTGAGACTGACTACAGTATGCTTTAAGGTCCAAACCTCACCCGAGTATTGGTAGCTTTCCATTGGCTTGAAAGGGGAACCAATTGCTAAGAAAAATAAAATGGTCAGTTATTCAAATCCAATTAAATATAAAGTGTATTTGTGATATGCATGGTTACAGGAAGTGTACACAACACAACAAAATGCTTACTTGCAAGCTCTCCTCTCATGACTATTGCTAATAAAAGTACAATAAAAAATAAGCATGTAGGGAAGAGAATAAGGATGAAAAAGTACAGAGGTGAAGAGGTGAATTCATTTTAGTGGTACAGGGTTAGATCACATCACAATGAGTTAGACGTAGTTTAAGGGTTAGATCACATCACAATGAGTTAGACGTAGTTAAAGGGATAGATCACATCACAATGAGTTAGACGTAGTTAAAGGGTTAGATCACATCACAATGAGTTAGACGTAGTTTAAGGGTTAGATCACATCACAATGAGTTAGACGTAGTTAAAGGGTTAGATCACATCACAATGAGTTAGACGTAGTTAAAGGGTTAGATCACATCACAATGGGTTAGACGTAGTTAAAGGGTTAGATCACATCACAATGAGTTAGACGTAGTTTAAGGGTTAGATCACATCACAATGAGTTAGACGTAGTTAAAGGGTTAGATCACATCACAATGGGTTAGACGTAGTTAAAGGGATAGTTCACATCACAATGAGTTAGATGGAGTTACAGGGATGGTTCACATCACAATGAGTTAGACGTAGTTAAAGGGATAGTTCACATCACAATGAGTTAGACGTAGTTAAAGGGTTAGATCACATCACAATGAGTTAGATGGAGTTACAGGGATAGTTCACATCACAATGAGTTAGACGTAGTTAAAGGGATAGTTCACATCACAATGAGTTAGACGTAGTTAAAGGGTTAGATCACATCACAATGAGTTAGACGTAGTTAAAGGGTTAGATCACATCACAATGAGTTAGATGGAGTTACAGGGATAGTTCACATCACAATGAGTTAGACGTAGTTAAAGGGATAGTTCACATCACAATGAGTTAGACGTAGTTAAAGGGTTAGATCACATCACAATGAGTTAGATGGAGTTACAGGGATAGTTCACATCACAATGAGTTAGACGTAGTTAAAGGGATAGTTCACATCACAATGAGTTAGACGTAGTTAAAGGGATAGTTCACATCACAATGAGTTAGATGGAGTTACAGGGATGGTTCACATCTCAAGGAGTTAGAAGTAGTTAAAGGGAAAGTTACAGCCACTCACAATCCTTCCTGCTCCCCAGATGGGCGTGTCTGTAGAGACATGATGCAGCTGAGAGGAAGGAGAGAAAATATAATTTGTCAAAGAGGCGAATAGAGAGGTGAACCGCCTGTTCATCTCAGAGAAAGAAATCAGGAACTATCAAGTTACAGTAATAGTACAGAAAGCAAGTTCCAATGGACACATACCATTTATACCTGAGTCCTCCCCTGGTGCCCTGCTGAGAGAGAGAACACACAACGGACATTAACATCCACCTCAGAGATAGAGATCATTACATTTGTTGTCGTCTCTACCTTCTTGCCCTTTGTGCTGTTGTCTGAGCCCAATAATTGTTTGTACCATGTTGTGCTGCTGCCATGTTGTGTTGCTACCATGTTGTTGTAGTAATGTTGTGTTGCTACCATGCAGTGTTTCCATGTGTTGCTGTCATGCTATGTTGTTGTCTTAATTCTCTCTTTATGTAGTGCTGTCTCTCTTGACGTGATTTTTTAAATCCCAGCCCCCATCCCCGCAGGAGGCCTTTTGCCCTCTGGTAAGTCCTCATTGTAAATAAGAATTTGTTCTTAACTGACTTGCCTAGTTAAATAAAGGTTAAATAAATAAAAAACGTAGAAATAACCCATTTTGCATGTGCATCGTCAATGAGGATTTCCAGAATTTGAAAGTAGTGGGATCAGCCAATGAATTATACTTGTGAGCAAACATTCCATAACTACAGGTGGCAGTAGATCACCAACCTTGACTTTATACCTGTTCAGACAACACACTCCAAGTAGCAGTATGCACCATTTCAGTTTGTTTACCAACTCATAGAAGTAGTAGAATAAAAAGTACTACTTCAAAATGGAGATGGCCTCAATGGCGCTGCCTATACTCTCACAGACACTATACAGTAGAACAGTAGTAAAACACCGTTCACCTATTAATTAACACATACTAACACTACGGGCAACCACCCACTCCCCCTAATAGCTGTTTTGGGAATGTGATTGGAACATTGTTTCCGGTCACCATGGTAACGGTAAGCCAGGCTTGGCCCAGGGTTACGAACCAAACTGTGGGAACACTGAACTGATCAACAACCAAGAGATCTACTAGACCCACAGCTGTAAGTGAGTTCATCTACTCTACTCTTCCAGGGCTGTAAGTGTAAGTTGACCCCAGCTGAAAAACCAGGATGATGGTAGGAATGCATGCCAGGTACTTACAGACTACTGGCCTGAGCTGTCTTGACCTGAGCCCTCTCCTGAGGAGAGAGGAAAACATGCCAGTCACACAGTCAGTCACACAGTCAGTCGGTTGTACAGTTGGTCGTACAGTCAAGCCAGTCGGTCGTACAGTCAAGCCAGTCGGTCGGCTGTCGTCAGTCAATCACTCACCCGTCGTCAGTCAATCAGTCGGCTGTCGTCAGTCGGCTGTCGTCAGTCAGTCGTAGTCAGCCAGTCGTAGTCAGCCAGTGGTACAGTCAATCAGTCAGTGGTACAGTCAATCAGTCAGTGGTAAAGTCAGTCACTTGTAGTCAATCACTTGTCAGTCAGTCACTTGTAGTCAATCACTTGTCAGTCAGTGGTACAGTCAGTCGTACAGTCAGTCAGTCAGTGGTACAGTCAGTCAGTCAGTCAGTCAGTGGTACAGTGAGTCAGTGGTACAGTGAGTCAGTGGTACAGTGAGTCAGTACTGATTTCAGAACCTGAAGGGGTGTAAGACATCATACAGTTATGGGACAGTTCTCACCAGTAGTAGTGCAGCTCTGGGGTCTTCGTGGATGAGGATGTCTTCCGCTGACACGCCGCTCCTCTCTCGCTTACTGAGAGCTGCAGACCCACAACAACCAAAGACCCTTTCAGTTAGCACACATAGTATACATGTCATGACCTCTGGCAGGTCTTGTCAGGGTTCTGCAGTGTATTCATGTGTCTAGCAGCACAGGTCTATCTTCCTGGACTTACAGGAGTCTGGATGGAGGAAGGAGGGACTCCGGTCAAACTCAGTGAAGCCAGCATATGAGTTGACCGTCCTCATATTACCTTGGCCTTCAGGATGACCCTGTAGACAGAGAGAAAGACACAGAGAAAGACACACTGGCATCAGTGTCTAGGAGCAACTTCCTCCTACTGGGCTCAGCTGATGAGATCTGTTTTCCTGTTTTTCACATAGTGAGGCTAAGGTTAGGATATGTGGGGACAATGTGTTTGGACAGGAAGCCATTAAGGAATTCTTGTTTGTTCTGTGGAAGTGTCTCTGTGATGTTTCATGTAAATAAACTGCTCCGCCCTGGGAACTAGAACTAACAGGTTGTTTTTTTAAATGGTCATAACATTGACTGACATTCTACCAACCAACAACCACTTCCCAACCAGGAACTAAGAGCAAGTAAATAACTGCCTCAATACCTAGGAGGAGGAACACACACATAACCCCACATACTGTCTCACCTGTTCCCTGGGCTGCGTGGCTGGGCTGAGCTGTCTGGAGGAGATGTCTCTGGGGAAGGAGCGCTGCAGGTCCAGGTGAAGGTTGTCTTTATGACCTGGAGGACGGGGAACACTGTTAGACAGATACAGAGACAGCATCACACCAAGGGTGGCCAACACTTGTCCTGGAAGGCTGCAGGCTTTTTTGTTGGGGTCATTTCAATTTGATAACTTTCTGAATTAAAATGGAATTGACCCAAAC
Source organism: Oncorhynchus mykiss (assembly GCF_057628025.1). NCBI lineage: Eukaryota > Metazoa > Chordata > Actinopteri > Salmoniformes > Salmonidae > Oncorhynchus > Oncorhynchus mykiss. The sequence goes on from NC_143027.1 coordinate 79,645,206, forward strand.
CCTGATCCAGGTCAGGAGTTGGCCAAACCTGGTTCTGTGCCTTAGCGAGAACATCTTAGACCTCTGGGACAGTCACTGAAAGACAGATGGACAGAGGGTAGGTGCCTCAACCTTTCCATGTGACAAACCCTTTAACCAATACAGACAATTTCAGGAAAGGTTGCAAATTTCAACCAATCAATCAATCCATGGCGATACAGTCACAACTCTGTCACCATCAACCAGAGGCCAACACCCCAACACAACAATGACATTAGACAAGACAAAAGGTTGACATAATAATTGACAGGTAGAGCAAGAGAAAGAGAGAAATCTGAAATTGAGACAACAACGACGAGTTAATTACAAATCTGATCCTAGCACCCTACAGCCCAGGCACCTCTTCCTAGGCCGTATTACCATAAACGCTACATGGCCAATGCAGACGTAGGATTGACCATGCAACGCCTTTAAAGATCCCCCTTAGCCAAATCAGAGGGTCAATAGGGAAAGTGAAGGGAACAAATTACAATAGTTGGAGGGCGGAGTTAGTTCTGAGGTGATTTTGATTCCCAGTTTAAGGTAGATTTCTATAACCGTTTAGCTGTAATGTAAGTAGCTGTTGTATATGTAGCACACTAGCATGTGAACCTGTATAAGTAGCTAAGAAGAGTTGATGACTGAGTGACGAGACCAGAGCCCTATACTACAAAGAGGAGTTAGCGAGGTAAGTGTGGTCAACTCGGAGTAACATTTTGCAAGGGATCCTTCAGAACTAACCTGATCAGGGGCAGGCTAACTCAGGGCTAACTCCATTTATCTGAATGAAGCGTCTGAGCCGTGAGTTGAGGACCAATGAAATTAGATTCCCCCTCTCACCAAGACTACGTTGTCATCCCCTTCATTTTAGGACGACTGATGAACTATTTTATACAATTTTAACTGTATTTTTTTCTATAGTAATATTAAAAACACCACATTACACATTTAGTAATCACAGCATGCATTTGAAAGTTGACGCATAGTGAAACGTTTGTATGATTTTCTAAAATGATTTTATTGATAGGTAGGGAAATAGGGACTTGTGCATTGATAAGCATTCGAAAGCACAAAGACGGCACTAACTAAACGGCACTTCTAATAGCCTATGTCACAGCATAGCCTGCTGAATTTGCAAAATAACTTTTCTTTCATGTTGATTTCAGCCTAAAACATAAAAATGCGAACATTGTCTCAATTAAGAGTTCGGTGTTCGACTAGCCAGTTAACTGTACGTGCATGTTGCACATGAAGTGACGTGGGCGATGAAACTACGATAAGTCATTCATTTCCAATGGAAGAGAAGCTAAGTGGGCGTGGGACTGTTGGGCGATGCGAGCATGGGCGAGGGACGTGAACAGGATGGGACCAAAAATGAGGAAACCGGAACTTTATGCAAATACTTTGCGATGTACTTGACCAATTTAAAGCTCAGCATAGCTTCCAGTCCCTACTGGATTGGCTGTTGATACCGAGCACTACCTAGCTTGCTAGCACCCACACGAGGGCGAAGCTAGCATGGCGAGGCGGCATACAAGTGTAGTTAAAAAAACAAACATACTGACAGTGCATTTCCACATAACACGATGGGGGGCAATGAAACAACCTTGCTTGATATTTAACTTTCTAGCACCCACATAAGGGGAAGCTTGAGTGGCTATCCAAATTATTGTGTTATGTGGAAATCCCCTCTGAGCCTGCTTGCATTAGCTGCATGATCAAAATCCACCTTAGTATGGATGAAGCCTGGGCTTGAATGTGAAGCTAACTGAAGCTGGCTAGCTTTATAAAAGTCTTGAGTAGATCTAGTTTCAAATCGTAGTATACCTCTCAGATAGCGACTCTAGAAACGGGCAATTCTACAGTTTGCTTTGTGTCCCGTCTGAAGGTACGATGCAACACTAATATTAGCCACTAGCTAGCCAACACTAGATAACTAGCGTAGCAAGCCATCTCCATAAGAGGCAAATACATGTATATTGTATGTACGCTACCATAGTTTTATTCGAGCTCAGATAGCAACCCTAGACACCAGGAAATACTAGGGTTTTCTCTGAGTCTTGTGAAGAAACATCATCCTGCTAACTAGCAACACTAGCCCTCTGTTTCCCACTGCCGCACTGGCTAAGGACCACCATCGCCTGCATTGGATTGGTGAAGTGAAATGTAAAAAATTACTTGTTTCCAAAAATTCCCCAAAATTAAACTGGTGCATGCATATGTATTCACCCCCTTTGCTATGAAGCCCCTAAATAAGATCTGGTGCAACCAATTACCTTCAGAAGTCACATAATTTGTTAAATAAAGTCCATCTGTGTCACATGATCTCAGTATACATACACCTGTTCTGAAAGGCCCCAGAGTCTGCAACACCACTAAGCAAGGGGCACCATGAAGACCAGGGAGCTCTTTAAACAGGCTGTGGAGAAGTACAGATCAGGTTGGGTTCTAAAAAAAATATCAGAAACTTTGAACATCCCACGAAGCACCATCAAAACCATTATTAAAAAATGGAAATAATATAGCACCACAACAAACCTGCCAAGAGAGGGCCGCCCACCAAAACTCACAGACCAAGAAAAAAATAAGCAAACACGTTTGGTGTTCACCAAAAGGCATGTGGGAAACTCCCCAAACATATGAAAGATGGTACTCTGGTCAGATGAGACTAAAATTGAAAACACTATGTCTGGCGCAAACCCAACACCTTTCATCACCCCGAGAACAACATCCCCACAGTAGTGAAGCATGGTGGTGGCAGCATCATGCTGTGGGGATGTTTTTCATCGGCAGGGACTAGGAAACTGGTAAGAATTGAAGGAATGATGGATGGATGGAGATAAATACAGGGAAATTCTTGAGGGAAACCTGTTTCAGTCTTCCAGAGATTTGAGACTGGGACGGAGGTTCGCCATCCAGCAGGACAATGACCCTTAGCATACTGCTAAAGTAACACTCGAGTGGTTTAAGGGAAACATCTTAATGTTTTGGAATGGCCTAGTCAAAGCCCAGACCTCAATCCAATTGAGAATCTGTGGTATGACTTAAAGATTGCTGTACATCAGCGGAACCCATCCAACTTGAAGGAGCTGGAGCAGTTTTGCGTTGAATAATGGGCAAAAAAAATCGCAGTGGCTAGATGTGCCAAGCTTATAGAAACATACCCCAAGAGACTTGCAACTGTAATTGCTGCAAAAGATGGCTCTACAAAGTATTGACTTTGGGGGGGTGAATAGTTATGCACGCTCAAGTTCAATTTGTCTTATTTCTTGTTTGTTTCACAATAAAAAATATTTTGCATCTTCAAAGTGGTAGGCATGTTGTGTAAATCAAATGACACAAACCCCCCAAAAATCTATTTTAATTCCAGGTTGTAAGGCAACAAAATAGGAAAAATGCCAAGGGGGCTGAATACTTTCGCAAGCCACTAAGGGTACCAACCGTTTATTGACTGTTATCGAATGTGTATGTTTTACTGGCGAATGACAATGAGTTGTTGCTATGAGTTTATGAAGTCTATTGATTGAACATGATGGCATACTGATTGGTTTATTTTGAAGTCTTGATTGAGCATGGTGCCATACTGATTGGTTTATTTTGAAGTCTTGATTGAGCATGGTGCCATACTGATTGGTTTATTTTGAAGTGTTGATTGAGCAGGTGCCATACTGATTGGTTTATTTTGAAGTCTTGATTGAGCATGGTGCCATACTGATTGGTTTATTTTGAAGTCTTGATTGAGCATGGTGCCATACTGATTGGTTTATTTTGAAGTGTTGATTGAGCAGGTGCCATACTGATTGGTTTATTTTGAAGTCTTGATTGAGCATGGTGCCATACTGATTGGTTTATTTTGAAGTCTTGATTGAGCATGGTGCCATACTGATTGGTTTATTTTGAAGTCTTGATTGAGCATGGTGCCATACTGATTGGTTTATTTTGAAGTCTTGATTGAGCATGGTGCCATACTGATTGGTTTATTTTGAAGTGTTGATTGAGCATGGTGCCATACTGATGGGTTTATTTTGAAGTGTTGATTGAGCATGGTGCCATACTGATTGGTTTATTTTGAAGTGTTGATTGAGCAGGTGCCATACTGATTGGTTTATTTTGAAGTGTTGATTGAGCATGGTGCCATACTGATTGGTTTATTTTGAAGTGTTGATTGAGCAGGTGCCATACTGATTGGTTTATTTTGAAGTGTTGATTGAGCATGGTGCCATACTGATTGGTTTATTTTGAAGTGTTGATTGAGCAGGTGCCATATCAGGTTATGCTCAGGGTTTTTGAATTTTGAGAACACACCTGTGGTTATTTCATTTTAGTTAGACCCCATACCACCCCGTTAGACCACTAACAACCATACTTCACCCTGGTTAGGAAAAGGTGTGTTACAGGTGAAAGGTAGAGTGTGATCTGAGATTTTCCCCACTGCCAACTTAAACTCTGACTCAAACTCCAACTCAAACCTCTGTCTCTGGTAGTTTCCCTGCTGTCACTTCTCAGGGGGGCTTCAGTCCTTTCCCCCTGCTGAGGGGACCCTGGCTGGGCCATGGGGCTTGAGGACCCCACCTCTCTGGTTCTACAGCCGCGGGGTCTCCTGGGCATCACTGCAGAGGCCAGGGCGCAGCCAGGGAGGGGGCTGTTCCTGTGAGCGTCAGCATGCGGCGAGGGTGCGGCCTGACGGGCGGTCTCAGGAGCCAACGGAAGCTCAGCATTTCTGCCCTGCCCACCCATCAGAACTCCTTCCGGTCTTCCCTCGTCATCGGAAAATGCCTCATTCACATATCCTTCTGCCCTCCCCTCCCTCTCACACCTTCCCACCAATTGCTTCCCGTTTCTCAATGGAAGCAGGCAAGCAAACGGGGCGAGCAATGTCAGAAGTCTTGGACACAACAACAACAACAGTGGGGTACACACAGCTAGTGTCCTCGTCTTTCTCCTCACAGTTATACTTACCAACAAACGCACCAAATTCTACAGCAAAGGCAGAGGTGGAAGCAGAGGTTCTGTCTTTGTCTGGCCCAGCCAGGCTGAGTTCTGGGTGGCTGGAGACCGAGGGCTGGGAGGGGGTAGAGCTGACGTAGAAAGCAGCCCTAGCAGAGGGCACGCTGGGCAGGCTGGAGGGGCAGTCGGAGATGCCCACCTGCACTGGACGGGTCAGCTGCCACTGGGTGAAGGAGTGGCCGCGTAGCCGCAGCTCTGGAGGACTGACAGTAGGGGGCGCCGGAGCTGGGCAGAGGGAGAAGGCACTGTGACTAGCACTGCCACCCGTGGAGGATCCAGCCTCTATAGCAGCAGTAGCTTGGTGCCCCAGCCCAGCCCAGTCTCCTCTCCGCTCTGGGGGACTGAGCGTCAGTGGCGGGTTTGGGTCCACCCCACTCCCAAACAGAGAATCAGCCATGTTGCCCCCCACCACCACCCCGGACACCTGGGGGAAGGAGGAACCGAAGTAGGCGCCCACGCTGCGTTTTACCCCCTTGGATTGGGGGGTAGGGTCCTGGGGGGTGGGGGCCAGACTGGGGGCAAAGTTTTTGGACAGACTGAGCTCCCTGGTGATCTGGTTGTGGACCTTGCTGGCTTCAGAGGCCCTCTGGGCGGTCAGGGTCTTCAGGGTGTCCACGGTCAGAGCTGACAGGTCCTGAAGGTGGCCGATCTGAGAGTCCAGCGTGTGGAGGGAACGCTTGATGAAGTTCACTCTATTACCGACCTCCTTCAGCTGGATACACATGGTCTCAACCCTGAGGAGAGAAAGGAGAAACACATCTATGTTGCCACAGAGTTCAATATTCAATTAACCTCCTAATCCTCTTATGTTATATATACACTATAACTGTTACTGTCAGCGCAAGGGTCAAATAAAAACGGGGGTGAATGGTAACTAATGTAACAGTTACCTGTCTGATGTGAGGCGGATGCGCTCATCGCTCCCTGAGTGGAACTGGTCGTTTTTCTCATGGAAGTACGTCTCCACACACTGCTCCTCAAAGTCATGGAGCTTCTTCTGATCCTCCTCCGTTAGAAACAACTCTGGAGGGAGGAAGGTAGGGAAGGAAGGAAAGATGGGGAGATGGGAAGGGAGAGGATGAAGAGCTTTCTAGTTTCAACAAGGCATTTCACCTCTTTTACAGATCAACATAACTACTAGTACACATTTTTCACAAATAAGTTATTGTAGCTGCATATATTTTTACTGATAAACTAGAGATCCCAGAGACACCTATACATTTTATAGTCTGTTCATACACTACTGGTGTCCCCCAGATCTCAGTACTAGGGCCTCTCTTGTTCTCTCTGATCACCAAGTGGTTCTGTCATATCCGCATTTTAGAGCGATAAATGGTAGTTCCCGTACTTGGTCCGTAAGAGTGACTGTCCTTCTTCCTCTTGTGACAGATGCAGGAGAAGAAAGAGACTAGGTGGGAGAGGAGGATGAGGGGAGGAGGGAGGACTGGCTTCTCATGGTAGGCCATGACGAAATGATACCTCTGGTACTTCCATACCAGATTACTGATTGACATCACTTGGAGGTACACATTACTGAGGAGAAGAGAGAGATGGCAAAAATAGATATACACAGTGATGTAGAAAATTGGGGAAAAACATACTGTTATTAATGAATAATGAGAATAGTATTGGTCACAGAACAGCGCTCTGTGGAACACCATTGTGTGTGTAGTCTTACTTGAAGAAGGCGATGAGAAGGTTAACTATCAATATGTATTGGACAAAGAGGTAGACTGCTTGTAGGAAAGGAGTGATCCACACTGAAGTGGAGCACAGGGATTTCACATTCGTATCAGTATTATTGGCACACACTGTGGAGAGAGGGGACTGGGTCAGAGAAACACACACAGTGTTTCACACATCCCAACACAAATAACACACACATCCCAAACAACACACAGTGACAAGTGTAGATCATTCACACACACACACACACACACACACACACACACACACACACCTCTAAACTCCAAGCACTGGTTTTGTACAGCCAAATTAAGCCTTCTATTGTCTTTGTCTCTCCAGATTTTTTGTTTTTGTCTAGGAGTAAACATAATTTGGGTCAGTAAAACCAGCGACTACCATCTAATTTGTAGAATAACATTTCATTATACTGCACAGTATCTACTGCTACTGTATTCATTCTGCTCTATATATCAATAGCTAGTCTCTTCCCACAGCCGCTGTATCTCCCACACAACTGTGGTGGAGCTCCCTGAGTCTGATGAGCGAGACAGGTAGCTGCGACTACTATACAGTGAGGGAAAAAAGTATTTGATCCCCTGCTGATTTTGTATGTTTGCCCACTGACAAAGAAATTATCAGTCTATATTTTTAATGTTAGCTTTTTTTTGAACAGTGAGACAGAATAACAACAACAAAAATCCAGAAAAACGAATTGAATTTTTACCCCCCTTTTCTCCCCAATTTCATGGTGTCCAATTGTTAGTAGCTACTATCTTGTCTCATCGCTACAACTCCCGTACGGGCTCGGGAAAGACGAAGGTCGAAAGTAATGCGTCCTCCGATACACAACCCAACCAAGCCGCACTGCTTCTTAACACAGCGAGCATCCAACCCAGAAGCCAGCCGCACCAATGTGTCGGAGGAAACACCGTGCACCTGGCGACCTTGGTTAGCGCGCACTGCGCCCGGCCCGCCACAGGAGTCGCTGGTGCGCAATGAGACAAGGATATCCATACCGGCCTAACCCGGACGACGCTAGGACAATTGTGCGTCACCACACTGACCTCCCGGTCGCGATCGGTTGCGACAGAGAGCCTGGGCGCGAACCCAAGAGGCACAGAGCCCTTAACCACTGCACCACCCGGGAGGCCTGATTTGCATTTTAATGAGGGAAATAAGTATTTGACCCCTCTGCAAAACATGACTTAGTACTTGGTGGAAAACCCCTTGTTGGCAATCACAGAGGTCAGATGTGTCTTGTAGTTGGCCACCAGGTTTGCACACATCTCCGGAGGGATTTTGGCCCACTCCTCTTTGCAGATCTTCTCCAAGTCATTAAGGTTTTGAGGCTGACGTTTGGCAACACAAACCTTCAGCTCCCTCCACAGATTTTCTATGGGATTAAGGTCTGGAGACTGGCTAGGCCACTCCAGGACCTTAATGTGCTTCTTCTTGAGCCACTCCTTTGTTGCCTTGGCTGTGTGTTTTGGGTCATTGTCATGCTGGAATATCAATCCACGACACATTTTCAATGCCCTGGTTGAGGGAAAGAGGTTTTCACCCAAGATTTGACGGCACATGGCCCTGTCCATCGTCCCTTTGATGCGGTGAAGTTGTCCTGTCCCCTTAGCAGAAAAACACCCCCAAAGCATAATGTTTCCACCTCCATGTTTGACGGTGGGGATGGTGTTCTTGGGGTCATAGACAGCATTCCTCCTCCTCCTCCAAACACGGCGAGTTGAGTTGATGCCAAAGAGCTCCATTTTGGTCTCATCTGACCACAACACTTTCACCCAGTTGTCCTCTGAATCATTCAGATGTTCATTGGCAAACTTCAGACGGGCATGTATATGTACTTTCTTGAGCAGGGGGACCTTGCGGGCGCTGCAGGATTTCAGTCCTTCATGGCGTAGCGTGTTACCAATTGTTTTCTTGATGACTATGGTCCCAGCTGCCTTGAGATCATTCACAAGATCCTCCCGTGTAGTTCTGGGCTGATTCCTCCGTTCCTTCCTTCCGTTCTCATGATCAATGCTACTCCACGAGGTGAGATCTTGCATGGAGCCCCAGGCCGAGGGAGATTGACAGTTCTTATGTGTTTCTTCCATTTGCAAATAATTGCACCAACTGTTGTCACCTTCTCACCAAGCTGCTTGGCGATGGTCTTGTAGCCCATTCCAGCCTTGTGTCGGTCTACAATCTTGTCCCTGACATCCTTGGAGAGCTCTTTGGTCTTGGCCATGGTTGAGAGTTTGGAATCTGATTGATTGATTGATTGATTGCTTCTGTGGACAGGTGTCTTTTATTCAGGTAACAAACTGAGATTAGGAGCACTCCCTACCATTAAAATTATAGACTGATCATTTCTTTGTCAGTGGGCAAATGTACAAAATCAGCAGGGGATCAAATACATTTTTCCCCTCACTGTATATTACACAATGTATCTTCCGTAAATATCATTACTCAATATCATAAACACACTATCTCAAATGTGCTCTATGCAGCAAGTCTGAATGTCACTTAGTCTCGCAATTATGTCAATAGGAGACTAAGTGAAAAGTTCCCTTAACTGGAAGTTAAGAATTATCCCCATGTGTACAACAATGTTTACTAAATGTTACAGGATGAGGCATTTGACGTTGGTTCCTACTTCACAGTAGGGCCGATTCAAAATACGTTTTTCCCCCCCAGAAATGGCTTCTTGAACATGTGAACTTTCATATGCCTTAAATACAAACTTGTATGGGATTGGTAAATATGAATAAAAATGTCAAATGTGCCTAGTTTAGCCAAGGAGAAAGCACTGAGCTATACTGGGAGAAAGACAGGATATTTCCTGGCTAGTCATGATTGGCTGAGATAATGGTTGGGTATGCCGAGATATGATCCCTGTTTGGTTTGTCATGTCACAGGCTTCTGGATATAACAGAATGGGCTCTTCTCTGGTAAATTCACTTCTGGATATAACAGAATGGGCTCTTCTCTGGTAAATTCACTTCTGGATATAACAGAATGGGCTCTTCTCTGGTAAATTCACTTCTGGATATAACAGAATGGGCTCTTCTCTGGTAAATTCACTTCTGGATATAACAGAATGGGCTCTTCTCTGGTAAATTCACTTCTGGATATAACAGAATGGGCTCTTCTCTGGTAAATTCACTTCTGGATATAACAGAATGGGCTCTTCTCTGGTAAATTCACAGATCATCTTTAAATCACAGATTTTTTGGAAAGATAAAACTATGGAAAACTGCAAAAGTGTTCCTACAGCTCTCAAAAACATTGCTGCCCTGAATTTAGCAGGGTTTAAGTAGAGAGACTACTTTCTGGAGGACAGTGCCATGCTGACTCCCATGTTTACTCAAACTACAGTGTAGGATACGCCATTTTGAAGCTCTGAGCCTGTACTTTAAGTCAATCACTTACATTTGACATGCCTCAAGATAAATCTGGACCCAATAATCTAAACTAAAGCCCTGATTGGTTAAAAGCTGCTGTTCTCTACCATTGCTGGCTATACCTTCCCTAACAGGGGCCGACTGGCTGTGTCCTCAATCAACTCCTAGCCCCTACCTCCTAAGGACTTGATTACTTATGAAAGAACTGGATAGGCATAGTAAAACATATGCATATCCAATCAAGGGTCTAGGGTCTCATTCTGTACTCTAAATCAAAATCATTTAAACACAGCGACTGTGTGAGGTGACTGTGTGGTGCGGTGCAGGACGCGTTGACTAGACCAAACCTGGGTTTTTGATTGATTTCCAGTGCTAATCAGCTTCTCATGCCGTGGTGAGAATCCTTAAGAAAACTCTTACCATCGTAGTCGTTTATACCAGGCTCGTCTTCCTTACCGTCAATTTCATACGCATACACTTCCCCGTACATCATCCAGTACGGCTGGAAGACCACATCTTTGAGCAGCGTCCAACTGGGCTCCTCATTTGGGTACAGGATGGCTTTCCGCGGCACGCCATAACTCAACAACACCACCGCCATGATCACCACAATATAAAACATATTGGCCACCTAGAGGAATAATATGACACACATGATCATAGTATATACACATTACAGGATGGCTTTCTGGGGCATGCCATAACGCAACACCAGCGCCACCTAGAGGAATATATACATTGTCCTATACATTATCACAACAATACAAAACAGCCATCTGTATGAATAGAGACATTACCACCACTATATTAAGGGCATGTGCATGCAGTTAACCAGGTCTAAGTTCTGAGAATAAACGTTCAAGTTCCTGGGAAATACTGATAGAATTTCCGGACTCACAGCTACGGCGCCTCAGAATGAACAGAACTGGTGCTGGATCCCTGTAGTCTATCAAAACATGTTGTTGATAGTAGACATTACTGCCACTATGTAAAACATGTTGTTGATAGTAGACATTACTGCCACTATGTAAAACATGTTGATATATAGAGGTAACTGCCACTATGTAAAACATGTTGTTGATAGTAGACATTACTGCCACTATGTAAAACATGTTGATATATAGAGGTAACTGCCACTATGTAAAACATGTTGTTGATAGTAGACATTACTGCCACTATGTAAAACATGTTGATATATAGAGGTAACTGCCACTATGTTAAACATGTTGTTGATAGTAGACATTACTGCCACTATGTAAAACATGTTGTTGATAGTAGACATTATTGCCACTATGTAAAACATGTTGATATATAGAGGTAACTGCCACTATGTAAAACATGTTGTTGATAGTAGACATTACTGCCGCTATGTAAAACATGTTGATATATAGAGGTAACTGCCACTATGTAAAACATGTTGATATATAGGTAACTGCCACTATGTAAAACATGATGATATATAGGAGGTAACTGCCACTATGTAAAACATGTTGATATATAGGAGGTAACTGCCACTATGTAAAACATGTTGTTATATAGAGGTAACTGCCACTATGTAAAACATGATATATAGGAGGTAACTGCCACTATGTAAAACATGTTGATATATAGGAGGTAACTGCCACTATGTTAAACATGTTGATATATAGAGGTAACTGCCACTATGTAAAACATGTTGATATATAGTTAACTGCCACTATGTAAAACATGTTGATATATAGGAGGTAACTGCCACTATGTAAAACATGTTGATATATAGGAGGTAACTGCCACTATGTTAAACATGTTGATATATAGAGGTAACTGCCACTATGTAAAACATGTTGTTATATATAGGTAACTGCAACTATGTAAAACATGTTGATATATAGGAGGTAACTGCCACTATGTAAAACATGTTGATATATAGGAGGTAACTGCCACTATGTAAAACATGTTGATATATAGGAGGTAACTGCCACTATGTAAAACATGTTGATATATAGGAGGTAACTGCCACTATGTAAAACATGTTGTTATATAGGAGGTAACTGCCACTATGTAAAACATGTTGTTATATAGGAGGTAACTGCCACTATGTAAAACATGTTGTTGATAGTAAACATTACTGCCACTATGTAAAACATGTTGATATATAGGAGGTAACTGCCACTATGTAAAACATGTTGATATATAGAGGTAACTGCCACTATGTAAAACATGTTGATATAGAGGTAACTGCCACTATGTAAAACATGTTGATATATAGAGGTAACTGCCACTATGTAAAACATGTTGTTATATATAGGTAACTGCCACTATGTAAAACATGTTGATATATAGGAGGTAACTGCCACTATGTAAAACATGTTGTTATATATAGGTAACTGCCACTATGTAAAACATGTTGATATATAGGAGGTAACTGCCACTATGTAAAACATGTTGATATATAGGAGGTAACTGCCACTATGTAAAACATGTTGATATATAGGAGGTAACTGCCACTATGTAAAACATGTTGTTATATAGGAGGTAACTGCCACTATGTAAAACATGTTGTTATATAGGAGGTAACTGCCACTATGTAAAACATGTTGTTGATAGTAAACATTACTGCCACTATGTAAAACATGTTGATATATAGGAGGTAACTGCCACTATGTAAAACATGTTGATATATAGAGGTAACTGCCACTATGTAAAACATGTTGATATAGAGGTAACTGCCACTATGTAAAACATGTTGTTGATAGTAAACATTACTGCCACTATGTAAAACATGTTGATATATAGAGGTAACTGCCACTATGTAAAACATGTTGTTGATAGTAAACATTACTGCCACTATGTAAAACATGTTGATATATAGGAGGTAACTGCCACTATGTAAAACATGTTGTTGATAGTAAACATTACTGCCACTATGTAAAACATGTTGATATATAGGAGGTAACTGCCACTATGTAAAACATGTTGATATATAGGAGGTAACTGCCACTATGTAAAACATGTTGTTATATAGGAGGTAACTGCCACTATGTAAAACATGTTGATATATAGGTAACTGCCACTATGTAAAACATGTTGATATATAGAGGTAACTGCCACTATGTAAAACATGTTGATATATAGAGGTAACTGCCACTATGTAAAACATGTTGATATATAGGTAACTGCCACTATGTAAAACATGTTGTTATATATAGGTAACTGCCACTATGTAAAACATGTTGATATATAGGAGGTAACTGCCACTATGTAAAACATGTTGATATATAGAGGTAACTGCCACTATGTAAAACATGTTGATATATAGAGGTAACTGCCACTATGTAAAACATGTTGATATATAGAGGTAACTGCCACTATGTAAAACATGTTGTTATATATAGGTAACTGCCACTATGTAAAACATGTTGATATATAGGAGGTAACTGCCACTATGTAAAACATGTTGATATATAGGAGGTAACTGCCACTATGTAAAACATGTTGATATATAGGAGGTAACTGCCACTATGTAAAACATGTTGTTATATAGGAGGTAACTGCCACTATGTAAAACATGTTGATATATAGGTAACTGCCACTATGTAAAACATGTTGATATATAGAGGTAACTGCCACTATGTAAAACATGTTGATATATAGAGGTAACTGCCACTATGTAAAACATGTTGATATATAGGTAACTGCCACTATGTAAAACATGTTGATATATAGAGGTAACTGCCACTATGTAAAACATGTTGATATATAGAGGTAACTGCCACTATGTAAAACATGTTGATATATAGAGGTAACTGCCACTATGTAAAACATGTTGATATATAGAGGTAACTGCCACTATGTAAAACATGTTGATATATAGAGGTAACTGCCACTATGTAAAACATGTTGTTATATATAGGTAACTGCCACTATGTAAAACATGTTGATATATAGGAGGTAACTGCCACTATGTAAAACATGTTGATATATAGGAGGTAACTGCCACTATGTAAAACATGTTGTTATATAGGAGGTAACTGCCACTATGTAAAACATGTTGTTGATAGTAAACATTACTGCCACTATGTAAAACATGTTGATATATAGAGGTAACTGCCACTATGTAAAACATGTTGATATATATAGGTAACTGCCACTATGTAAAACATGTTGATATATAGAGGTTACTGCCACTATGTAAAACATGTTGATATATAGAGGTAACTGCCACTATGTAAAACATGTTGATATATAGAGGTAACTGCCACTATGTAAAACATGTTGATATATAGAGGTAACTGCCACTATGTAAAACATGTTGATATATAGGAGGTAACTGCCACTATGTAAAACATGTTGTTGATAGTAAACATTACTGCCACTATGTAAAACATGTTGATATATAGAGGTAACTGCCACTATGTAAAACATGTTGTTGATAGTAAACATTACTGCCACTATGTAAAACATGTTGATATATAGAGGTAACTGCCACTATGTAAAACATGTTGTTGATAGTAAACATTACTGCCACTATGTAAAACATGTTGATATATAGGAGGTAACTGCCACTATGTAAAACATGTTGATATATAGGAGGTAACTGCCACTATGTAAAACATGTTGATATATAGGAGGTAACTGCCACTATGTAAAACATGTTGTTATATATAGGTAACTGCCACTATGTAAAACATGTTGATATATAAGAGGTAACTGCCACTATGTAAAACATGTTGTTATATAGGAGGTAACTGCCACTATGTAAAACATGTTGTTGATAGTAAACATTACTGCCACTATGTAAAACATGTTGATATATAGGAGGTAACTGCCACTATGTAAAACATGTTGATATATAGGAGGTAACTGCCACTATGCAAAACATGTTGATATATAGGTAACTGCCACTATGTAAAACATGTTGATATATAGAGGTAACTGCCACTATGTAAAACATTTTGATATATAGAGGTAACTGCCACTATGTAAAACATGTTGTTATATATAGGTAACTGCCACTATGTAAAACATGTTGTTATATATAGGTAACTGCCACTATGTAAAACATGTTGATATATAGGAGGTAACTGCCACTATGTAAAACATGTTGTTATATAGAGGTAACTGCCACTATGTAAAACATGTTGTTATATAGGAGGTAACTGCCACTATGTAAAACATGTTGTTGATAGTAGACATTACTGCCACTATGTAAAACATGTTGTTATATAGAGGTAACTGCCACTACGTAAAACATGTTGATATATAGAGGTAACTGCCACTATGTAAAACATGTTGATATATAGAGGTAACTGCCACTATGTAAAACATGTTGATATATAGGAGGTAACTGCCACTATGTAAAACATGTTGATATATATAGGTAACTGCCACTATGTAAAACATGTTGTTATATATAGGAGGTAACTGCCACTATGTAAAACATGTTGTTGATAGTAGACATTACTGCCACTATGTAAAACATGTTGATATATAGGAGGTAACTGCCACTATGTAAAACATGTTGATATATAGGAGGTAACTGCCACTATGCAAAACATGTTGATATATAGGTAACTGCCACTATGTAAAACATGTTGATATAGAGGTAACTGCCACTATGTAAAACATGTTGATATATATAGGTAACTGCCACTATGTAAAACATTTTGATATAGAGGTAACTGCCACTATGTAAAACATGTTGATATATATAGGTAACTGCCACTATGTAAAACATGTTGATATATATATATATATATATAGGTAACTGCCACTATGTAAAACATTTTGATATATAGAGGTAACTGCCACTATGTAAAACATGTTGATATATAGGTAACTGCCACTATGTAAAACATGTTGTTATATAGAGGTAACTGCCACTATGTAAAACATGTTGTTATATATAGGTAACTGCCACTATGTAAAACATGTTGATATATAGGAGGTAACTGCCACTATGTAAAACATGTTGATATATAGGAGGTAACTGCCACTATGTAAAACATGTTGTTATATAGAGGTAACTGCCACTATGTAAAACATGTTGATATATAGAGGTAACTGCCACTATGTAAAACATGTTGATATATAGAGGTAACTGCCACTATGTAAAACATGTTGTTATATATAGGAGGTAACTGCCACTATGTAAAACATGTTGTTATATAGAGGTAACTGCCACTATGTAAAACATGTTGATATATAGAGGTAACTGCCACTATGTAAAACATGTTGATATATAGAGGTAACTGCCACTATGTAAAACATGTTGATATATAGGAGGTAACTGACACTATGTAAAACATGTTGATATATAGGAGGTAACTGCCACTATGTAAAACATGTTGTTATATATAGGTAACTGCCACTATGTAAAACATGTTGATATATAGGAGGTAACTGCCACTATGTAAAACATGTTGTTGATAGTAAACATTACTGCCACTATGTAAAACATGTTGATATATAGGAGGTAACTGCCACTATGTAAAACATGTTGTTGATAGTAGACATTACTGCCACTATGTAAAGCATGTTGATACATAGGAGGTAACTGCCACTATGTTAAACATGTTGTTGATAGTAAACATTACTGCCACTATGTTAAACATGTTGTTGATAGTAGACATTACTGCCACTATGTAAAACATGTTGATATATAGAGGTAACTGCCACTATGTAAAACATGTTGTTATATATAGGTAACTGCCACTATGTAAAACATGTTGATATATAGAGGTAACTGCCACTATGTAAAACATGTTGATATATATATATATATAGGTAACTGCCACTATGTAAAACATTTTGATATATAGAGGTAACTGCCACTATGTAAAACATGTTGATATATAGGTAACTGCCACTATGTAAAACATGTTGTTATATAGAGGTAACTGCCACTATGTAAAACATGTTGTTATATATAGGTAACTGCCACTATGTAAAACATGTTGATATATAGGAGGTAACTGCCACTATGTAAAACATGTTGATATATAGGAGGTAACTGCCACTATGTAAAACATGTTGTTATATAGAGGTAACTGCCACTATGTAAAACATGTTGATATATAGAGGTAACTGCCACTATGTAAAACATGTTGATATATAGAGGTAACTGCCACTATGTAAAACATGTTGTTATATATAGGAGGTAACTGCCACTATGTAAAACATGTTGTTATATAGAGGTAACTGCCACTATGTAAAACATGTTGATATATAGAGGTAACTGCCACTATGTAAAACATGTTGATATATAGAGGTAACTGCCACTATGTAAAACATGTTGATATATAGGAGGTAACTGACACTATGTAAAACATGTTGATATATAGGAGGTAACTGCCACTATGTAAAACATGTTGTTATATATAGGTAACTGCCACTATGTAAAACATGTTGATATATAGGAGGTAACTGCCACTATGTAAAACATGTTGTTGATAGTAAACATTACTGCCACTATGTAAAACATGTTGATATATAGGAGGTAACTGCCACTATGTAAAACATGTTGTTGATAGTAGACATTACTGCCACTATGTAAAGCATGTTGATACATAGGAGGTAACTGCCACTATGTTAAACATGTTGTTGATAGTAAACATTACTGCCACTATGTTAAACATGTTGTTGATAGTAGACATTACTGCCACTATGTAAAACATGTTGATATATAGAGGTAACTGCCACTATGTAAAACATGTTGTTATATATAGGTAACTGCCACTATGTAAAACATGTTGATATATAGAGGTAACTGCCACTATGTAAAACATGTTGATATATAGAGGTAACTGCCACTATGTAAAACATGTTGATATATAGGAGGTAACTGCCACTATGTAAAACATGTTGTTATATAGGAGGTAACTGCCACTATGTAAAACATGTTGTTGATAGTAGACATTACTGCCACTATGTAAAACATGTTGATATATAGGAGGTAACTGCCACTATGTTAAACATGTTGTTGATAGTAGACATTACTGCCACTATGTAAAAACATGTTGATATATAGGAGGTAACTGCCACTATGTTAAACATGTTGTTGATAGTAAACATTACTGCCACTATGTAAAACATGTTGATATATAGAGGTAACTGCCACTATGTAAAACATGTTGTTATATAGAGGTAACTGCCACTATATAAAACATGTTGATATATAGAGGTAACTGCCACTATGTAAAACATGTTGATATATAGAGGTAACTGCCACTATGTAAAACATGTTGATATATAGAGGTAACTGCCACTATGTAAAACATGTTGTTGATAGTAAACATTACTGCCACTATGTAAAACATGTTGATATATAGGAGGTAACTGCCACTATGTAAAACATGTTGTTATATAGGAGGTAACTGCCACTATGTAAAACATGTTGTTGATAGTAAACATTACTGCCACTATGTAAAACATGTTGTTGATAGTAAACATTACTGCCACTATGTAAAACATGTTGTTGATAGTAAACATTACTGCCACTATGTAAAACATGTTGATATATAGAGGTAACTGCCACTATGTAAAACATGTTGATATATATATATATAGGTAACTGCCACTATGTAAAACATGTTGATATATAGAGGTAACTGCCACTATGTAAAACATGTTGATATATAGAGGTAACTGCCACTATGTAAAACATGTTGATATATAGAGGTAACTGCCACTATGTAAAACATGTTGATATATATAGGTAACTGCCACTATGTAAAACATGTTGTTGATAGTAAACATTACTGCCACTATGTAAAACATGTTGATATATATAGGTAACTGCCACTATGTAAAACATGTTGTTGATAGTAAACATTACTGCCACTATGTAAAACATGTTGATATATATAGGTAACTGCCACT
This sequence comes from Oncorhynchus mykiss, assembly GCF_057628025.1. Lineage (NCBI taxonomy): Eukaryota > Metazoa > Chordata > Actinopteri > Salmoniformes > Salmonidae > Oncorhynchus > Oncorhynchus mykiss. The sequence goes on from NC_143027.1 coordinate 79,664,174, forward strand.
ATGTAAAACATGTTGATATATAGGAGGTAACTGCCACTATGTAAAACATGTTGATATATATAGGTAACTGCCACTATGTAAAAATATGTTGTTATAGATAGGTAACTGCCACTATGTAAAACATGTTGTTGATAGTAAACATTACTGCCACTATGTAAAACATGTTGATATATATAGGTAACTGCCACTATGTAAAACATGTTGTTATATAGGAGGTAACTGCCACTATGTAAAACATGTTGATATATAGAGGTAACTGCCACTATGTAAAACATGTTGTTGATAGTAAACATTACTGCCACTATGTAAAACATGTTGATATATAGGAGGTAACTGCCACTATGTAAAACATGTTGATATATAGAGGTAACTGCCAAATTAAAAGGAAACACTTGGGTAAATGAGGGATACAAAGTATATTGAAAGCAGGTGCTCCCACACAGGTGTGGTTCCTGAGTTAATTAAGCTATTAACATCCAAATAAAAATGCCCAGTTGCCAATTAGGGGTCTCAAAGGAGCATAGGGGGGGTTTAAAGGGTGTGTCTCAGTCACCAGATCTCAACCCAATTGAACATTAATGTGAGATTCTGGAACGGCACCTGAGTCAATGTTTTCCATCAACAAAACACCATTCTAGCTCCAACAGGACAGTAAAATCTAGAAATACAATACAGACACACCCCCCCCCCCCCCCAAAAAAAAAAAAAAAATCAGAAGGAGCAATATCAGAGTCCGGAAAATAAACAACTCCTCCCACTTCCCTCCTACCCTGGAGGGGAACCTGCCACCTATTGGTCACCACACACCTCATTCAATGTAATCAACCAGATCATGTCCACATGAGAGGCGGGGCTACCCCTTTAAAAACACCCCCACCTGCACTCATTAGCCTCTTTCAAACCAAACTAGCATGGAACCCTAGAGATGTGCTATTGACTGAAAACCATCTGATCAACCGTCACACATTACCTAAATAAAGTATTTAGTCAACCACCAATTGTGCAAGTTCTCCCACTTAAAAAGATGAGAGAGGCCTGTAATTTTCATCATAGGTACACTTCAACTATGACAGACAAAATTAGGAGAAAAAAATCCAGAAAATCTCACTGTAGGATTTTTAATGAATGTATTTGCAAATTATGGTGGAAAATAAGTATTTGGTCAATAACAAAAGTTTCTCTCAATACTTTGTTATATACCCTTTGTTGGCAATGACAGAGGTCAAACGTTTTCTGTAAGTCTTCGCAAGGTTTTCACACACTGTTGCTGGTATTTTGGCCCATTCCTCCATGCAGATCTCCTCTAGAGCAGTGATGTTTTGGGGCTGTTGCTGGGCAACACGGACTTTCAACTCCCTCCAAAGATTTTCTATGGGGTTGAGATCTGGAGACTGGCTAGGCCACTCCAGGACCTTGAAATGCTTCTTACGAAGCCACTCCTTCGTTGCCCGGGCGGTGTGTTTGGGATCATTGTCATGCTGAAAGACCCAGCCACGTTTAATATTCAATGCCCTTGCTGATGGAAGGAGGTTTTCACTCAAAATCTCACGATACATGGCCCCATTCATTCTTTCCTTTACACGGATCAGTCGTCCTGGTCCCTTTGCAGAAAAACAGCCCCAAAGCATGATGTTTCCACCCCCATGCTTCACAGTAGGTATGGTGGTCTTTGGATGCAACTCAGCATTCTTTGTCCTCCAAACACGACGAGTTGAGTTTTTACCAAAAAGTTATATTTTGGTTTCATCTGACCATATGACATTCTCCCAATCTTCTTCTGGATCATCCAAATGCTCTCTAGCAAACTTCAGAAGGGCCTGGACATGTACTGGCTTAAGCAGGGGGACACGTCTGGCACTACAGGATTTGAGTCCCTGGCGGCGTAGTGTGTTACTGATGGTAGGTTTTGTTACTTTGGTCCCAGCTCTCTGCAGGTCATTCACTAGGTCCCCCTGTGTGGTTCTGGGATTTTTGCTCACTGTTCTTGTGATAATTTTGACCCCACGGGGTGAGATCTTGCGTGGAGCCCCAGATCGAAGGAGATTATCAGTGGTCTTGTATGTCTTCCATTTCCTAATAATTGCTCCCACAGTTGATTTCTTCAAACCAAGCTGCTTACCTATTGCAGATTCAGTCTTCCCAGCCTGGTGCAGGTCTCCAATTTTGTTTCTGGTGTCCTTTGACAGCTCTTTGGTCTTGGCCATAGTGGAGTTTGGAGTGTGACAGTTTGAGGTTGTGGACAGGTGTCTTTTATACTGATAACAAGTTCAAACAGGTGCCATTAATACAGGTAACGAGTGAAGGACAGATGAGCCTCTTAAAGAAGAAGTTACAGGTCTGTGAGAGCCAGAAATCTTGCTTGTTTGTAGGTGAACAAATACTTATTTTCTACCATAATTTGCAAATAAATTCATAAAAAATCGTAAAATGTGATTTTCTGGATTTTTTTCTTCTCATTTTGTCTGACATAGTTGAAGTGTGCCTATGATGAAAATTACAGGCCTCATCTTTTTAAGTGGGAGAACTTGCACAATTGGTGGCTGACTAAATACTTTTTTTGCCCCACTGTACATATAAAATGGGTAGAGCTCTCACTAAATTGATCACTAACCTTTTGAAGCTGAGCCATTTGCTCGTGCTCTGCTACGCAGCACAGTCATATCTGACTAAGATCATAACATGGTGTCAGAAGTGCTTCAACCTTGTCAAATATATACTACTTCAGAGAAAATACTGTTTCTTGAGGTTTGTCAGAGTTTAGAGTGATGAAAAGCAGCTAACTGTTCTCTTCATTGAGCAGAGCAGCCCAAGTGGAGCCGTTGCTATGGATACTTAGAGTACATGCAGAGTGAGATTTGCGCAGGGAGTGAGTGACAGAGACGAGCAGCTAATGGATTTACTAAACGGAAGAAGTTATTTCTGGTTTTGGGCAGGGCCGGCTCTTAATTTGGCAGAAGCAAATCGGGCTTGTAAGGCCTGAACGTCACGAGCATGGGTAGGGTTTGGACTTCAGATGAATGCCTGTGCAGGGCTCTAAAGGTGGATAAAAACAGTATGTAAACAGTGTTAAAGTGACTAGTGTTCAATGTCTCTATATGTTGGTGTTTTCTTTATTTTGGCAGTTACCTGTACATTGTCAGCTCTATACATAATATAAATGTAATCGTAATAGACAATTGAATTGACAACTCCATTGTAAAAATATTGACATTATCATCACTATATAAAATATGTTGATGTACATAATCCCTGATATATAAAACATTTAGATATAAATTGAAATGTTAGCATTGAAACGCCAGCCACCCTAGTCGACTGTTCTCTCTGCTACCGCACGGCAAGCGGTACCGGAGCGCCAGGTCGAGGTCCAAAAGGCTTCTTAACAGCTTCCCCCACCAAGCCATAAGACTCCTGAACAGCTAATCAAAGGGCTACCCAGACCCCTCTTTATGCTGCTGCTACTCTCAGTTTATAATCTATGCACAGGCACTTTAACTCTACCTACATGCACATAAAAAAAAGAAACGTCCCTTTTCAGGACCCTTCACAGATCTTCATTGTAAAGGTTTAAACACTGTTTCCCATGCTTGTTCAATGAACCATAAACAATTAATGAACAAGCGCCTGTGGAATGGTCGTTAAGACACTAACAACTTACAGACGGTAGGCAATTAAGGTCACAGTTATAAAAACTTAGGACACTAAAAGAGGCCTTTCTACTGACTGAAAAACACCAAAAGAAAGATGCCCCGGTCCCTGCTCATCGTGCCTTAGGCATGCTGCAAGGAGGCATGAGGACTACAGATGTGGCCAGGGCAATAAATTGCAATGTCGGTACTATGAGACGCCTAAGACAGAGCTACAGGGAGACAGGACCGACATCTGATCGGCCTCGCAGTGACAGACCACGTGTAACAACACCTGCACAGGATCGGTACATCCGAACATCACACCTGCGGGACAGGTACAGGATGGCAACAACAACTGTCCGAGTTACACCAGGAACACACAATCCTTCCATTAGTGCTCAGACTGTCCGCAATAGGCTGGACTGAGGGCTTGTAGGTCTGTTGTAAGGAAGGTCCTCACCAGACATCACCGGCAACAACGTCGCCTACGGGCACAAACCCACTGTCGCTGGACCAGATAGGCCTGGCAAAAAGTGATTGTCACTGACGAGTCACGGTTTTGTCTCACCAGGGGTGATGGTCGGATTTGCGTTTATCGTCGAAGGAATGCGTGTTACACCGAGGCCTGTACTCTGGAGCGGGATCGATTTGGAGGTGGAGGGTCCGTTATGGTCTGGGACGGTGTGTCACAGCATCATCGGACTGAGCTTGTTGTCATTGCAGGCAATCTCAACGCTGTGCGTTACAGGGAAGACATCCTCCTCATGTGGTACTCTTCCTGCAGGCTCATCCTGAAATGACCCTCCAAGCATGACAATGCCACCAACCACACTGCTCGTTCTGTGTGTGATTTCATGCAGGACAGAAATGTCAGTGTTCTGCCATGGCCAGCGAAGAGCCCGGATCTCAATCCCATTGAGCAAGTCTGGAACCTGTTGGATCGGAGGGTGAGGGCCATTCCCCCCAGAAATGTCTGGGAACTTGCAGGTGCCTTGGTGGAAGAGTGGGGTAACATCTCACAGCAAGAACTGGCAACTCTGGTGAGGAGGAGATGCACTGCAGTACTAAATGCAGCTGGTGGCCACACCAGATACTGACTGTTACTTTTCATTTTGACCACCCCTTTGTTCAGGGACACATTACTCAATTTCTGTTAGTCACATGTCTGTGGAACTTGTTCAGTTTATGTCTCAGTTGTTGAATCTTGTTATGTTCATACAAATATTTATACATGTTAAGTTTTCTGAAAATAAAAGCAGTTGACAGTGCGATGATGTTTCTTTTTTTGTTTATTACCTCAATTAACCGGTGCCCATTGACTCATTACCGGTACCCCCTGTATAAAGGCTCCACATTGACTCTGTACCGGTACCCCCTGTATAAAGGCTCCACATTGACTCTGTACTGTTACCCCCTGTATAATGCCTCCACATTGACTCTGTACTGTTACCCCCTGTATAAAGCCTCCACATTGACTCTGTACCGGTACCCCCTGTATAAAGCCTCCACATTGACTCTGTATTGGTACTCCCTGTATAAAGCCTCCACATTGACTCTGTATTGGTACTCCCTGTATAAAGCCTCCACATTGACTCTGTATTGGTACTCCCTGTATAAAGCCTCCACATTGACTCTGTATTGGTACTCCCTGTATAAAGCCTCCACATTGACTCTGTATTGGTACTCCCTGTATAAAGCCTCCACATTGACTCTGTATTGGTACTCCCTGTATATAGCATCCACATTGACTCTGTATTGGTACTCCCTGTATAAAGCCTCCACATTGACTCTGTATTGGTACTCCCTGTATAAAGCCTCCACATTGACTCTGTATTGGTACTCCCTGTATAAAGCCTCCACATTGACTCTGTATTGGTACTCCCTGTATAAAGCCTCCACATTGACTCTGTATTGGTACTCCCTGTTTAAAGCCTCCACATTGACTCTGTATTGGTACTCCCTGTATAAAGCCTCCACATTGACTCTGTATTGGTACTCCCTGTATAAAGCCTCGCTGTTGTTATTTCACTGCTGCCGTTTAATTATTTGTTACTTGAATTTCCTTTTTTTCTACTTATCCATTTTTCTTCTTAACTTCTTAAAGCATTGTTGATTAAGGGCTCGTAAGTAAGCATTTCACTGTAAGGTCTACACCTGTTGTATTCGGCGCATGTGACAAATACAATTTGATTTGACACAGTTGAAGAACGAATTTGGATTAGTAAAGCATTAGGGGAAAAAAGAACACTCACCATTTTACCGATCATCATCACATACGGTCCTGCTTGCTGGTTGACTGCCAGAATATCTAGGAGTCTCACGTACCAGAAGATGATATTCAAGCAATACACAGTCCGGCCTGGGACAAGCACATCCTCTCCTCCGATCCTCAATCCAAAGCCCACAAAGAAGGTGACAATAGCCAGGAAGTCTGAGAGGTTAAAATAGTCACTGAACCAGACTTTAACCTTCTGGCTAATCTTCCCAGCTTCAGACATAAACATCTACAAAGAAAGATACAGAACAGACAATAGGACATGAGTGCATCCAGTGACCTGAGAGCTCAAATCAAATCAACAATGGAAACATATTCTATCAACGTGAATGTGGACTCAGTACTTCTCTGTTTAAACTGTCACCTAGAAGAATGAGCTTGTTTAAAGCAAATTGAACTAAACTAAATGGTATTGAATCCTCTGAGAGACAAAGATAGCTGGGTAAGTGTCTTGTCCTTCTCATACAGTCATAGGGTCCAATCCAAATGGCAAAAGCAGTGCACTATATAGCAAATACGGTGCCAATTGGAACATAACCCTATTGATGTAGAGAGCAGGGAGCAGCATTAGCGTACCTCTCGTATCTTCTCAATGGCGGAGGTAAATATGTAGAGGATGACCACCCACTCTTGAGGAGACGGAAACTCGGGCATCCGGACCAGAACGACAAACGAGTAAAGCATCAGAAAACCCAGGTACGCCAGCTATCCAGGGGAAAACGCATACACACACACACACCTTTACACAAGCTATTATACAGACCCACAACACACACCTTTACATACCATACACAGGCTATTATATTGACCCACAACACACACCTTCACATACCATACACAGGCTATTATATTACCCACAATACACACCTTTACATACCATACACAGGCTATTATATTGACCCACAACACACACATTTACATACCATACACAGGCTATTATACAGACCCACAAACGTACATCAGCTAGCCAGGAGACACACACCACACACATACACCTTAAATTAGGGTTATCAAGATACCAGTACCGCGATACTAGGAAGTAAGGAAAAATGAAGCAGACTTAATTACTTGAGGAAAACAGTCCTAATGTTGGAAAATAACTGCCTTATGTTGTCACTGAGTCACATTTGTTTATTTAGCAATCAATAGCATACACGGTTGTACAACAGCACCACAGAGTGAAGTCTGCTTTGTGCTTGTTTTGGTATTGTAGTATTGTGATACTGGTATTGTAGTATTGTGATACCAGTATCGATACTGGTAACACACACACACACACACACACACTAATACAGAAAGAACCAGGTAAGCGTAAAGCTGATTGAAAATGCTTCTTTATTGTTACTAAACCCTTGTCCAAGACAATGCCCAGGGCCCATATTTAAAAAGTGTCCCCCCCCCGTCCATATAATCTTATTTATTTAAAATCTATATCAACCCTTCTCAAACCTTTTCTCAGAGACCCCCAGATATTCCATGTATTTGAACTATTCCAGAACTAGCACACCCGAATCAACTAGTTAACTTATCATCAAGCCCTCGACCAGGTAAAACCGGTGTGCTAGTTTAGGGCCGTTAGAGGAGAGGTTTGAAAAAGTCTGATCTGTAGGGGTCATTATGACCTAAAAGGCTAAACTGATCCTATATCAGCAGTCCTACTTTGTTCCTGCTTTGTGACATACCCCCAGGTCTTTTTAGAGGTGAACACTGTGAGCCTGACTAGCGAAGCATGAAGTGAAGGAAACTACAGCATTCAACAACACCTCTCAGCCATTATACAGACCCCCCCCCCCCCACCCTAGACATCAGTCATTCTAACTATGGCCCGGGGGTTAGGTAGGGTGTGTGTGGCTGTTGGAGGGCCGTGACTAAACTGAGACTGATCAGTGTGGGGATCAGTGCTGACGGGGGCAGGCAGGGTTATTATGTGGAGGCAGAGATCATGATGTGACAGACATGCAGTGAGAGATGGATCATTGTGTGGCAGGCAGCATAATTATGTTGATGTTGATTGTGGGGTAGATGAGCATTGATCTGGGTACAGCAGATATAGTTATGTTAAGGACTGTTCTACTGATGCTATCAGGACATGCAAATGAAGCCAGGGCACCTGGAACACCACCTGAGGGTACGTGTGTGTGTGTGTGTGTGTGTGTGTGTGTGTGTGTGTGTGTGTGTGTGTGAAGTATGCAGGGTGTGGGAGGTAGAGCTCTGGAAAAGTACACACACGCCCCAGCCTCCCTCGGTCCTCTCAACATGAACACGTTTCATGTCAGCCCTCCCTGGTCTCAGAGTACACACACTGGGCAAGTGGTGCTCAGTTTTAGACAATTATATTCTTTCTAAAAAGGGAAATCTCCACCCACCCGGGACACAATGCGATTCAAAATGAACTCATCCACACACACACACTGGGCAGGATACAGGAAATATCCCAGGAGGAGAAAGGAAACATCCCTTCCATTTAAGCTGCTTAGCGGCTCCACAGGGAAAACCTTGGTAGTCAGAACTCTGCTGTACCATTAAACATAGTAGGGCCCAGAGTGTCTGCTAGTCAGCTCACATGGAGGGGGTAGAGCCAGGGGCTAGGGATTCATACCGTGTTGAACCAGAATTTGACGATGGGGGCGTGGTAGAAGGCGTAGAACTTCCTGGTTAGAGGAAGTCTTCGGGAGCGGACCTGTGTCTCCGCCTCATCCTTCACCTCCACGTTGTCATCCGCCTTCGCCTCCTGGAACACATCCTGGAGAAGAATCATGTTTAATAACGCCTCTTTAATAGACTGTATAGACAGGTATATGTCCATATATATACATGCAGACTGAAAACAGACCACAGCACCAGAAATTAAGAAACCATGAATGAAGAGAGCACTGCAGTCCAACCCTCTCTCTCATATAGCTACCCCTCATAGCTAAATCCCAGGACCCTCATAGCTTCCCCTCATAGCTAAATCCCAGGACCCTCATAGCTACCCCTGATAGCTAAATCCCAGGACCCTCATAGCTTCCCCTCATAGCTAAACCCCGGGATCAGCATAGCTTCCCCTCATAGCTAAACCCCGGGATCAGCATAGCTTCTCCTCATAGCTAAATCCCAGGACCCTCATAGCTACCCCTCATAGCTAAACCCCAGGACCATCATAGCTTCCCCTCATAGCTAAATCCCAGGACCCTCATAGCTTCCCCTCATAGCTAAACCCCGGGATCATCATAGCTTCTCCTCATAGCTAAATCCCAGGACCCTCATAGCTTCCCCTCATAGCTAAATCCCAGGACCCTCATAGCTTCCCCTCATAGCTAAATCCCAGGACCCTCATAGCTTCCCCTCATAGCTAAACCCCGGGATCATCATAGCTTCTCCTCATAGCTAAATCCCAGGACCCTCATAGCTTCCTCATAGCTAAATCCCAGGACCCTCATAGCTTCCCCTCATAGCTAAATCCCAGGACCCTCATAGCTTCCCCTCATAGCTAAATCCCAGGACCCTCATAGCTACCCCTGATAGCTAAATCCCAGGACCCTCATAGCTTCCCCTCATAGCTAAACCCCGGGATCAGCATAGCTTCCCCTCATAGCTAAACCCCGGGATCAGCATAGCTTCTCCTCATAGCTAAATCCCAGGACCCTCATAGCTACCCCTCATAGCTAAACCCCAGGACCATCATAGCTTCCCCTCATAGCTAAATCCCAGGACCCTCATAGCTTCCCCTCATAGCTAAACCCCGGGATCATCATAGCTTCTCCTCATAGCTAAATCCCAGGACCCTCATAGCTTCCCCTCATAGCTAAATCCCAGGACCCTCATAGCTTCCCCTCATAGCTAAATCCCAGGACCCTCATAGCTTCCCCTCATAACTAAACCCCAGGATCATCATAGCTTCTCCTCATAGCTAAACCCCAGGACCCTCATAGCTTCCCCTCATAGCTAAACCCCGGGACCAGCATAGCTTCCCCTCATAGCTAAACCCCGGGATCATCATAGCTTCCCCTCATAGCTAAACCCCAGGACCCTCATAGCTAAATCCCAGGATCATCAGAATACCAGTAGCACCAGTGTACTTGCCAGAACAGACACAGTAAGATAAGAAAAGAAAACAGATGAGATGAACTCTGTCATATTGATTCTGACCATCTGTATGTTGTCGGTGGTGTTATGGAAGTTGTGTTCGCTGTCCTCCATGGTCATCTGATGGGCGTCCTGACTCTGAGGGATGTGGGACATCTCTGCCTTTGTCTTGTACTCCAACAGGAGGATTGCAGGAGGCACCAGGATACTGAGGATCACCTAGAGATATATACATTATTATATTTAGTTTTTAAATGTATTTATGTTTACTCAGGAGGGACCAGGATACTGAGGATCACCTAGAGATATATACATTATTATATTTAGTTTTTAAATATATTTATTGTATATGTTTATTTATGTTTACTCAGGAGGGACCAGGATACTGAGGATCACCTGGAAAAACGTAATACATCTATAATAACCATCCAAGCACAGAGCCATGTGGAACACTATTGAGTGTGTGTGTGTGTGTGTGTATATATATATATACACTGCATTGCTGGGCAGTGTCACCTTGTACCAGGAGTTCTTCCTCATGTTGAGTCGTCCCATCCACATGTCTGACAGCAGCAGTTGGGTACAGGTGTGAGCCACAAAGGGTCGTAACCGCGACGACACGGCCAGCTTCAGACAGGTGCTGTTACTCCAGTTCTTCAGTTCGTAGGTCAGCAGTTTCATCGCCATGGTTTCATCCTGTCTGAATGACTGCTCCAGGAGGTCCACTGCTAGGGTGCCAAATTCACTATGAAATAATAATCATCATCAACCTTACATTACTCCAGACATCATCCCTCTGAACATGACACACACATACCACGGTATCAAACTCACTGAAAACACCTTCATTAACATCCTCATCAGTCACCACAACACAGCTCCTCATGGTCACTTGACTCACAAAAATAGTCTGATACATCACATACTAATACTCAGTAATACTCATACTTCAAGTAGCCTTGAGTATTAGTGACTACTAGTAGTAATGCATCATACTTGGAGTACTTAAAGTATTAGTATGTAATCTGTCACATATTATAGTAGTCTTGAGTATTAGTGAGGATTGAAGTGTCCTAGTTATTTGGTGTGTAATGTGTCATACTTGGAGTAGTCCTTGAGTTCCTGGGAGGTGTCGTCGACCACGTCACTCTTCTTGGCCTCATAGCCCATGGAGCGACAGAGTTTACAGGCCACCAGGGCCTTGGCCATGCTTTCCTCCCCATGCTGCCAGAAGAACAGAGACATCTTCTGCCTATTCATCAGGACGGCCCACATCAGCAGCTCATTGAACGGGTACGGGAACCTGCGTGTCTCTGGGTCATCGATGTCAACAATCTCCTCCTTGGCTTTTTTCTTGGACTGGTCTGTCGCCGACTCCAACTAAGAGGGAGAGGGGTGGGCGTCAAGAGGGCGATTTGAATAATCTGATGGCTCGGTTCTGTGGGTGTGTGTGTGTGTGTACACACCTTGGGTTTGTAGTGATTTGATTGATTTATTTCATTCATGCTCGCAGTCAACAAGAGTAATGCAGAATGCACAGTTACATTCAGACAATACTTCAAAAACAAGATACTACATTAAATAAAAAAAGAAATGACAGTTTAAAGTGACACATTTTGTTATTAAAAAGTCTGATGGCAGATGTCAATGGTAGAATTTTTCAGCCCATTTTTCCTTGCATTGATGCTGGACAGTTGGTTCTGGTTGCGGAGGACTCTGCCAGTACTCTCCCCTTCTCTGTGGTAGGAGATCCTGTAGACGGTGGTCAGGTTGGTGCATGTCAGTGATCAATCTTACTGCTGCTTGCTCTCTCCATGGCTGTAGTGGTGGAAGGGTCAGTGGGATGTCTCTGTTTGTTATTATCTTGCTTGTCCTTTCCTGTACCTTATCCAGTGCAGCTTGCTGCATCTTTGTGCAGCCTACCAGCAACACACTGTCATACTCCAGGCATGGTCAGATTACATTGGTTTAGATTTCCACAAGGTCATCAGTGGACAGGCTGTTTCTTGCCATCACACAAGTCACAGTGTGTTCTCAAATATGACTCTCCATGTTGTGCGTGTGTGTACCTTGGGTTTGTATGGCTGTGCAGTCTTGATGAAGTGGTTGTGCCTGGTCTTCTCCTTCTTGTCGGCCTGGATACTGAACGACTCTTGGCTCTTCCTCAGGTGGGACCCAGGCCCTGCAGAGTGGCGACCTGACCTCTGGAGAGAGACAGAGAAAAAGATAGAGAACAGTTTACTTTCACCATTACTCTAAATGAATCAATCAGTCAAAGATCAAAATAACCTGTGTGAACAATGACTTTAACCCTTGACCCTGAAGCGAACTGACGTTTTAACCTTTTATCTTCAACCCTTAACACTAACCGTTAACCCTTACCCTGCTGTTGCCATGGAGATTGTTGTAGATGATCCTGAAGCGTTTCCTGGTGTAGTTGCACCTGTAAGTCCCGCCCATCAGGTACTCTATCACCAGGCCAATGTCAATTAAGGTCATCTTGTAGTTAGGGGGGAGATTACCCTGGAAACAATTAGAGTCATAGTGAGCCATACTAATCAACAACACCATCATCATCATCAATTACTATTGTTCAAATTAATTCAAACTTTGACAATCAATGGTTGACAAGAAGTCAAAGATGCACCTGTTTGACATCCCTTACGAGGTTGAAGAGCGTGGGATTGGTAGGGGACTGTTTCTGGAACAGAAGCGACACAGATAAAAACACCATGCCCAGCAGGACCATGGATAAACAGACCGTTTAGAAATGATTTTGACAGAATACGAATCAAACGTTAGAATTGAGAAGTTGCACGTGTGATGAGAACAGTAAATGGTACCAGCATAGAGCCCTATGGAGCATCATTACATGTATGTGTGTGAAATTGGTGAGCTGTGTGTGTTACCGTGTTGTATAGCTCCTCCAGCCGTGTGATGGTAAGGAACCTGTGCATGCTAACTCCATTCTCAATCAGGAGCTTCACAAACTCCACACGGTCCATCACTAAGGCATCCAGCATGGCCTGCTCCAACGAACCCACCTGCGCACACACACACACACCTCAACATGGATCCAACATTGACTGCACTAACAATGAATAAATACACCAGACCAGTTCAGATTAGTCAAAATAAACAGTCTTCCTGTAGCCTGTCCCTTGGGTCATATAGGACCACTGACTCTGGAGTGGCTAGCTTAGGAGATATTTGGGGTTTAAATGACATTTATTCCATTTAGGCTGATACTGATGAACAGCACGTTCATAATAGATGCAGTCTTGACAGACAGACAGCCAGCCACACAGACAGACAGAGAGCCAGCCACACAGACAGACAGAGAGCCAGCCACACAGACAGACAGAAAGCCAGCCACACAGACAGCCAGAGAGCCAGCCAGCCACACAGACAGACAGCCAGCCAGCCACACAGACAGACAGAAAGGCAGCCACACAGACAGACAGAAAGGCAGCCACACAGACAGACAGAAAGCCAGCCACACAGACAGACAGAAAGCCAGCCACACAGACAGACAGAAAGCCAGCCACACAGACAGACAGAAAGCCAGCCACACAGACAGACAGAAAGCCAGCCACACAGACAGACCGCCACATAAACAGAGAGAGCCAGCCAGCCAGAGAAAGAGCCGAAGAGAGCCAGCCAGCCACAGATAGACGTACCAGTAGCTGCTGTCCATAGACAAACACATGGTTCTTGGCGATGTCCACCCGGTCCCAGGCCAGAGTCAGAACCAGCTGGTCAAATGCAGACTCATTGGTGCCTGGAGGAGCAGCACACAAATTACATGTTATTGGTCACATGCGTCAAATACAACAGGTGTAGACTTTACAGGAAAATGCTCACCTACGAGCCCGTTCCCAACAATGCAGAGATAAAAAGACAAATATTAGCTAAATAAAAAGGAAATAGTAACAAACACATTAACGAGGCTATATACGAGGAGTACCAGTACTGAGTCAATGTGCAGGGGTACCAGGTAGTTTGTAGTATGTACATGTGGATAGGGTTAGAAGTGACTAGGTATCAGGATATATAATAAACAGTAGCAGCAGCGTAAGCACACACACAAACTAATTGCTAGGCAAAGCCACATTAATTGTGTGTTTCCTGTTGACTTAGCAGCAGGATTTAGAGAACAGGGCTGGGGAAGGACAATACAGAAACAACCATACAGAATAATACAGATGAATTACCATACTAAATCACCACTACTGTTTTACACAGAACCATTTCCTAACATGGGATCCAATGTACACTCTAATCTACAGGATTTCCTTTTGGTAAAGTTTAAAGTTCAAGTTGTAAATCCTGATGTGGGAGACGGGACATTTCCATATCTACAAACATGTCTCTGTAACCTTACGGTTCATCTGATATGTTCATGGACGACATCTTAAAGTAACTGTCCAAAGAAAATCTCACGTTTAACAGCTCATAATCTGTTAACTCTAACACAAATCATACTCTTCCTATACTCATGTGACCAAAGCATAAAATACAGGAAAAAACAACCTCTTCAAAAACACCACCTCAAAGTTGTATTTCAAACAGACCATTTCAAAAATGCTTGGCATTTCCTCATAGAGGACACGTCTCATATTTCCTCATAGAGGAGACTTCTCATTATCACCGAGCTGGCTCATTAGCTGATGTGGCTAAGAGGAAGGCATTGATGCTATGGACTGGCCCGCCCGTTCCCCAGACCTGAATCCAATTGAGCACATCTGGGACATCATGCCTCGCTCCATCCACCAACGCCACGTTGCACCACAGACTGTCCAGGAGTTCGTGGATGCTTTAGTCCAGGTCTGGGAGGAGATCCCTCAGGAGACCAGCCGCCACCTCATCAGGAGCATGCCCAGGCGTTGTAGGGAGGTCATACAGGCACGTGGAGGCCACACACACTACTGAGACTCATTTTGACTTGTTTTAAGGACATTACATCAAAGTTGGATCAGCCTGTAGTGTGGTTTTCCACTTTCATTTGGAGTGTAACTCAAAATCCAGACCTTCATGGGTTGATAAATTTGATTTCCATTGATAATTTGTGTGTGATTTTGTTGTCAGCACATTCAACTATGTAAAGAAAAA
This sequence comes from Oncorhynchus mykiss, assembly GCF_057628025.1. Lineage (NCBI taxonomy): Eukaryota > Metazoa > Chordata > Actinopteri > Salmoniformes > Salmonidae > Oncorhynchus > Oncorhynchus mykiss. Next base: position 79,679,258 of record NC_143027.1, read on the forward strand.
AGTATTTAATAAGAATATTTCATTCATTCAGATCTAGGATGTGTTATTTTAGTGTTCCCTTTATTTTTTTGAGCAGTGTAGGTCATATTTCATAGAAATCTGGAAACACTGGACAGCTATTTTAAAGGTATTTCCATATGCTTGTGTATGTATCCTTTAGGGTCGAATGAGCTATTGAGGCCTTCTATTGAGGATGTGTTACTGGTTGACCAAGACTAATGCTGGTTTGACAGGCTTATATTTTCCTGCTGGCTGGGGATCTATTATGCTCAGTCAGAATGTCCTGAACTCTTAACTGACTGGACTGGTTCCTCTACTACGGGATCTACATAGCTGGTAGACAAGCTGCGTGGGGCGGACTTTGAACACATTCCTGCATTTGTCTGAACTTCTTATTCAATGACAGACAACTACTGAATACACAGGGACAGACTAGTTCATGTGAATACCTATCCTTTCAGAGCTCTCTTGCCCTCTGTGTTAGAGCCAGATCGGATAGAATAGAACAGAGAAAAGTGAGAAGAGGACAGCTTTATGTGTTGTGAGAATGGGGTCTCGGAGTGTCTAGCAATAAGCCCCTCTGAGACCCACAGGGAAACCCCAAAAGAGAGCAAGTGAGAGAGCGAGAGAAAGAGCGCGAGATAGCGGCAGGACAAGAGATAGTGAGAGAAACAGAGGACGAGAGAGATAGCGAGAGAGTAGGACAAGAGAGAGCTCAGGACAAGAGAGAGATAGATAGTAGGAGAGCTCAGGAGTAGAGGGAGAGAGCAGGACGAGAGAGACAGACAGACGGAGGGAGGAGAGTGTTGACTTCTCAAAACATATCTATAGTATCAGTTTCAAAATGAAAACTTTGGTTACACAACCCACTGTCTCGCCCTTCTGTTTGTTTTATTATTGGGATCTTTTCATTTGCCCTCTCCCTTTCTCTAGGTCAGAGGGGAGTCATGGGCACAGATCTTCTGTCAGTCAAACAACAGGACACTGAGATGAAGTTACCCAACACACCTTTCAGTAATGCCCTCAGTATGGCCACATCGATATCCTGGTGGTCCTCAGAGCCGATATGAAACACAGTGATCTGTCGTTCAGAGGAAGGAGAGAGGGAGAAAAACCCACATGGTCATTAAAAAATCTAAAGTAATGCAATACGTTCTGGTATTTATGAAAAACGATAAGCGTCATCAGTATCATTATATTAATCAGACTATGAACAGACGACACAGTATGCATTGTAGGATTCAGCTTTTTCTTAAAATTCATTCAGTATTTGTTAAGGATCCCCATTAGCTGTTGCCAAGGCAGCAGCTACTCATCCTGGGGTCCAGGAAGGCAGTTATATACAATTTGAAATATTACATGACATTACATTTCAGAACACTTTACCCAATACATTTAGTCCACTATCACATATTTACAAAACAACATCCATGTGTGTCTTATGTGTCTGTGCCTGTGTGTGTGTCTGTGCCTGTGTGTGTGTGTGTGTGTGTGTGTGTGTGTGTGTGTGTGTGTGTGTGTGTGTGTGTGTCTCTTCACAGTCCCCGCTGTTCCATAAGGTGTATTTTTATTTGTTTTTTAAAATCTGATTCTACTGCTTGCATCAGTTACCTAATGTGGAATAGATTTCCATGTATTCACTGTGAGTTAACCATGTGTTTACCAGTTCTTTGCTCTTCATACATTCCATAAGGGTCTGGAAGAGGTGTATAGCATCGCTGTGGCTGAAGTTGAACGTCTTTTTGATCGTAGCGATGATTTCTATCTCCACACCGTCAGGTAGACCCCTGAAGGGTTAAAGGAAGTTACATCCACGATCATTCCTCTAAGTAACGGTCCTAGCACAGAACCCTGTGGAACCCCATTATATGTGATACAATCTGTTAGAAGAATGTGTGTCTCACCCCCCCTCCTCAGTCTGTTTGTGGACATAGGCCAGCATGTCAGCAGCACGCCCAGTCCCCTCACAGACCACCACAGGAACAGGTGGAGTCTCCTGAAGGTACTCCAACACTGTCAGAATTACGTTGGGACCCCCCTCAAATATCAACGCTACCACAGGAACACCCTGACCAATTCCTGGGGGGAGGGAGAAAGAAAGGACAGAGAAAGAGAGAGAAAGCCAGAAGATCACTAAATATGCTGTTAAGAACATTGGAAACATCTCAAATATTAACACTGTATGTTCATCGAGATGCTGTATTCTATTGGTCTCTGTTTGTGATGACAACAGGAAAGCAGTAAAGGGTTAACAGAGAGACATGTGACAGGTCTTAAAGCTCCATTTTAAGAGGGTGTTTCAGCAGGTCAGCAGACTGCCACACCATAATAACAGTGGGTGTGCATTCTGTATGGGTGTCTGCCTAGGCTATTTTAATAATAGGGGATCTAAGGTTATTGTGATAATAGCTGGTAACTGCCTCTGTCACACACTGGCACTTAGAAGCACCACACAGAGACAGAAAAGGCGGAGATACGGCAACTACAGTAGACACTGACTGATAGACTTCTTTTGCTAATCTTTATCAAGGGTGCCAATAATTTTGGACCTGACCATTATTCTCAGACATTGCCTTCAGGTGTTAAAGTACTCTCAACACAGCCGCAGAGAAGACGCCTGGGGTGGAAATAATCATTATAAAACGTTACGTTTGGATCCTGGATGTTAATTGGTTGATAGTCATTATTTATTTACGATAATCCTCAGGTAATGCCACTGCGCATTCACTGTCCCACAGCCCAGCCAGGCAATTCCAAACCTTTCTCTCTACCGGAAACAGCATCTTGACCTTATTTCCCCATGTTTCTAGCCTAACATTTGGTTTGCAACAGTGGGGGTTTGTCTAAACCCTGCAGTCTGCCTCTCCAATCTCTGCAACAATGTTGGAATGCAACCTTCAACGTGCAAAATGAGACTGAACGTGTCTGGACGAGACAGACAGCTTCTCTGAGCCAGGTGAATTCAGGCAGGCCCAGTCCTGGCCGTTCTGCCGCCCTAGGCGAGAAAAATTTACCACCCTCCTCCTATCACAGAAAAACTAGAATAGTGTAGCCTACAGTGACAGCCCACAATGCAATTTTATGAATGCCCATCCATGTACTACTGATTGTAAAACAGGTAGTTGCATTTTATTAGCCTAATCCGGATTCCTGACCAAGGCTGAAGACTAATAATTTTGTCTATTTAAGATCTGCATATGAGATACCCAAGATTATCAGGAGTTATGAGTCCATTTCAGTGAGAATCCGTGTGTTTATACAGCCGGAAATACACAAGTATTTTCTCCTTTGCTATGATCAGCTCGTAAAAAAATGGACAAATTGGCCTACAATTGATTCATGACCATTTAGCCCACGGAGTGAAACTCCCGGACAGCAGTCGTGAGAAGCCTCATTTAATTCCATATTGTCCATTTTATTTGGACACATCCTGGTTTTAGGATATTGAATTGTATTTTTATTTAATAGGGCTATTTGGTCAAAGAGACGTGCTTGATGTAAAAAAAAAGTGTCTGTCTCATAACATTGTCATAAATATGGTCTCCAGTCTGTAGGCAACAGAAAAACCACAGGTTACTACTCTTTCTACTATAGGCTACATGATTCATGTTATGTGACTTGAGTGTTGGTGGAGCACCGCCGTTCTGCTCATCTCCAACAGCACCCTGGAGAGGCATGCTGGGAATGGACAAGCTAAATATTTTGCAACCCTGACTTTGGCAAAGTGGGCACTCCTTATCATGGGGTGGTATCAGCACTCACCTAAATAGCCCGTATGCCATTGGGCGAGATACGTTTTCATTGTTTTTGGGCAGAATTATGTGAGGCGTTATGTGTTGTTGGAGGTGATTCCTGGTCAGTTTAGCTCGTAAAATGCCGCCCTCATCAATCTGCCACCCTAGGCAACCACCTAATCCTGTCTAATGGGCGGGCCGGCCCTGTTCATGCATCAGCATAATTATTATGGATATATCCAAAGAAATGGCAATAGAAACAAAGGTGAAACAAACAAAAATGTAGCTAGTTTGCTGTCATTCCATCTGCTTGGTGTGATTGTGTTAGCTTTAGTTGCTTAGCTAGAAAAGGAAAAATTGCTAGCCTGCATAGTAACCTTTATCAATTAGAACGGACGACCAGTCCACTTGGCTAGCTAATGTGCCAATAAAACAAACAAAAAAATGTGCTTTTGGCAAGCAACCACATAAATAGAACACACAACTGGGGTTTGTCCAGACACTATAATTGGGTGGAAAGATTAATAAAAGGAATGTACTCATTTTTTTGTTTTATGAAAACATGTTAAACATAATTTTATATAAGCAATAAGGCACTCAAACCTGTAGACGATCATGAATAACAGACTCAAACCTGTAGATGATCATGAATAACAGACTCAAACCTGTAGACGATCATGAATAACAGACTCAAACCTATAGACGATCATGAATAACAGACTCAAACCTGTAGATGATCATGAATAACAGACTCAAACCTGTAGACGATCATGAATAACAGACTCAAACCTGTAGACGATCATGAATAACAGACTCAAACCTGTAGATGATCATGAATAACAGACTCAAACCTGTAGATGATCATGAATAACAGACTCAAACCTGTAGATGATCATGAATAACAGACTCAAACCTGTAGATGATCATGAATAACAGACTCAAACCTGTAGATGATCATGAATAACAGACTCAAACCTGTAGATGATCATGAATAACAGACTCAAACCTGTAGATGATCATGAATAACAGACTCAAACCTGTAGACGATCATGAATAACAGACTCAAACCTGTAGACGATCATGAGTAACAGACTCAAACCTATAGATGATCATGAATAACAGACTCAAACCTGTAGACGATCATGAATAACAGACTCAAACCTGTAGACGATCATGAATAACAGACTCAAACCTGTAGACGATCATGAATAACAGACTCAAACCTGTAGATGATCATGAATAACAGACTCAAACCTGTAGATGATCATGAATAACAGACTCAAACCTGTAGACGATCATGAATAACAGACTCAAACCTGTAGACGATCATGAGTAACAGACTCAAACCTATAGATGATCACGAATAACAGACTCAAACCTGTAGATGATCATGAATAACAGACTCAAACCTGTAGATGATCATGAATAACAGAGTCAAACCTGTAGATGATCATGAATAACAGACTCAAACCTGTAGATGATCATGAATAACAGACTCAAACCTGTAGATGATCATGAATAACAGACTCAAACCTGTAGACGATCATGAATAACAGACTCAAACCTGTAGATGATCATGAATAACAGACTCAAACCTGTAGACGATCATGAATAACAGACTCAAACCTGTAGACGATCATGAATAACAGACTCAAACCTGTAGATGATCATGAATAACAGACTCAAACCTGTAGATGATCATGAATAACAGACTCAAACCTGTAGATGATCATGAATAACAGACTCAAACCTGTAGATGATCATGAATAACAGAGTCAAGGGTTGTTTCCCGGCACGCAGCTTCCCACTGTGCCTAACTACAGCCCAGAATTGTGTGTAATTCACTATAATCCACGATTCTCATGCCTTATTGCTAAAGTATCCTCTGCAGTTGGATGTGTTTATCGTGTGTGTGTGTGTGTGTGTGTGTGTGTGTGTGTGTGTGTGTGTGTGTGTGTGTGTGTGTGTCTCTTACGTCCGTGTATCCTCTGCAGTTGGATGTGTTTATCGTGTGTGTGTGTGTGTGTGTGTGTGTGTGTGTGTGTGTGTCTCTTACGTGCGTGTATCCTCTGCAGTTTGATGTGTTTTTCCAGCTCGCGGCGTAGTTGGACCTCAGCTCCGTACTTCCCCACCGTCCCATCATCCACCAGCAGGAAGTGGGAGTGGAGGTTGTTCAACACGTTGAGCTTGGACAGGGGGTTCAGCAACGTCTGGTAGGGGGCTACAACCTGGAACACACACACACACTTTACTCAGACTGGACAGCAGATATTTTTGACCACTTAAAATAAATACTGGGTAAATAGGTATTGTGATGTGCTTGTTTGTGTTTTGGTTTCACTATCCAGAAGTCCTCACAAGGATAGTAAAACAAGGAAAAGGACATTTCTCCGGTCCTCACGGGGTAAAAGGCTATTTTAGGTTTGAGAGTTAGGTTTAGAGGTTAAAGGTTAGGGAAAATAGGATTTTAATCAATTGTTTGGTCCCCACAAGGATAGTAAAAAACAAACTTTTGTGTGTGTGAGTGTGTGTTCCTCACGTCTCTCCCGATGAGGTCATTGCGGTTCTCAATGACGCCCCAGGGAGCGACTCCAATTGTACAGATCTTCCTTGACGATCTAGAACAGTGTTCCTTCAACGCATCACCCACATGTTTGGCAACACCTGGGGGTCAGGGGTTAAATTACAACCAATCAACACCAAGCAATGGATCAAAACAGACTAGTGTAGTTGTCTGGACAACCAGTCTGCTGTAGCTGAGTGTTACTATCAGGACCAGTCAGAATAAACACCAGTCTGGTTAATTAACCCACTAGGTAATCAGTTAAACACTGTCATTAAGTAAGGAGTCAACCATTATCATTAGGTCTCCATAATGAGTTAAACACAGTATATAGGTCCCAGTAGCGCTGGGATGGAGACACACAACTCTGCTAAGACAGAACACCCGACTTGTGTGTCTTTTACCTAATAAGAACAGGAAGTCACTGTGTGTGAGAGTATGTGTATCACCTGTGTTAACCCCTCCTGTCAGGATCCATGCCCCGGTGGTGACAGCAGCTTTAATCAGGCCCTTCCCCACCACCTGTTTGATTCGGGGGTGCAGGTCAAAGTTCTGGATGCCTCCGTGGACAGAGATGAGGATCTTAGGAAGCTCCATCTGCCACTCATTCAGCATCAGCCTCAGGATGCTCTCTGGCCTGCTGTCATGGGACAGACGCACATACTGGGGACAGGAGAGGAGTGGAGAGGAGGGGAGGAAAGGAGAGATTGGAGGGTTTGAACGTCTCTTGTACAAACTAAATGTTGCAGTCCTTTCAAAATACACCCCTCTTTAATTTTAAAGTTTGAACTCGAGCTTAAGATGATTATTAATGATGTTCCAATGTCAACACTGGGGTCTTGGAGGGTGGATTTCCCAGACCTACATGGACATGCTTGATACATCGTCACCATTAAATGTGTCAATCTGGGCCGTGGAAAGTGGTCCTGAACGTACCGTAAAGGATATTCTCAGTCTCACAGCCACACAACCCCTTCTCTTGTTCCAAGGCATAATAAACCTGGAGTTTTAACAGGGGGATTTGCCCGTATTACAGTCACTGCTGTTTCTAAAATAGTAGACTAAATGGGGTTGTGTGATTATATTCACCTACTTCATGTAGAATAACCAATAATAAACACTTAGTTTAGCCCAAAAGGGATGGAGGTGACTCATCAAAAACATTGCGTATGTTTTGCAAGGAATACACAGGCCTAAGTAAGTAAGTTAGTCTGAGGTAAAAGTGTTTTCCTAGGTGTTGTATAGGTGCCTGCATCCCAAATGTCACCCTTTTACCTACATAGTGCACTAGTTTTGACCAGAGCACAATGGGCCATGGTCAAATGTAGTGCACTATATAGGGAATATGATGCCATTTGGGACTCACACGCTGGCTATGGAGGCAGACTAGACAGGCTAGGCTGCTCAGCTCAGGGAAGAGTTTCCAGAATGCTAGGCCAGGCCAGGTCAAAGGATGTCTTATAATGTATACCAGATTAAACCTACTAAGTAGCCAAATATGTGGCGATGGCCAGAGACAATGTGACTGAGACACTGGTTTGATTTGTTGAGCTAAGCGCTTAGAGAGTGTCTATCTCTGTGAGGTCCACCATGGAGATGTGAGAGAGTGTGTGTGTGTGTGTGTGTGTGTGTGTGTGTGTGTGTGTGTGTAAGCTTCTCTCCACCCTACCTTGGCTCTGTAAGAGTGCGACCCTCCCTGGAAGTTAACGATGCCGTAAGCGTCTGTAGGGCTCTCCTGTGTGTGTTTGTCCACAGCCCACTCCTCCAACTCCGGCTGCACCCCACCCTCTGCCCCCCCACCCAAGTTCACGTCTGAGTACTTCATGGCCAGGCTGGCTGTAAACCCAGCATGCTGCCGTACCAGCCGACCACAGCAGCATCTAGAGGAAGAGGGGGGGGGGGGGGGACACAGAGATAAATATTATTTTACACACAGACACATCAGAGCCCCATATGAATCATCAACTTTACCCCTCTACATTTCTATAAAGTGACACACGCACACACACAGGGCAGTCTAGGTCCTGCTACACCCTCTCTCAGAGAGATGATGTGTTCCTCCTGACACACAAAGCCTGGAAGGTAATGGTTTCTTTTCAGGACCGGGGTGTAGTACTGTACTATATACAGTGGTGTACTATATAAAGTGGAGTACTATATACACAATACTATACAGTAGAGTACTATATACACAGTAATATACAGTGGAGTACTATATACACAGAAATGTACAGTGGAGTACTATATACACAGAAATGTACAGTGGAGTACTATATACAGTACTATACAGTGGGGTACTATATACAGTACTATATAGTGGAGTACTATATACAGTGGAGTATTATATACAGTAGAGTACTATATACACAGTAATATACAGTGGAGTACTATATACAGTACAGTGGAGGCTCCTTAGAGGAGAAAGGGAAGGACCATCCTCAGTGAATAAAAAAAATAGTAATGTTATCCTTTTTAGATAAAACTATACTAAATATAGATATAGTGTCACAAAATAATTGATTAAAACACACGGTTTTGCAATGAAGGTCTACAGTAGCCTCAGCAGAACTCTGTAGTGTAGCACCATGGTGTAGTCGGAGGACAGCTAGTTTCCGTCCTCAGAGTACATTGACTTTAATACAAAACCTAGGATTATCAAGGTTCTCACTTCCTTCCATAGACTTACACAGTAATTATGACAACTTCCAGAGGACTTCCTCCAACCTATCAGAGCTCTTGCAGCTTGAACTGAAATATAGTCCACCCAATCAAAGGATCAGATAATGACTAGTACTGAAAGAATAAGCTACTGCTAGCTAGCACTGCTTAAAATGTGGTGAGTAGTTGACTCAAAGAGAGAGAAAGACAATAGTTGAACAGTTATGAACAATTACATTTATTTTAAAATGAAGGAGAAGCCAGAGAGATCGAGAGAACAATCTATATTCATTTTATATTTTTTTACTTTCGCTTACTTTAGCTAGCGAATGCAGCTAGCTAGTTTAGCCTACTCAAAACACCTGGCTCAAAGAGAGGGATGCCATGTTAGCTAGCTGGGTATGGCTATTCAACACTGGAACTTTTCCAAGTCAGGGTAAGCTTTATAAATGTATTGCCACCGGGGCCCGCCGGTGTAACTGCTAAACTGCTTGCTAACTGTACTGCATGACTGTAGCGGGTTTACTAACACGTTAGATCTAGTAGCTATGTTGACTGATATTGGCTAACGTAGGCTATATGTAGAGGTTAGCGGTTATGATATAAAGGTTTGGCATGGACAGGTTTTTTCGCCTGGTCACAGACAGCTGATGTGTTGTGCACTGAAGCCCACAAATGAAGGGGAAAGATGAGATGAAGAAAGCACATAGATTTGAGAAGGAATTAACGAGCAAAGTGATCATGCTGTTTGTATGTGGCTGTTATGAAAGTGAACTGTATTTGCGTGTGATCAGAGGCGTATTCATTCCGCCGAAAAACTTTCTTAAACTGGAGCAAACATAACGAAACGGGGATACACATACATTAATTTGTCCAATAGAAACTTTCGTTTGCAACTATTGGACTATCATGTAGTAACCTAAACAATGTTACATTGAGTTGGGTGAATATGAATGACAGTCATCAAATATGCTGTAACAGAAATAACGGCATGCTCATAAAAATATAGTAAAAATCATCCTTCCTCATCTTAAAACGGCACCGACTGCCACTGATACAGCACTACATACAGTGAAGAACCATAGGCGTGGAGTGCAATAGAGACTAGGTGACACTTCCACACAGAACTTTAATACCAGTTATTGTTTATGTCAGTACAGTATTTTAGAAGAGGTTGGTTGAATTGAGGAGGTCCCAGGGTCTTGAGTCAAGGACTGGGCTCACGTCTGGCTGAGAGATCAGAATAGGGCCAAAGACTCACCTCACCAACTGCTGGCAGATCTGACATCCTGGAAGGCATCTGAAACAACATCAACAAACACATCTTCACATTAGAGTATGAAGTAAAATATAAGTATTATACATACATTATATACCATTCAAAAGTTTTAGAACACCTACTCATTCAAAAGGTTTGTCTTTATTTGTACTATTTTCTATATTGTAGAATAATGGTGATGATCAAAAAACTATGAAATAACACATATGGAATCATGTAGAAACCAAAAAAAAGTGCAAAATCAACATTACATTTTAGATTTGAGATTATTCAAAGTCGCCACCCTTTGCCTTGATGACAGCTTTGCACACTCTTGGCATTCTCTCAACCATCTTCATGAGGTAGTCACCCGGAATGTATTTCAATTAACAGGTGTGCCTTTTTAAAAAGTTAATTTGTGTAATTTCTTTCCTTCTGATTGGCTCAAACGCATTAAGTTGTGTTGTGACAAGGTAGGGGTGGTATACAGAAGATAGCCCTGTTTGGTAGAAGACCAAGTCCATATTATGGAAAGAACAGCTCAAATAAACAAAAGAGAAACGACAGTCCATCATTCCTTTAAGACATGAAGGTCAGTCAATACTGAACATTTTAAGAACTTTGACAGTTTCTTCAAATACTGTCGTAAAAACCATCAAGCGCTATGATGAAACTGGCTCTCATGAGGACCGACACAGGAATGGAAGACCCAGAGTTACCTCTGCTGCAGATGATAAATTAATTTGAGTTACCAGCCTCAGAAATTGCGGCTAAAATAAATGCTTCAGAGTTCCAGTCACAGACACATCTCAACATCAACTGTGTGAATCAGGCCTCCATGGTCAAATTGCTGCAAAGAAACCATTACTAAAGGACACCAATAATAAGAAGAGACTTGCTTGGGCCAAGAAACCTGATCAAATGGACATTAGACCAGTGGAAATCTGTCCTTTGGTCTGATGAGTCCAAATTGGAGACTTTTGGTTCCATCCGCTGCGTCTTTGTGAGATGCGGTGTGGGTGAACAGATGACCTCCGCATGTGTATTTCCCACCGTAAAACATGGAGGTGTGATTTGCTGGTGACACCGTCTGTGATTTATTTAGAATTCAAGGCATACTTAAACAGAATGGCTATCACAGCGATACGCCATCCCATCTGGTTTGGGCTTAGTGGGACTATCCGTTGTTTTTCAACAGGACAATGACAACACACCTGCAGGTTGTGTAAGGGCTATTTGACCAAGAAGGAGAGTGATGGAGTGCTGCATCAGATGACCTGGATTCCACAATCACCCAACCTCAACCCAATTGAGACGGTTTGGGATGAGTTGGACTGCAGAGTGAAGGAAAAGCAGCCAACAAGTGCTCAGCATATGTGGGAACTCCTTCAAGACGGTTGGAAAAGCATTCCAGGTGAAGTTGGAAAAGCATTCCAGGTGAAGCTGGTTAAGAGAATGCCACGGTGAAGATGGTGATTCATCACTCCAGAGAACGCGTTTCCACTGCTCCAGAGTCCAATGGTGGCGAACTTCACACAACTCCTGCCGATGCTTGGCATTGCGCATGGTGATCTTAGGCTTGTGTGCTGCTGCTTGACCGTGGAAATCCGACTTACAGTTCTTGTGCTGACGTTGCTTCCAGAGGCAGTTTGGATCTCGGTAGGGAGTGCCGCAACAGAGGACAGATGATTTTTACATGCTACACACTCGGTGGTCCCGATCTGTGAGCTTGTGTGGCCTACCACTTCACGGCTAAGCTGTTGTTACTCCTAGATGTTTCCACTTCACAATAACAGCACTTAGTTGAATGGGGCAGCTCTAGCAAGGCAGAAATTTGACTAACTGACTTGTTGGAAAGGTGGCATCCTATGACGGTGCCATGTTGAAAGTCACTGAGCTCTTCAATAAGGCATTCTACTGATAATGATTGTCTATGGAGATTGCATGGCTGTATGCTAGATTTTATACACCCGTCAGCAACGGGTGTGGCTGAAATAGCCAAATCCACTAATTTGAAAGGGTGTCCACATACTTTTGCATATATAGTTTAGCTGTAACCTGGCCTTATAAAATAAGAGAGATGAACCCAGACAATAGTTTCTATCTAGTCTTGTTTGAAGACACGTTCATCATGTACCCATTGTTAGCCCATCTCGGGGTTGTACTTCACAGGAAACAGTAGTGTTGTTAGTATGATCAATAAGTAAACCAGCTAGCATTGCTTGAGTAACACTCACACCGATATATAAATCAAATCAAAGTTTATTTGTCACGTGTGCCGAATACAGACCTTACAGTGAAATGCTTACTTACAGGCTCTAACCAATAGTGCAAAAAAGGTGTTAGGTGAACAATAGGTAAGTAAAGAAATAAAACAACAGTAAAAAGACAGGCTATATACAGTAACGAGGCTATAAAAGTAGCGAGGCTACATACAGACACCGTTTAGTCAGGCTGATTGATATAGTATGTACATGTAGATATGGTTAAAGTGACTGCATATATGATGAACAGAGAGTAGCAGTAGCGTAAAAGAGGGGTTGGCAATTTGGGGGTGGCGGGACAATGCAGATAGTCCGGTTAGCCAATGTGCAGGAGCACTGGTTGGTCGGGCCAACAGACTCCTCTAGTTTATACAGAAAGCTGATATTGGATATGATCTCCACCGAGTTAGGAATTATCTCCAAAAGTGCCTAAAGTTGGTGGATTTGGTGGCTCTAGGGGAAATTCAGGAAGACGTTAGATGGCCTTTTTACTGAAGAAAGTGTTTGTTTCATATGTTTGTGTTCTGCTTTTCGTGTAATTGATGTGTATATAGACACAGTGCCTTCGGAAAGCAATCAGACCCCTTCACTTTTTCCACATGTTACGTTACAGCCCTTATTTTAAAATGGATGAAATAAAAATAAAAAATCTCAGCAATCTACACACAATACCCCATAATGACAAAGTGGAAACAGATAACATTTTTGCAAATGTATAAAAAATAAAAACATATTCAGACAATTTGCTATGAGACTGGAAATTGAGCTCAGGTGCATCCTGTTTCCATTGATCATCCTTGTTTTTACAACTGGAGTCCACCTGGGGTAAATTCAACTGATTGGACATGATTTGGAAAGGCACACAACTGTCTATATAAGGTCCCACAGTTGACAGTGAATGTCAGAGCTAAAAACAAGCCATGAGGTCGAAGGAATTGTCCGTAGAGCGCCGAGACAGGATTGTGTCGAAGCACAGATCTGGGGGAAGGGTACCAAAAAATGTCTGCAGCATTGAAGGTCCTTAAGGAACTCTCAAGACACCAGGTTGGGAACCACTACTTTTAGAGTGTGGGGATGGAATGCGTGTCACTGAGGGTAAACTGGCAACGATTGATGTCATATTTGAAAAAATAGCCAGTGTGAAATCTTTTGTTAGTACCTCACAATAAAATACATGTTTTGAAAAGAGCCGACTTATTTGAGTGTCTAGCTGGCCAGTAGACGTGGTGAACTGAATGACTAACCTACCACACACTTACACCACACACACTAGCACCCTATCACACTGCCTAGAACCCAAACCGTACTGTGCTTGGATTTTTCTTTTCAGATCGTCTTTCCCAACACAGTTGCAGCATTGTAACCCGGCCAGCATGGTTCAGTAGTGTGAAAAGTGTACAAACGGGACCTCTGTAGAATTCCAGCACTGCAATGTCACATTCCAGCAAGTTCAAGTAGGAAATACTACAGTACTAAGCGGCAGGAGACCTTCAAGTTCATACAAGCCTTAAACACAACACACACAACCTAGCCTACACGTCACACCATCATATTATATTGTCAGATTATAAACAGACAACACCTGATCCTCATTTTACAATTGGATCCACCAGCCTCAAAACGCTTTAGGTTGCGCTCGGTCCCCAGAGGTTGCAGTCCTGCAGTAACAGTTCAGCAGCATGCACTACCTCTCTCTCTTTGTGCTGTTTGCTGAGGAGACGTAGCTACAGGGCTCGAAATTAAAAAGGTGTCCCTCTCGCCCCGGGACTTTAAAAATTAGATGTCTGGGACGGTTCAAAACAGACCTTAGGACTGTTCTGGGACAACAGATCCAAAATTCATATAACCACTGTATATAAAACATCAATACAAAGCAATTAGGCTGATGCAACAGATCAGAATAAGCGCAACAATGCACACGCAGCAGTAGGCTCTGCATGAATGTTCCAGACTGCAAGTAGCTGGAAGACACTAAAAAGCATTTAGAAAGAGGGGAGATCTAAAGATTCAACAACTAGCATGGGTTGCTAATATGACTAGGATTGTGTCTTTGGCTGCTGGAACAATGAAAGAAAGCTGGTTTCAATGGCATAAGGAAGTATTTATCAAATAATTCCCTCAATTTCTATGGTCTGATTTTGTCTAGGCTACTTTCCAACTGCTGACTGCCTCCGCTCAGAGGTGCAAGGTGGATGATACGCGGTGCCTTTCTCTCCGCTCAGAGGTGCAAGGTGGATGATACGCGGTGCGAAACAGGCACTGGCCTTTCTCTCCGCTCTTGGGTTTGATTTGAACGAACCGTGCCTCCAGTAGGCTTTGGTTTCCGCTCTGCTAGCTTCGGTTAATAATGCCATGGGTGGGATGGGAGACATGGAGAGAAAGCATAAAGCATCTTAATAGGCTATTGGACCACCACGAGCTGCCAGAACAGCTTCAATGTGCATAGGCATGGATTCTACAAGTGTCTGGAACTCTATTGGAGGGATGCCAAACCATTCTTCCACAAGAAATTCCATAATTTGGTGCTTTGTTGATGGAAGACGCTGTCTCCGGTGCCACTCCTGAATCAACATTAGTCTTGAGCCCTGGGAAGCTATATTCACGAGCGCTCCAATGTAGAAATGTTTTGAAAGTTTAAAAAGAGTAAAAATTCATGAACATTTTACAAAATGTAGTCCTAGTTTGTTGTCTATTTAGCAAACTATTGGTGATGAGATAATAGTATAAAAACAGTTTTATACCAAGTGATGCACTGCTAGGTTGGCTATTTTAGCTAGGCTAACATTAGCAAGCTAGCACAGTATCTTGATCTTCCCTTTCATCTTTCCAGCTGCAGTTTCAGATGAGCAGCACTCAGTGAGTCACCCTAGTGAAAAAGTAGCTTAATGGAGGTGCCAATACAAAAGACAAGAAAAGTGCCGGACATAAGATTGAAGGAGTGCAGTAGACTAAGTAAATGAATGGCTACATAGCCATCTACACTGTACAATTTACAATAGACTGGTACTATGCAGTCAGCTAGCTAGCTATACTTATTCCCAGACAGTAAATCAATAATTTAGCTAATAAAAGCAGAATGTAATTCGTCTTTATAGGGTAACCCCATCATTGTTAAGGCCAGACATTTTCGTCATATGATTATGGCAGGGTTCAAAGACAGGCAACATAGAGAGTGAGCATCCCCCATGCTGAGGCAGGGAGAGGACGAACAGGTCATCAGGTGAGAATGAGTTATAAGGCACTATAAGTTCAACTCCTCATCTTTGCAGACTATAGCCCAAGTGCTACAACAAGTTAGTTGGGTATAAGAAATGAGTTATTCAAGACCATGTACTAGCCAAGCGTGGCGAAGGGTACACAAATAGAATAATGGGCTTTGACATTCAAATGTAGTTAAATAATGGGTGTGGTGGTGGCTTTTTGTTAACTGTTAACCTGTTAGAGCTCTAGGGGCGCTATTTCATTTTTGGATAAGAAACGTTCCCGTTTTAAGCGCGATATTTTGTCACGAAAAGATGCTCGACTATGCATATTCTTTCAGTTTTTTTCAAAACTTTCAGTTTTGGAAAGAAAACACTCTGAAGTTTCAGAATCTGCAAAGATTTTGTCTGTAAGTGCCCCAGAACTCATTCTACAGGCGAAACCAAGATGATGCATCACCCAGGAATTAGCAGAATTTCTGAAGCTCTGTTTTCCATTCTCTCCTTATATGGCTGTGAATGCGCAACGAATGAGCCTACACTTTCTGTCGTTCGCCCAAGGTCTTAGCAGCATTGTGACGTATTTGTAGGCATATCATTGGAAGATTGACCATAAGAGACTACATTTTCCAAGTGTCCGCCTGGTGTCCTGCGTCGAATTCGGTGCGCAATTGCCAGCTGCTTCTACTTTACCATTTGATTCAGGGGAGAAAGCATGTGTCCAAGAACGATGTATCAATGAAGAGATATGTGAAAAACACCTTGATGATTGATTCTAAACAACGTTTGCCATGTTTTCAGTCGATATTATGGAGTTAATTTGGAAAAAAGTTCGCGTTTTGAGGACTGAATTTTCAGATTTTTTTTGGTAGCCAAATGTGATGTATAAAACGGAGCTATTTCTAATACACAAGGAATCTTTTTGGAAAAACTGAGCATCTGCTATCTAACTGAGAGTATCCTCATTGAAAACATCAGAAGTTCTTCAAAGGTAAATGATTTTATTTGAAGGCTTTTATGTTTTTGTTAATGTTGCGTGCTGGATGCTAACGCTAATGCTAACGCTAAATGCTAACGCGAAATGCTAACGCTAGCTAGCTACTTTTACACAAATGATTGTTTTCCTATGGTTGAGAAGCATATTTTGAAAATCTGAGATGACAGTGTTGTTTACAAAAGGCTAAGCTTGAGAGATGGCATATTTATTTCATTTCATTTGCGATTTTCATAAATAGTTAACGTTGTGTTATGCTAATGAGCTTGCTGATAGATTTACACAATCCTGGATACAGGGGGTTTTTCATAGCTAAACGTGACGCAGAAAACGGAGCGATTTGTCCTAAACAAATAATCTTTCAGGAAAAACTGAACATTTGCTATCTGAGAGTCTCCTCATTGAAAACATCTGAAGTTCTTCAAAGGTAAATGATTTTATTTGAATGCTTTTCTGTTTTTTTGTGTAAATGTTGCCAGCTGAATGCTAATGCTAAATGCTACGTTAGCCATCAATACTGTTACACAAATGCTTGTTTTGCAATGGTTGAGAAGCATATTTTGAAAATCTGAGATGACAGTGTTGTTAACAAAAGGCTAAGCTTGAGAGCTAGCATATTTATTTCATTTCATTTGCGATTTTCATGAATAGTTAACGTTGCGTTATGGTAATGAGCTTGAGTCTGTATTCACGATCCCGGATCCGGGATGGGGAGATCAGAAAGGTTAAGAGTAGGAAGTAATATAGACAAATATTGTTTTTTGCAGTTGTGATTGGGGTATAGATGCATTTTCCCTTAGAAAGTCAACAGAAACAACCATTTCACAGCAAATAAAATAAAATCTCCCAAGCCCCCGGACCCCCTGTGTGTTGACACTGGAACCAATTGACCCTGACCCTTCCAATATCCAACACAAAGTTACACCCTTGGCTGGCTGGCTGTTGGAGGATAACCTAGTAGTTGGGCTACACCCTGCCCTAACACCAACTCTTACTTACTACAGTAGTGGTTAAGTTTCACCTTCTGGCCTTTACAGACACACTCAGTGTAATTACAGATTGCAGTGTACTAACCCCACCATGCAGGTAATAAACACTCAAGGGTGGAGGGACGGGAGAGAGAGATACATGCGAGAGAAAGAGACAGAAGAAAGACAGACAGACATACTCTGTCATATCTGGAGTATTTCTCCTGTCTTATCCGGTGTCCTGTGTGAATTTAAGTATGCGCCCTCTAACTCTCTCCTCTAGGAGGACCAGAGTCCTAGGACCATGCCTCAGGACAACATGGCCTGATGACTCCTTGCTGTCCCCAGTCCACCTGCTGCTGCTCCAGTTTCAACTGTTCTACTTGCGGCTATGGAACCCTGACCTGTTCACCGGATGTGATACCTTGTCCCGGACCTGCTGCATTCGACTCTCTCTCTATGATTGGCTATGAAAAGCCAACTGACATTTACTGCTGAGGTGCTGACCTGTTGCACATTCTACAACCACTGATTATTATTATTTGACCCTGCTGGTCATCTATGAACGTTTGAACATCTTGGCCATGTACTGTTATAATCCCCACCCGGCACAGCCAGAAGAGGAATGCCCACTCCGCAGAGCTTGGTTCCTCTCTAGGTTTCTTCCTCTTGCTTCTGCGTCTGCATTGCTTGCTGTTTGGGGTTTTAGGCTGGGTTTCTGTATAGCACTTTGTGACATCGGCTGATGTAAAAAGGGCTTTATAAATACATTTGATTGATTGATTGATACCTGTGGGGGTCTTTCGACACTGGAAGTATGTGGACACATTCCCTCTTGGTGAAAGTGCTTTCTATCCAGGATTTCTGGGACTGTGGAGAGAGGAGACAGAAATATAATGAATCGCAAAGTTACAAATTGGCTCCTTGTATCAGAGATCACTATAGTAGGGAAACCATGGGCCAATGTACAGTTCAAACGGGGCTGTAGCTGGTCTACTTGGTTGCTTAATTGACTTACCCTGAACATTCAACATACATACAGTCTTGGCCAAAAGTTTTGAGAATAACAAATATGAATTTCCAAAGTCTGCTGCTTCAGTGTCTTTAGATATTTTTGTCAGATGTTACTATGGAATACTGAAGTATAATTACAAGCATTTCAGAAGTGTCAAAGGCTTTTATTGACAATTACATGAAGTTGATGCAAAGAGTCAATATTTGCAGTGTTGACCCTTCTTTTTCAAGACCTCTGCAATCTGCCCTGGCATGCTGTCAATTAACTTCTGGGCCACATCCTGACTGATGGCAGTCCATTCTTGCATAATCAATGCTTGGAGTTTGTCAGAATTTGTGGGTTTTTGTTTGTCCACCCACCACTTGAGGATTGACCACAAGTTCTCAATGGGATTAAGGTCTGGGGAGTTTCCTGGCCATGGACCCAAAATATCTATGTTTTGTTCTCCGAGACACTTAGTTATCACTTTTGCCTTATGGCAAGTTGCTCCATCATGCTGGAAAATGCATTGTTCGTCACCAAACTGTTCCTGAACGGTTGGGAGAAGCCCTTTTTGTGCAAAGCAATGATGACGGCATGTGTTTCCTTGCAGGTAACCATGGTGGACAGAGGAAGAACAATGATTCCAAGCACCACCCTCCTTTTGAAGCTTACAGTCTGTTATTCGAACTCAATCAGCATGAGAGTGATCTCCATGCTTGTCCTCGTCAACACTCACACCTGTGTTAACGAGAAAATCACTGACATGATGTCAGCTGGTCCTTTTGTGGCAGGGCTGAAATGCAGTCGAAATGTGTTTTGGGATTCAGTTCATTTGCATGGCAAATAGGGACTTTGTAATGAATTGCAATTCATCTGATCATTCTTCATAACATTCTGGAGTATATGTAAATTGCCATCATACAAACTGAGGCAGCAGACTTTGTGAAAATTAATATTTGTGTCATTCTCAAAAACTTGTCCACGACTGTACATACATACAATTTGAACTCATGTCAACACAAAATAATACAATACAATATTTTCACAGTTAAAGGCAGTCCAATCAATGTTTGCTGTGGTAACTAACCAGTAACCACAGAGCCGAGCTCCCCTCAGGGGCACCCCAAACTAGTCAGCCAGGAGCTCCTAGTGACCCCCTAATGAGGGAGGCTCAGTATTCTGATTGATAAACTAATAAATGTAATCAGACTAAATCCTGCTGTGTATTAGACCAGAGCTGCTAGTGCTGCCAAGTGGACAGCAGTGTGTGTGAACAGCAGCGATCTGTTCACAACCACAAACTCTCTCACTCTCCTGAGACAGGCGGCCGAGCGTCCAGCGAGAGTGAGGGCTTTATGTCAGAAGAATTTTCAATTATTTTTCAGGGTTCCGTCGTTCCGATAGCGTTTTGTTCCTGGTTCTAAACAACACAGGGCCTCACAGACGATTAGCACCAATAATCCTTCCCTTCACAAAGGAACAGGCTGAAATTCTTCACCTCCTCCTAACTCAGAGAAGTACTGGGTACAGTGGTTTACTGGCAGAGAGCTAAGATCAAAGGTCAAATGGAAGTTGTAACACAGCAGTGGCACATCAAAAGCTCTAGAACAACAGAAGTAGAACAGAATTCTAAAACAGGAGGTAGAAGACCAGAAGTTCTAGAACAACAGAAGTAGGACAGAATTCTAAAACAGGAGGTAGAAGATCAGAAGTTCTAGAACAACAGAAGTAGGACACAATTCTAAAACAGGAGGTAGAAGACCAGAAGTTCTAGAACAACAGAAGTAGGACAGAATTCTAAAACAGGAGGTAGAAGACCAAAAGTTCTAGAACAACAGAAGTTCTAGAACACAGATAAAACAGGTCGTCTACCTGGAAGTTGTCCTCTTCTTCATCGCGGTGGTGTTCAAGGGCTGAGTACAGGAACATACCAAATAACCTTCACGCATCTCCTGGCCAACCAACCACACCAGCACTGCAGACCAGCAGCACAGCATCAACAGATCTCCACAGATACCATCTGTCACTCTATATCTTCCTCTCTCACGCTCTGTCCCTCACCACATAATCGCTCCAGTCTCAAAGTCTAAAAGGTGATGGAAAATTGCAAATCCGTGTCTGTTAAAAGCTGAGTGATCAGTGAGCAGTAGAGAGAAACCTTGTGTTACTCTAACTGTGAATAGGAGTTAATCTAAGACAGAGACACTCAGAGGGCTGATGAATGTGTCGGAGACACACTGCTTATTACCCGAGAGAGAGAGAGAGGAGAGAGAGAGAGAGAGAGGGGCAGGATGGTAGAGGCCTCAGTAATTTAGATCTTCTTCAGACCACCTGCTGAGACAGTCTCACTCGTCACGTGAGTATGTTTCACTCAACCAACCTCTTCCGCTATATACACAGGGACCACAGGTTAGGTACTTATAGGACGACTTGGTTAGGCTTACCATTACTAGGCAACTAATAGCCACTGGGAGCGACTCACTTCCCACTGAAACTAGGCCCAACTCTCTGGTCACTGGCATTACTGCTATTCAAATCTGTTCTAGCCTGGTCAAGCAGACTGTCCGCTGTGTTCACGTTGACGTGACGTGAACCAGAATGTGAGCGATCGCGAGATCAAGCTGGTTTCACAAGGCTATCTCTGGGGGATATATACAGTTACATATTGCAATATTATATAGATATTTGACTCCAAGTATCGATTTGTAAAAAAAATATATATGTATAGGCCTATATACAGTACCAGTCAACAGTTTGGACACACCTACTCATTCAATGGTTTCTTCTTATTTTGACTATTTTCTACATTATAGAATAATAGTGAAGACATCAAAACTATGAAATAACACATATGGAATCATGTAGTAACCAAAACAACAAAATAGATTTTTTGCACACTCTTGGCACAGCTTCAAGAGGTAGTCACCTGGAATACATTTCAATTAACAGGTGTGCCTTGTTAAAAGTTCATTTATGGAATTTCTTTCCTTCTTAATGCATTTGAGCCAATCAGTTGTGTTGTGACAAGGTAGGGGTGGTATACAGAAGATATATGGACTTGGTCTTTTACCAAATACAGCTTATGGCAATAACAGCTCAAATAAGCAAAGAGAAACAGTCCATCATTACTTTAAGACATGAAGGTCAGTCAACGCTGAAAATGTCAAGAACTTTGAATGTTTCTTCAAGTGCAGTCGCAAAAACCATCAAGCGTTATGATGAAACTGGGTCTCATGAGGACCGCCACAGAACAGGAAGACCCAGAGTTATTTCTACTGCAGAGGATAAGTACATTAGAGTTACCAGCTTCAGAAATTACAGCCCAAATAAATGCTTCAAAGTTCAAGTAACAGACACATCTCAACATCAACTGTTCAGAGGAGACTGCATGAATCAGGCCTTCATGGTCAAATTGCTGCAAAGAAACCACTACTACAGGACACCAATAAGAAGAACAGACTAGCTTGGGCCAAGAAACACGAGCAAATGGACATTAGACCGGTGGAAATCTGTCCTTTGTTTAGAGTCCAAATTAGATTTTTGGTTCCAACCGTTGTGGTCTTTGTGAGACTCAGAGTACATGAACGGATTATCTCTGCATGTGTGGTTCCCACCGTAAAGCATGGAGGAGGTGTGATGTGGGGGGGCTTTGCTGGTGACACTGTCTTAGATTTATTTAGAATTCAAGGCACTTAACCAGCATAGCTACCACAGCATTCTGCAGCGATACGCCATCCAATCTGGTTTGCACTTAGTGGGACTATCATTTGTTTTCCAACAGGACAATGACCCAACACAACAGCAGGTTGTGTAAGGGCTATTTGACCAAGGAGAGTGATGGAGCGCTGCATCAGATGACCTGGCCATCACAATCACCCGACCTCAACCCAATTGAGATGGTTTGGGATGAGTTGGACCGCAGAGTGAAGGAAAAGCAGCCAACAAGTTCTCAGCATATGTGGGAACTCCAAGACTGTTGGAAAATAATTCCAGGTGAAGCTGGTTGAGAGAATGCCAAGAGTAAGCAAAGCTGTCATCAAGGCAAAGGGTGGCTAATTTGAAGAATCTCAAATAAAAAATATATTTTGACTTGTTTAACACTTTTTTTTGGTTACTACATGATTCCATATTTTGAAGTCTTCACTATTATTCTGCAATGTAAAAAATAAATAAATAAAAATGTTTTAAAATGTTTTTAAACGAACAACCCTTCAATGAGTAGGTGTCCAAACGTTTGACATGTACTGTATAATATATTTATTTATGCTATAGTAGGTAGGCTTAGCTAGCGCTAGTCGGCTGTACCTGCACCAAAAGTCCTGTATTTTTCATCCTATTGCTTGTCTTCTTTTTAAATGGTGAGTCAACATGTTTTCAGCTCTTTTATTTCCCTGACTGATCAGATCTCGTTCTCATGCTCTCTTCTTGTCTCTCTGCAGCAGACACTCTATAGTGAGTCAACATGTTTAGAACGTCAAAGCACAAAATCACAGTATCGAATCGCAATATATATAGAATAGTGACAATCGCAATACATATCTTATCGGCACCTAAGTATCGTGATAATATTGTATCGTGAGTCCCTGGCAATTCCTAGGACTATTCATTATGGTAAAACTATCTTCAATAGGATGGTGATATTATGATAACAGGAGAAGATTTGAATGCTTCAGATAATGAACACAGGACGTCTCATTCATTCAGGTGGTCTGATGGTTAATAAGTGTTAGAGGGTTGTTAGAGAGGCTTTGGTCCCCGCTGACCTGTATCCATGGTACCTGAGAATGTCAGGCAACAAAAGACTCAATTTAGATGCACTTTAAAGCCCCAGCCAGGAACACAAACACGTCTCTCTCCCTCTCCCTCACTCGCTCTACCTCGTTCCCCCTCTCTCTACCTCGTTCCCCCTCTCTCTACCTCCCTCATTCCCCCTCTCTCTCTACCTCTATATCCCTCTCTACCTCCCTCATCACTAGCTCTCCCCTTACCTCCCTCCCTCTTTCTCTGCCAAACAGAGGAAGGGCTCTTTCTGGCCACTTAGTCTTCCTGTAGGAAATTAACCAGCCCCATTTACACACACACACACACACACACACACACACACACCTCTGTTGACCCTTTACCTTCTGACGACATGAGTCGGTTTCACGAAGCACCCAACTCCCCACCCACTCTCCAACCCGTTTCCTAGGTCGGAGGGCTGTGGCAGTGACAGAGAAAGGTGGCTAAATGCACACCACAGCCCTGGCCTGCAGCCCTAGTTAACCTCTCCTCTGGCCAACATGCCTGACTGACTCATAGAATTCCAGATAACATCTGGCCAGCCAGCCTGTTCTCACACTCATAATGAGTCTATAAACTGGGGGAGAGAGAAGACATTAGCATGAAGTAGTGGTGCTGGGGTGTTAATAACAAGAGGCAGTTTATACTGTTGTTACCTGCCAGGCTGGCGGGCCCGGCAAGGCGCATGACAAAGCTGAGAAGCTCAGGGTCAAACAGGAGAATGTGTAAAAGGCAGGTAGCCTATTGGTTAAGAGCGTTGGACCAGTAACTGAAAGGTCGCTGGTTCAAATCCCAGAGCCAACTAGATTAAAAATCTGTCGTTGTGCCCTTGAGCAAGGTACTTAACCCTAATTGCTTGTGTAAGTTGCTCTGGATAACAGCGTCTGCTATATGACAACAAAAATGAAGTGTAAAAGAGGTGTGGAGTCATCTTCAGAAGGTCAGTGTTGATTGAAAAATGCTCTGCGTTTAAATTATTTTTACAATAAAGATAATTGAAAATGCTTCAAATCTAATTCCTTTGTCCTCTACGAGAGGCTGGGTGAATAGGCTTACCTCTCACATAAAGTGGTTTGCACACTGGCCTTGCCTCTGTAGCAGACACAGACAAACCGCTATCTTTCTCACCTCTAAAATAGGCATTATTAATATTACTAAAACAAAGACAGAAGGATTAGGTGGACACACCACAAGGGAGAGATAAGGAGATAACAGAGGGGAGGAACTACACTGAACAAAAATATAAAATGCAACACATAAAGTGTTGGTCCCATGTTTCATGAGATGAAATAAAAGATCCTAGAGGCTTATTGCTCTCATATTTTGCCCTGTTAGTGAGCATTTCTCCTTTACCAAGATAATCCATCTACATGACAGGTGACATGACAGGTGACAGATATCAAGAAGCTGATGAAACAGCATGATCATTACACAGGTTCACCTTGTGCTGGGGACATAAAAAGGCCACTCTAAAATGTGCAGTTTTGTCACACAACACAATGCCACAAATGTCTCAAGGTTTGAGGGAGTGTGCAATTGGCATGCTGACTGCAATCGGCATTTTTTGGACACCGATTATGGCCGAGAACTCTAATGAACTAGAATTCAAGGCACACTTAACCAGCATAGCTACCACAGCATTCTGCAGCGATACACAATCCCATCTGGTTTGACCCAACACACCTCCAGACAGTGTAAGGGCTGTTTGACCAAGAAGGAGAGTGATGGAGCGCTACATCAGATGATCTAGCTTCCACAATCACACGACCTCAACCCACTTGAGATACGCAACATGTTAACATGTAGGCCCATGTAACTAGCCTGTCACAAGAGACAACAGGGTACCTAGAGAGTAGGTACACGCTGGGGTGAAGTATCCCCCCGGTGAATATGTAGGATTAGCTTCCCCTCCTCCAATCAAATCAAATGTTATTTGTCAAATGCTTTGTAAACAACGGGTGTAGAGTAACTAATGCTTACTTACGGGCCCATCCCAAACTTAGCCATTAGTGAGGGACAGAAAATGAAAAACTGACCCCAAACTAGCATCTAGGGGCAACTTCAACATACACCAGCATTTGTATTTACTAAGGATCCCTATTAGCTGCTGCCAAGTCAGCAGCTACCCTTTCTGGGGTCCAGCAACATGAAGGCAGTAATCTACATTATAATACAATCTAAACATCAAAATACATTTCACAACAGCCCCCTCAGTCCACTACTCTACTACCACATACCCACAACACATTAAGTGTGCCCCCTCAGTCCACTACTCTACTACCACATACCCAACACATTAAGTGTGTCCCCTCAGTCCACTACTCTACTACCACATACCCACAACACATTAAGTGTGCCCCCTCAGTCCACTACTCTACTACCACATACCCACAACACATTAAGTGTGCCCCCTCAGTCCACTACTCTACTACCACATACCCACAACACATTAAGTGTGCCCCCTCAGTCCACTACTCTACTACCACATACCCACAACACATTAAGTGTGCCCCCTCAGTCCACTACTCTACTACCACATACCCACAACACATTAAGTGTGCCCCCTCAGTCCACTACTCTACTACCACATACCCACAACACATTAAGTGTGCCCCCTCAGTCCACTACTCTACTACCACATACCCACAACACATTAAGTATGCCCCCTCAGTCCACTACTCTACTACCACATACCCACAACACATTAAGTGTGCCCCCTCAGTCCACTACTCTACTACCACATACCCACAACACATTAAGTGTGCCCCCTCAGTCCACTACTCTACTACCACATACCCACAACACATTAAGTGTGCCCCCTCAGTCCACTACTCTACTACCACATACCCACAACACATTAAGTGTGCCCCCTCAGTCCACTACTCTACTACCACATACCCACAACACATTAAGTGTGCCCCCTCAGTCCACTACTCTACTACCACATACCCACAACACATTAAGTATGCCCCCTCAGTCCACTACTCTACTACCACATACCCACAACACATTAAGTGTGCCCCCTCAGTCCACTACTCTACTACCACATACCCACAACACATTAAGTGTGCCCCCTCAGTCCACTACTCTACTACCACATACCCACAACACATTAAGTGTGCCCCCTCAGTCCACTACTCTACTACCACATACCCACAACACATTAAGTGTGCCCCCTCAGTCCACTACTCTACTACCACATACCCACAACACATTAAGTGTGCCCCCTCAGTCCACTACTCTACTACCACATACCCACAACACATTAAGTGTGCCCCCTCAGTCCACTACTCTACTACCACATACCCACAACACATTAAGTGTGCCCCCTCAGTCCACTACTCTACTACCACATACCCACAACACATTAAGTGTGCCCCCTCAGTCCACTACTCTACTACCACATACCCACAACACATTAAGTGTGCCCCCTCAGTCCACTACTCTACTACCACATACCCACAACACATTAAGTGTGCCCCCTCAGTCCACTACTCTACTACCACATACCCACAACACATTAAGTGTGCCCCCTCAGTCCACTACTCTACTACCACATACCCACAACACATTAAGTGTGCCCCCTCAGTCCACTACTCTACTACCACATACCCACAACACATTAAGTGTGCCCCCTCAGTCCACTACTCTACTACCACATACCCACAACACATTAAGTGTGCCCCCTCAGTCCACTACTCTACTACCACATACCCACAACACATTAAGTGTGCCCCCTCAGTCCACTACTCTACTACCACATACCCACAACACATTAAGTGTGCCCCCTCAGTCCACTACTCTACTACCACATACCCACAACACATTAAGTGTGCCCCCTCAGTCCACTACTCTACTACCACATACCCACAACACATTAAGTGTGCCCCCTCAGTCCACTACTCTACTACCACATACCCACAACACATTAAGTATGCCCCCTCAGTCCACTACTCTACTACCACATACCCACAACACATTAAGTGTGCCCCCTCAGGCCACTACTCTACTACCACATACCCACAACACATTAAGTGTGCCCCCTCAGGCCACTACTCTACTACCACATACCCACAACACATTAAGCCCCCTCAGTCCACTACTCTACTACCACATACCCACAACACATTAAGTGTGCCCCCTCAGTCCACTACTCTACTACCACATACCCACAACACATTAAGTGTGCCCCCTCAGTCCACTACTCTACTACCACATACCCACAACACATTAAGTGTGCCCCCTCAGGCCACTACTCTACTACCACATACCCACAACACATTAAGTGTGCCCCCTCAGTCCACTACTCTACTACCACATACCCACAACACAAAATCCATGTGTACATGTGTGTATAGTGAGTATGATATTGTGTGTGTGTGTCGGTGTGTGTGTCTCTTCACAGTCCCCGCTGTTCCATAACGTGTATTATTATCTTTATTTTATTGAATTTTACTACTTGCATCACTTACTTGATGTGGAATAGAGTTCCATGTTGTCATGGCTCTTTGTAGTACTGCGCTCCTCCCATAATCTGTTCTGGACTTGGGGACTGAAGAGACCTCTGGTGGCATGTCTGGTGGGGTATGCATGGGTGTCTGATCTGTGTACTAGTAGTTTAGACAGACAGCTCTGTGCATTCAACATGTCAACACTTCTCACAAATACAAGTAGTGATGAAGTCAATCTTTCCTCTACTCAAATCAGTCCAGTCCAATTACCTGAGCCTGGAGAGATTGACACATTAGCTTTCCGTCTACATTTAAGCGCCAGCCGTACTGCCCTGTTCTGGGCCAGTTGTAATTTTCTTAAGTCCCTCTTTGTGGCATCTGACCACATAACTGGACAGTAGTCCAGGTACGACAACTAGGACCTGTAGGACCTACCTTGTCTGTCCTTAACAACGCTGTCAACCTCTCCCCAGTCCCTCTTCACCCTACACCACTAGGTAGTGGCGCGGCCCCACTTCCCCGGGTAGGTAGTGGCGCGGCCCCACTTCCCCGGGTAGGTAGTGGCGCGGCCCCACTTCCCCGGGTAGGTAGTGGCGCGGCCCCACTTCCCCGGGTAGGTAGTGGCGCGGCCCCACTTTCCCGGGTAGGTAGTGGCGCGGCCCCACTTCCCCGGGTAGGTAGTGGCGCGGCCCCACTTCCCCGGGTAGGTAGTGGCGCGGCCCCACTTCACCGGGTAAGTAGTGGTACGGTCCGTAACAGTTGCACAGTGGAGTCTACTCTAAGGGAACTATCACTCTCCTCCCTTCATAATAAATCAACATTTATTGTAGAGACTACCATAAACACGTCCTTAAATGTCTGCACTGCTCTTCATAAAACACCATAAACTACTGCCCTCAATGACCCAGAGTTGTGATACAACTACAATCATTGCCTGACATTTTACAGCATTAATGAAGGTCAATAAACGTTGACATTGGAAAAGATAAGATTCAGGCTGTCACTATGATTGATCAAAAAGTACTACAATCATCAACATGGCATAATAATGTTATAAGTCCTATTACCACACGACATGATAATGTTATTTATATTAACTGTAGCTACATGATGATAATGTTGTTAAAGTATCTATAGCTGGCTGTAGATGGCTGCCTCAGGCAGGTTAAACTCCCGACGTCAGCGGGACTAAGGAGCTGATCGTGGACTACAGGAAACTGGGGCGGGAGCACACCCCTCATCCACAGTGGAGAGGGTCAAGTTCCTCTGTGTCCACATCACTGAGGACTTAACATGGTCCTCTCACACCAGCACGGTGGTGAAGAAGGCACGGCAGCACCTCCTCTCCCTTAGGAGGTTGAAACCATTTGGAATGGCCACTCAGATCCTTGGGAACTTTTACAGCTGCACTATGGAGAGCATCCTGACTGCTTGTATTACCATCTAGTATTGCAACTGCAGACGGAAGGCCCTACCGAGGGTTGTGCAGACAGCTCAGTGCATTACAGGGGGCGACCCAGGACCCAGGACTTACAGTGGAAAGAAAAAGTATGTGAACCCTTGGATTTAATAACTGCTTGACCCTCCTTTGGCAGCAATAACCTCAACCAAATGTTTTCTGTAGTTGCGGATCAGACCTGCACAATGGTCAGGAGGAATGTTGGACCATTCCTCTTTACAAAACTGTTTCAGTTCAGCAATATTGTTGGGATGTCTAGTGTGAACTGCTCTCTTGAGGTCATGCCACAGCATCACAATCGGGTCGAGGTCAGGATTGACTGGGCCACTCCAGAAAGCCTATTTTCCTTCTGTTCAAGCCATTCTGTTGCATCACCTAACGTCTGTTGAGCTTCAATTGGCGGACAGATAAGCCTTACATTCTCCTGCAAATCATCTTGATAAACTTGGGAATTCATTTTTCTGTTGATGATAGGAAGCTGTCCAGTCCCTGAGGCAGTAAAGCAGCCCCAAACCATGATGCTCCCTCAACGATAGTTTGGGATGCAGTTAGGATGATGTTTTGATGTTGGTGTGCTGTGTCTTTTTTCCTTTTGCCAGTAGCGCTGTGGAACATCAAGGTGCGCTTTTGCAAACTTCAGAGGTGCAGCAATGTTTTTTTTTAACAGCAGTGGTTTCCATGGTGTCCTGCCATGAACACCATTCTTCTTTAGTGTTTTACATATCGTAGACTCGTCAACAGAGAGGTTAGCATGTCTTTAGCTGACACTAGGATTCTTAACCTCATTGATTCTTTTGTGCTGTGCTCTTGCAGTCATGTTTGCAGGACGGCCACTCCTAGGGAGAGTAGCAACAGTGCTGAACTTTCTCCATTTATAGACATTTTGTCTTATCGTGGACTGATGAACATCAAGGCTCCTAGAGACACTTTTGTAACCCTTTCCAGCTTTATGCAAGTCAACAATTCTTAAACTTAGGTCTTCTGAGATCTCTTTTGTTCGAGGCATGGTTCATCAGGCAATGCTCCTTGTGAATAGCAAACTCACTCTTTTGTGAGTGTTTGTATAGGACAAGGCAGCTCTAACCAACATCTCATTGATTGGACTCCAGGTTAGCTGACTCCTGACTCCAATTAGCTTTTGGAGAAGTCTTAGTCTAGGGGTTCATATACTTTTCCCAACCTACAATGTGAAAGTTTAAATGATGTATTCAATATAGACAAGAAAAATACAATCATGTGTGTGTTACTAGTTTAAGGACACTGTGTTTGTTGTGACAATGTCAAATTTATGCAGAAATCCAGGTGATGTCTTCACTATTATTCTACAGTGTAGAAAATAGTAAAAATCAAGAAAAACCCTTGAATGAGTAGGTGTATCTGGCACTGTATATTTATCCTGCTACTGGTCACTATTACTCTTATTTACATGTATATTCACCTATCACACATACACTGACACTCTAGCACACACACATCATTATACGACAGCCATATTGTTTACTATTATTATTATTAATCCTGCTACCAGTCACTTCCTCCTGATCCCTGCCTACATGTACATATCAACCTTAACTACTCCACTATTCCTGCACATTGTAAATGTGGTACTGGCATTGACCCTGTATATAACTTACATTCTTCTATTTATTTATTCCTATTAATGATACTATTTTGACATTGAATACTGCCCTGTTGGGTAGGGCTGGCAAGTTAAGCATTTCGCTGTACCTGTCCATGTGACTAATAAAACTTGAAACGAAGCCAAGTGTGGAGCCATGTGCAAAGTCACGGGACAGCAGTGTGATGAGCCTTCAGTTCACACTCCCAGGGAGCCCTTGTAGGCATAGTAGTGTAATATAAGAGACTCTTCTCTCAGAGTGAATAAGGTAGAACAGGAGGAGGATAGCTAGTGATGCTACTTCACAAGAACACTGCCGCCTTCACTACTATACTGTGTCACTGCGTGAAGTAGTGAAGGCAGTGATAACAGTCTATACAATACTTAATGTATATAGAACAGGCCAGACTCCTATACAGTAGTAGTCTCCTTTGGTCCATGTTTAGCCCTCTAGCAAACTGACAGTCAGGGGGTGCATTCCAGGGGGCTTGCCCTACGCAAGTCACTGTCCAGGTCCCATACATTTTAAACACATTTATTTGGGATGCAAAATTATTTGTAGATCAGTGAGTTTTTAAAATTTAAATCAGGTTGGCCGATCTTCGAGACAGTCACACTTACTCAGCATGTCTCTGCAGCGCTGGCCTGACTGCAGCAGGGCTACGGTAAACCACCCTACTGCTACAACGTGCTAAGTGGCTGTAAGCTGAGGCATGTGACAGGCTGAAAGGGGACAGGGACTGAGGGAAACAAGGAGCAGTTCCACAACACCTGCCCTGGCCAGAACTTTTTGCAGAAGTTTGACAGAAAACCCATGGTTGGTGTCCACAATCTAGGGCTGTGTCCCAATGGCACCATATTCCCTATATAGTGTACTACTATGTAGTACACTTTATAAGGAAAATCGTTCCATTTAAGAGGCCCCTAGAGGTCTTGTAAAAAGTGATAGCAATGCATCATAATAGGTCATTGTAATGAATTATTCATGAACCTTCTGTGACCATTACACTAACAAGGAGTAGCATTACAACAACCTGCATATGATGCAGAGGGAGGAAGAACGTTGAGAGAACACAAATGATAACATTCACTCACTCCATCAAGGAAATTACAGGTTCAGACCGGACTGGTTTTCCTACACCCAGTATTCAACCCACGGCCATCACCCATCGTCCTTCTTACTGAAATTATACTGAACAAAAATAAACGCAACATGCAACAAAGATTTTACTGAGTTACAGTTTATATAAAGATATCAGTCAATTGACATACATGTTTAAGGCCCTAATCTATGGATGTCACATGACTGGGAATACAGATATGCATCTGTAGGTCACAGATGCCTTTAAAAAAAAGGTAGGGCTGGATCAGAAAACCAGTCAATATCTGGTGTGACCCCTATTTTCCTCATGCAGCGCGCGACACATCTCATTCGCATTGTGTTGATCAGGATGTTGATTGTGGCCTGTGGAATGTCGTCCCACTCCTATTCAATGGCTGCGCAAAGTTGCTGGATATTGGCGGGAACTGGAACACGCTGTCGTACACGTCGATCCAGAGCATCCCAAACATGCTCGACAGGTGAGGCCATGGATGAACTGGGACAATTTCAACTTCCAAGAATTCTGTACAGATCCTTGCGACATGGGGCTGTGCATTATCATGCTGAAACAAGATGGCGGCAGATGAATGGCACACCAATGGGCCTCAGGATCTCATCACAGTATCTGTGCATTCAAATTGCCATCGATAAAATCCAATTGTGTCGTTGTCCGTAGCTTAAGCCTGCCCATACACTAGCCCCACCGCCACCATGGGGCACTCTGTTCACAATGTTGACATCAGCAAACCGCTCGCCCATACAACACCATACACGTGGTCTGCAGTTATGTGGCCGGTTGGACGTACTGCCAAATTCTCTAAAAGAATGTTGGAGGCAGTTTATGGTAGCGAAATTAACATTAAATTCTCTGGAAACAGCTCTGGTGGACATTCCTGCATGCCAGCATGCCAATTGCTTGCTCCCTCAATACTTAAAACATCTGTGGCATTGTATTATGTGACAAAACAGCACATTTTAGAGTGGCCTTTTATTGTCCCCAGCACAAGGTGCACCTGTGTAATGATCATGCTGTTTAATTGGCATCTTGATATGCCACACCTGTCAGGTAGATGGATTATCTTGGCAAAGGAGAAATGCTTACTAACACTTTACATGTTGCGTTTATATTTTTGTTCAGTATAGAATGGACAGAGCTGGACAGGCCTTTGACACTTGCAAAAAAAATTATGCGTGGTCTAATGATCCCCTGTAGTCTAAAACAGATGGAAGTAGGACTTATGTGGTTATATTGTTTCATTAAATGATCTTCTATTATATCGGGGACCATTTGCTGGTGTCCGTTCTATATCCTGTCTATATCCTGTAGCCTGCATGCATTCATCTGGCCTGGTAAACCGCTGGACAGTGAACACATGCGGACTACAACAAAGCATCACACACAGCAGCATGACAACCAGACCACCGCGCACAATTAGTGACGCCACATGCAGTGTCTGTCTGTCTGGCCAAACCGCGAACCGGCGGCGACTTGACAGTGGCCCGATGTAGCCTGAAACTCTTCAAGAGAGATGCCTTTAAAAAGTCTGGTGTGTTTTCAACTGACTTTTAGCGGTCTGATGACAAGCTGATCAGAAGCTTCAAACCATTATATATAGCTTAACTATGCTAGTCTGTGGTGGTTAACTAGATGAGGAACAATCCAGAGACTGATTCCCCTCGGGGGTTCCACAAAGACAGAAATTCGTAAGCGAATGTAGCTGGCTAAGCTATTGTTTAATGACAACATGCCATAGCAAAGACAACAATACCACGAGTTAGCGACACAATCTCTGATAATTTACGCAAAATGAAAACTAGTAGGCTAATTTGCTAGCTAGTCAAGACTGATAAAGGCAAGCCTTGAATTGTGGGTCCCAGTACTGTCTCGCCGGGACAATGTCATCTCCACCCCTTTTCTTGGAATCCAACTTTGTCAAGTCATCGCACGAGTGCACGCACGAGTTGGCATGGCTCTGCAGTCACATCGCTTTGTACTCAAGTCCGTTGGCGGACAGAGCTAACTGGAGCTGGCTCACTAGTTAGCATCTAACGCCATTGTGGATGGATGGTAATGCGAACGTTAGCTAGCTCAACTACCTAGCCGCGGCATCGCTACTCAGCCAGCCGCAGTTTGCATTTCAGCGAACGTTCGGCCGATGCCTTTTTACTACCAATGCAAAAGGTGCCCAGATGTTTTACCCAGATGTCAGTGGCAAAGGCTAGCCACTGAACCATATCCAACGTTATTGTAGATAGATAGTTAAACACAAGTACGCAATACCAACTGATCATGATCTTCTTGACAATCACGTAGCATGTAAATAGCTGCCAACTACTCATATCTCCTTCCTT
Source organism: Oncorhynchus mykiss (assembly GCF_057628025.1). Lineage (NCBI taxonomy): Eukaryota > Metazoa > Chordata > Actinopteri > Salmoniformes > Salmonidae > Oncorhynchus > Oncorhynchus mykiss. The sequence continues at coordinate 79,713,658 of NC_143027.1, forward strand.
GACTCACACGATCCTCCGACCTGACAATCTAGAAGCTCACATTCTACCTCAAACATTCTACTGGATAACAAAAAACCCGCAGAAGAACACTTTGGTTGGATCTCGTACCATTCTTTTCACCGTTGAGACTCAGGAAGAGCTTCTCCGATGTCGTTATCCATCTATCGGCGGTGTTCTTTTCTGTTAGCCTTGGAAGGAAAGTCCAGTTGTCGCTGGTGAAATCTGCCCTAGCTGCAGCTCCAGCGGAAGGTTGCCTTTTCATAATTGTGCGACTCTGAACTGACGCCGCTGCGTGACGAAGCCAGCTGAGTCAGCCCCCGAGCACTGAGCACGTCACATGACCGGGGGGGGGGGGGTCCAAATACCTGAATATTGATCTATTATTTGATTGATTAATACCCGCATTGATATTAAAGTGTATTGCCATGGGATGAGTGTTTTGATAAGTATATTTTGCAACAGGCGTAAGCGTGTACTGTAAACAGGTTTCTAGGTCAATGTGGTAGATCTACATACTTCTCATTCTGACTGGTAAGTAGGCAATAAGTGGCAAGTCACCAGTAATAAGCTACAACAGGCTGAAACATGACGAACTCCACAGATGAACCCCAAAAAATAACATTTTGCAACAGTACAAAAAGCCACCTCCCTAACTCATTCTCCCTCTTTACTGTACTGTCCAAGTTTGATCTCTCCATCTCCCTCCCTTTCTCTTTCCCTGCTATTCTCGCCCTCCCCCTCCCTCCTCACTCTTCCCAGGCCTTCCTCCCCCTCCCTCCTCACTCTTCCCAGGCCTTCCTCCCCCTCCCTTCTCACTCTTCCCAGGCCTTCCTCCCTCTCCCTCCTCACTCTTCCCAGGCCTTCCTCCCCCCTCACTCTTCCCAGGCCTTCCTCCCCCTCCCTCCTCACTCTTCCCAGGCCTTCCTCCCTCTCCCTCCACACTCTTCCCAGGCCTTCCTCCTCACTCTTCCCAGGCCTTCCTCCCCCTCCCTCCTCACTCTTCCCAGGCCTTCCTCCCCCTCACTCTTCCCAGGCCTTCCTCACCCACCCTCCTCAGGCCTTCCTCCCCCTCACTCTTCCCAGGTCTTCATCACCCACCCTGCTCACTCTTCCCAGGCCTTCCTCCCCCTCCCAATTCACTCTTCTCAGGCCTTCCTCCCCCTCCCAATTCACTCTTCCCAGGCCTTCCTCCCCCTCACAATTCACTCTTCCCAGGCCTTCCTCCCCCTCACAATTCACTCTTCCCAGGCCTTCCTCCCCCTCCCTCCTCACTCTTCCCAGGCCTTCCTCCCCCTCACTCTTCCCAGGTCTTCATCACCCACCCTCCTCACTCTTCCCAGGCCTTCCTCCCCCTCCCAATTCACTCTTCTCAGGCCTTCCTCCCCTCCCAATTCACTCTTCCCAGGCCGTCCTCCCCCTCCCAATTCACTCTTCCCAGGCCTTCCTCACCCACCCTCCTCACCCTTCCCAGGCCTTCCTCCCCACCCTCCCTCTTTCTCACTCTCATTAATGGGTACCATGGGCTCAGCAGTCAGTCAGTGCCTTTCTAAACTCAGATCACTAACTCAATATTTGCTCTTTCTAAAGTACCGGTGGTAACAAGTACAGGTACAGAGCCATGTAATACTGACCAGCCCCACAGTGACCTAGCTCACAGGTGGACAAAGATATCTGCAAAGGGCCAGTGTGGGTGCAGGCTTTTGCTCCAGCCAGGCAGTAACACAGCTGATTCAACTTACACAGTGAGTTTTTGTTAGAGTCTATAATTATTTCAATCAGTTATGTCATAGTTAACTGTGAGCTTTAAAAAGACATGAAGTGTTAGATAAAGTACAGGCCATAGAACACATAATAAGAACACACAGAGCTCAAATCAGATTGGACTCATTTAAGGCAACAAAAGCAATCAAAGATCGTGTTTTTCAATAAAACAAACAAGTTATACAGAAAACCCCAGAACAGCTGTTATCGACGAAAAAAAAAAAAATCTATCTTCACCTACAGTCTAACTTTGAATTTAAAATCCCCCAATACCTGCCAACATGAGTATTAAAGTGCTTTCTCAATAAATCACTTGCATCGTTTACCAAGGCAACACAGTTTAGGCATCATTTAATATTATAGCCCCTAGTTAGCCACTGCATTCTTAGCCACTAGTAAGCCTCTCAAATTAAACTGTCTCACTGTCCAATCAACAGAGACCCACACTGTACAACCCATACCCCTAACCCCTTACCCCTCCCCAGTATACATCCTTATTGATTGATAGACTAGCTATAGTATTTCCCTTGCATTCCATGGATGATAAACTAGATGCTTGATTTGAAGAGTAGAAAAGAGCCCCTGCGATTGGTTTGTTAGTTGGCTCAGATCAGCTGCAGTCAGCACTTTCCTCCTCCGCTGCCAGAGTCAGGTGTTCCATCTAGGAGAGGGAGTGGAGGAGAACAGAGAGGAGGAGGAGTTTATCAGTATAAGACAGACATATGTCATACAACATAAAGCTTAGTCCAGTAGCCAACAGACAGTCTGCTTTGCACAGCTTATTCAGGAGGGTGAAACTGTACAGAACGTTCATGTAGAACAGACATTTATCTTTGTTATCATAGATAGTCTATTGTGTCTGTTCTATGCATTGCATTTGTAACTGCAACGTTCTGAAATGTTCACCCTTCTGAACAGAAGCAAACCACAGGTTTACAGAAAGCATGACGACACGCACATGACAAAACATAAACAACAAACAAAGCTCCCACGTGGCAACTCCCCCTCTGAATAAAACACAGCTGCACGGGGAAAACTCATAAAAACGTTATGAGATGGTTGTACTCTGGTTAGGAGAGATGGACGGCTGTTGGGAAAAAAATTAAGGGATGCAGACATTGACAAACAGACTAAAGAAATAAAACAACAGAAACAGACTTTCTAACCAAAATGTGTGTGTGTGTGTGTGTGTGTGTGTGTGTGTCCAAGCTAGAGTGAAATCTGTGGCGCCACTGGCATTTCCAGGACTCTAGTGACATCTAGTGACCACATCGGGTACTGCTGGTCTGAGTATGTAACATGATATTACACAACTCAAGTTGACATTCCAGTGTTATGTTTTTGATTTGCTAAAGGTTTGAGGTAAAGGCTGAAAGGCTGTGTAAGAAGAAAACATAATGCTAGTCTAGAGACACAGGGTAGCTAGATGGCGGGGAGGATGCAGTAGAAGAGTGCGTGAGTAGCCCTTACTGGCCTCAGGGTTAGAGGTCAGGGGGTGAACGCACACCTGGCAGTAAGGGTTCCCTGGTGGAGTCCAACACCTGATGGAGATTAAATCATCATCATTACATCACACACTACTGTATAACAACCCTCCATATTAGAAATACATAATGAGAACAAAAACATGTATAATCAAATTTAAATTCATTTCCTGAGTTGTGTGAATTCAAATTGAATTAGGCCCAAACCCTTTGAAGTGATCAAATATTTGAATAAATGTAATCAAATAAATAGAATCCTCACCAGCTAAGGAAAAGTGTCTTGTCCTCTCACCTCGTATGTGGTCCCGTTCCAGAACTGCCTCATCTCCCCTCTCCTCCAGGCCAACAGTGCAGATCCTAGCAGGGTGAATGGAACCAGGTAGAGCAGGGCTGGCTGCCCCATCTTAGTCACCAACATCACCGCAAACGTCAAAACCATACCACACAGATAGGCTGGGGGAGGGGTGGAGAGGAGATGGAGAGGAGATGATCAACACGATGATGATAATGATCAGTAACATATTGATAATGTCCATGTCGTTACCTATGCAGCAGCAGAAAAGGTAGATCTTCTTGGGGCTGTTGACCCACACATCAAACCTGCTGCAATAGGCCACAAGAAGACCTGTTGGACAAATCAGCAAACATAATATATGAAGGTCTGAAGCTATTGTCCAATGAGAAGGCAGAACAGAAGGGTGTGAAGAAGGAGCTGATTCTGAAGCTTTAGATCGCACCAGGAAGAAAATGACCTTATAAACAGATCTAGGATCAGCTTACACATCAGCTTACACTCCACACATCCTAATTATAACCATTACAGAGGGAAGCATAATACTGACCTTAGATCATTGTCTAGAAACATGGAGACATAGGGGCTCTGGTTATTGTTGCAAAGCTACCGGTAATTTACCAAAGTTACCAGAATCTTCTGTCATTTTGGTAATTAATAGGTAATCTATGGTAATTTTTCTGTGTCCATATTGTCCATGAGTTTCCAGTGGATAGACCATATAGTTCAAGAAAAAAATTATAATAATAATAATGAGAAAAGCATTTCAACAACAATGGCATTTTTTTTCAATTAACTCTGCAACTCTTCCAACTATTGACTTTCTTCACAACTGTCACCAGTTTGGCGCCAAAACATTGACAACAAAGACATATTAGCATAGTTAAATAAATAGAAGGATATTTCATGCTGAAACCCTCCTGATAAACACTAATGGTATTCACTAAGTTGATGGTTCATATTTAGGATCATGTTTTATAGTTGTCATTCTATTTTGTCATTGTATATGTTTTATTGTATATAGATAATCTGAAGTACCCAAAAAGCCCACTAGATGGTATTTGATAAAATAAAATTGTAAACTTTTCAAGTTTACAGTAATATACCCCCCCCTTTGCAACCCTAGCTGTGGTCAAAAGTAGTGCACTATATAGGGCATAGGATGCCATTTGGGATGCAAGCATGTTTATCTCACCTGGTACGATGATGTCCCCATAGCCCAGGATGGAGAACTGCATGCCACACAGGTTCTGTGTCCACGCAGAGAACCGTGGAACACGCATCACTACCGGGAGCTACCAGGGAGACAGCACAGGTAACAGTCAACTAACGGTCAACTAATGATTAAATAAAAACCATCTAACACTCTGTTAAATAACAATTGACTAACAGTTAACTAAAGCTCAACCAAAACTAAACTAAAACTCAAATCAATCACAGAGAGACATACTGAGGATTCACTATGATAGATTCTATATCAAAACCAATTACAGTACTTCCATTACAAAACAGAAAACAGACATACATGTAATGTCAATATGCCAACTGTCAAGCCGTAGGGTTTGTTAATGACATGAACATGAGACACACAGGAAAGCAATCAGTTCATCACCAAATCACACAACAAATATATCAATGTTTAATTAAATTCAGATCAAGCCCTCTCATTATTTAAACACTTAAGCTACAATGCAATGACTTGAGATTGTGTAATATTGTATAATAGTATCATAAAGTTTGTTAGAGCCAGGATTACTTGATAAAACCCTTGGCCCTACACATGACGAATCAGACAATAACACAGCTGTGACATAAGAGCCGGTCATGTGACAGTTGGTTGGTATGTACTGTATGTTCTGTCTCTCAATTCAATTCCATTTCAATTTTAGGGTATTTATTGGCATAGTAAACATATGTTTACATTTCCAAAGCAAGGAACAATCTCCAATATTGATATAAATGCCCATTTATTCTTGAAGAATACATCTTATAAATACCTTATGAACTTAGTAGAACTGTCTTACCCCAGCATAACATAAATGGCTGTTTTACTTCATTGTTTTTAAACAATGTCTTTGTAAAACTAACAACATATAGCTCTAAACTATGAAGCTGAGTAGTAAAGAGATGATATGATAATTAACAGTACATATGAAGCTGAGTAGTAAAGAGATGAATTGATATGATAATTAACAGTACATATGAAGCTGAGTAGTAAAGAGATGATATGATAATTAACAGTACATATGAAGCTGAGTAGTAAAGAGATGAATTGATATGATAATTAACAGTACATATGAAGCTGAGTAGTAAAGAGATGATATGATAATTAACAGTACATATGAAGCTGAGTAGTAAAGAGATGAATTGATATGATAATTAACAGTACATATGAAGCTGAGTAGTAAAGAGATATGATAATTAACAGTACATATGAAGCTGAGTAGTAAAGAGATTAATTGATATGATAATTAACAGTACATATGAAGCTGAGTAGTAAAGAGATATGATAATTAACAGTACATATGAAGCTGAGTAGTAAAGAGATGAATTGATATGATAATTAACAGTACATATGAAGCTGTGTAGTAAAGAGATATGATAATTAACAGTACATATGAAGCTGTGTAGTAAAGAGATATGATAATTAACAGTACATATGAAGCTGTGTAGTAAAGAGATATGATAATTAACAGTACATATGAAGCTGTGTAGTAAAGAGATATGATAATTAACAGTACATATGAAGCTGAGTAGTAAAGCTGGGGTCTTACTTTCTCATATGGAGTCGAGGGTTCGGCTGGCACCTCCACCGTGTTACCCTGCGTCGAGACAGAACACCCCAACCAGACGCAGTCAGTTTGCATCCCAAATGGCAGTCTATTCCCTACATAGCGCACTACTTTTAATCAGGGCCCATAGCGCTCTGGTCAAAAGTAATGCACTAGGTAAGGAATAATGTGCCATTTGGGATGCATCCTCAGACAGTCAGCCATTCAGACCCAGAGGGGAATCTAATCTACACCGCAATGCTGCAACGGTACACAGCAGAGGAGATCCCAGCTACGAAGCCTGATTCTAGTTAGGGGCAGGAGTGTTTACTGGGTCGGGGAACACTCAGTCAAGGAAAACTCCTGACCCTACTGATTGTTAATCAAGCCATCTTAACATTCAGAGATTGAAGATTCAAGTTTTGACAGACACAGAGAGAGAGACATACAGGCAGACAGGCAGGCACAGACAGACAGACAGACAGACAGGCAGACAGATGAGTGGTTACCTTCTCTCCTGCTGCATCTGGACCCAGGGCCACTTGGACCATGATGCTCTCTCCATTCTGTAAATATAAAACATTTAAAACGTGGGACAATGTATTTAACCTTTCTAGTAAAAAAAAAAAATAGGACAATAACATTGCACTGTATTTAACGGGGAAAGTGACTCACCGGCATGAACAGAGGAGTGATGAAGACAAAGAACACATCATACAACAGCAGCAGACTCAACAGGATCACACAGATCTGAGAGGGGGAGAGAGAGGGGGGTGGAGGAGGGATGGAATGGAAGTCAGTTGAGGGGGAGATAGGTGAGGGGGAGAGAGAGGGGGGTGGAGGAGGGATGGAATGGAAGTCAGTTGAGGGGGAGATAGGTGAGGGGGAGAGAGGGGGGAGAGAGGGGGGAGAGAGAGGGGGAGAGAGAGGGGGGATAGAATGGAAGTCAGGTGAGGGGGAGACAGGTGAGGGGGAGAGAGAGGGGGGTGGAGGAGGGATGGAATGGAAGTCAGTTGAGGGGAAGACAGGTGAGGGGGAGAGAGAGGGGGTGGAGGAGGGATGGAATGGAAGTCAGTTGAGGGGAAGACAGGTGAGGGGGAGACAGGTGAGGGGGAGAGAGAAGAAAGAGAGAGGGAAAGAGAGAACAGATGTTTAGAGACGTGTCCATAGACTTAGTTAGACGACATATTTTTACCTGACCCGTTATGGCGTCTGTGAGAGTATAGGCAGCGCCATTGAGGCCATCTCCATTTTGAAGTAGTACTTTTTCTTCTACTACTTCTATGAGTTGGTAAACAAACTGAAATGGTGCATACTGCTACTTGGAGTGTGTTGTCTGAACAGGTATAAAGTCAAGGTTGGTGATCTACTGCCACCTGTAGTTATGGAATGTTTGCTCACAAGTATAATTCATTGGCTGATCCCACCCAGTTGACTACTTTAAAATGGTGGAAGTCCTCAATGTGTATGTCAATGTAAAAACAGTTTATTTCCAAGTTGTGATCTATTTCTATGGACGTGTCCAACCTCAGCCAGAGAGTGGCCCTCTTTGTGACTGAAGATGAGAAATCAGAGGGTCACAGAGTGATGATTTCACCTTGAAGTTGGACAGTGAGATGGTCTTCAGGAAGTTGAGACAGAAGGCCACACCCAGGAGGTCCTGCAGGATCCAGATCCACCTGCCAATAAAGTAGAGTACAAGTCTTCATTTTTTTCAACAACACACTTCAGCCTGTCAACAACTATTAAATATAACCAAACTGATTAAATAAAGGGAATAAAGAAAAAGGTTATAAATGAATGTCAAGCTTAGCATCCTCACAAACATGAGGACAACCATTGACAATGGTTCCTGTGCTTTACCCTGAAATGGCCCAGGAATTCATTGTTAGTTTAGTTTTAGTTAGAGTTTTATAAATGCAAAAATGAGAGCATTTTCCAAGTAATGATCCAGTGAATGAGTAAACGTATAATCTGAGTGAGTTATAATGTGTGGGGGTGGAAAGGGAAGTGAAACCACATTCTCTAGAACATTAGAATTATCCACCATGCTTTCGCTCATGGAAAAGTTTCATAGGAGATTAGCTGTGGACCGTGTGTTGCTGTTGTAGACTGGGGACATTTAATTATCCTGTCCACTAATACTTCTACTGTGCTAAGGTCTAAGGACAGTCATTGGCCTGTATGAATACACACACAAACATTACCCACCATGATGTTATTCTGTTATTGGAAATTAGAGAGACTAAGAGTTTCTGTCTGTCAGAATGTGAGTCTCAAATTGCACCCTACAAGTGCACTACTTTTGACCAGCATAAGTAGCACTATACCAACCATTTGAGACACATTCAGAGACAGTAGTCAGAGTCAATGAGGCAGTGAGTGATGCTGAACTAAACTAAAACTAACAGCAACAACACACCTCTACTCTGCTGATGATGTCCGAGTCCTCCAGACTCCCTCACCCCAAACACCACTTCCTGCTTCCTGTCCCACCCACAGAATTCCCAAGGGATGTGTCAGTGTGTGTGTGTGTGTGTGCGCGTGAGAGAGAGACGGACAGTACCTGTCCTCGTTCCTGTAGACTCCCCAGACCACGGCTACAGTGACACACACAGCAGACAGCAGCACCGACCTCACAGATACACTCCCACCCAGGACCGTCACACTGGAAGAACACAACACACATGAGAGAAGAGAGAAAGACCGCAAGCAACCACAGAAAGGTCTGCATGTGTGTGTGTGAGAGAGAGAGAGAGATGTTCAAGGAGACTGGTATGTGTCTGATTCACTTCTTTATTTTTTACTTCTCAGAACTTCCATATGAAACTATGACCTATGAGTTGTTTATGACAGACAGAGGAACAGACGGAAGGCAGATGTCTATGGAACAGACAGAGGAACAGACGGAAGGCAGATGTCTATGGAACAGACAGAGAAACTGACAGGGAGGACAGATGTCTATGGAACAGACAGAGAAACAGACAGGGAGGACAGATGTCTATGGAACAGACAGAGAAACTGACAGGGAGGACAGATGTCTATGGAACAGACAGAGAAACAGACAGGGAGGACAGATGTCTATGGAACAGACAGAGAAACTGACAGGGAGGACAGATGTCTATGGAACAGACGGAAGGCAGATGTCTATGGAACAGACAGAGAAACTGACAGGGAGGACAGATGTCTATGGAACAGACAGAGAAACAGACAGGGAGGACAGATGTCTATGGAACAGACAGAGAAACTGACAGGGAGGACAGATGTATGTGGAACAGACAGAGAAACTGACAGGGAGGACAGATGTCTATGGAACAGACAGAGAAACTGACAGGGAGGACAGATGTATGTGGAACAGACAGAGAAACTGACAGGGAGGACAGATGTATGTGGAACAGACAGAGAAACAGACAGGGAGGACAGATGTCTATGGAACAGACAGAGAAACAGACAGGGAGGACAGATGTCTATGGAACAGACAGAGAAACAGACAGGGAGGACAGATGTCTATGGAACAGACAGAGAAACAGACAGGGAGGACAGATGTCTATGGAACAGACAGAGAAACTGACAGGGAGGACAGATGTATGTGGAACAGACAGAGAAACTGACAGGGAGGACAGATGTCTATGGAACAGACAGAGAAACTGACAGGGAGGACAGATGTATGTGGAACAGACAGAGAAACTGACAGGGAGGACAGATGTATGTGGAACAGACAGAGAAACAGACAGGGAGGACAGATGTCTATGGAACAGACAGAGAAACTGACAGGGAGGACAGATGTCTATGGAACAGACAGAGAAACAGACAGGGAGGACAGATGTCTATGGAACAGACAGAGAAACTGACAGGGAGGACAGATGTATGTGGAACAGACAGAGAAACTGACAGGGAGGACAGATGTCTATGGAACAGACAGAGAAACTGACAGGGAGGACAGATGTATGTGGAACAGACAGAGAAACTGACAGGGAGGACAGATGTATGTGGAACAGACAGAGAAACAGACAGGGAGGACAGATGTCTATGGAACAGACAGAGAAACAGACAGGGAGGACAGATGTCTATGGAACAGACAGAGAAACTGACAGGGAGGACAGATGTATGTGGAACAGACAGAGAAACTGACAGGGAGGACAGATGTCTATGGAACAGACAGAGAAACTGACAGGGAGGACAGATGTATGTGGAACAGACAGAGAAACTGACAGGGAGGACAGATGTATGTGGAACAGACAGAGAAACAGACAGGGAGGACAGATGTCTATGGAACAGACAGAGAAACTGACAGGGAGGACAGATGTCTATGGAACAGACAGAGAAACAGACAGGGAGGACAGATGTCTATGGAACAGACAGAGAAACTGACAGGGAGGACAGATGTCTATGGAACAGACAGAGAAACTGACAGGGAGGACAGATGTATGTGGAACAGACAGAGAAACTGACAGGGAGGACAGATGTATGTGGAACAGACAGAGAAACTGACAGGGAGGACAGATGTCTATGGAACAGACAGAGAAATTGACAGGGAGGACAGATGTCTATGGAACAGACAGAGAAACTGACAGGGAGGACAGATGTATGTGGAACAGGGAAATCATACAGTACGTTGTTACTATAGAAAACCTTGACTCTCTGTAAATACCATGATTGTAATGAGCTGTGACATTTGTCAGACAATACTTTGTTTTCATTGTTTGGGGGGGAGACTATGTTGTTATGGGGATTTTTTTTTGTTGAATTGGGATGAAAACCCCAGGAAAATGGTGACTCTCTGTGTGTGGTGTGTGTGGTGTGTGTATGTACCTCATGGGGCTACACTTGGCCAGGTCCAACAGGGCGTCCAGACAGCTGAAGAGGGCGGTGGCTGACGCTAAGCAGAATATGGCGATGATCACATACACTGGAAAACACACACACACACTAAGTGTCAAAATACTCCTGAACTAACTCATTATGAGACGATCACTGAGTGTCTAACAACTTCTGGGGTGGTATGTTTGCTTTGCATATAAAACTGTTAATAAACTGTTAATAAACATAATACATTATGAAAATGTATTAATCAGTGTTTGTCCAGAGTGAAAGACTCACCCAGGTACTTGTAGAAGAAGTACATGAGTACCAGCATCAGACACATCAGACCTACAAAAATGACCACCTTTAGGGGAGAGTACAGAGCCAAGTCCCCACTGTCACTCTTCTCCTCTCCTCCTCTTCCTCCTCCTCCTCGAGACGCACTCAGCCTCTCTCTGACACACAGACACACACAACACACAGACTGTTACACAGAGTGTAGAGTGTCTGAAGAGTGGACAGCATGCATGGCTGTCCTTTTCCGAAGGAAATAAAGAAACGTGTGTGTGTGCAGTCTGACCTCTCACAGGCTCCGCTCCAGTAGCCTCCCAGAGCAACAGTCACCACTCCTATGAGAAGCATGACCACAATGCTGGCATCAAACACAGGCACCGCCGGGGCATACAGCCTAACCTGCATCTCCTCACCAAACACCTGGAGAAACACACAGAGATCAAACACTAACACGCCTGAGAGAGACACACACACACACACACACTAGTGTCTCGTGTCTATTCTTATTGATTGAAAGAAATACTGTAGATGACAAGTCAATTAGAAGGCATGAATAAGCACTATACCATATCTTATAGTGAGTTGTAGTGACCTCTATACCAGAGGACCTACAGTATCAGAGAACTCACATTCTGTGCGTCCAGGAAGTCCATGTATCTCATCAGAGCCAGCGGAATCTGGACCTTCTCATACTCTGTCACATTGGCTCCCGGGGGACTCTTTAGAAGCAATCAAATGAGAGATAAAACAAAACACGTCTTAAAAAGAACACACAAAGATGTAGGCCTATCATGTTATGCCATAGATGTAAATTAAGTGTTGCATCATAAACACATTGGAGGTAACACTATTGATATATTGTAAATACATTGTAGATCCATTATCAAAGTATTACCATAGGTTTAGTGCTGGCAACGATCAGAGCGGCAGCCCCCAGGTCTTGGGCTATCTCAGCCTTCTGGCTGAAGTTACACCCCCCTCTCATGACCACCACCGCCTTGCCTCTCACTATGGCTGGGCTCACCCCTGCAGAGCTACACAGTAGCCTGGACGACAAGTTCACCAGGGGATACGCAGTCTAACACAGGACAACAGGTACAGTTAGAAAATCCATGTATTAATAGCTATGATGTATTGTCACTGTAGCAAGGCTGAATCTCAGAGCCACCTAACAGCAGGCTGGATGTCAGGTGAGGTTCACAAAGTTCTGTGGGTTCACCAACAGATACTAAACTCTAACACAGTTGAAGCTGGAGCAAATGGGGGCATAGGGCAGCTGAATATCAGAATGGCGATGTTGTTGTACTGGACTTACAGCAGCGCTGAGTGAGAGTGACAGGTTGGTCCATAGGGAGTTGTAGACCAGGCAGTATTCTTTATCTGTGGCTCCATTTGAGATGTGCAAGATTGCCTCTTGACAGATCACCTGTGTGGAATAAAAACAGTAACTAAGTGAAATACATACAACCAACATGTATTTCAAAGTAAACAACGTATAAGAAACAACAACATATCGTTTGTTCAGAGACTGATCAGTGTTAGCTGTGTAACACTTTTTCATTACACTGTCAGTATCTGTTCCACTCTGAAGCTTGCCTGGAAAGTTGGGTACTTCCCCATAGACAAGCCATGAAAGAACTCAGCTGCCAAACTTAGCTGGTGGCGATTGGCTAGCTAGCTACATGAATATGGCAAACTTGCCTAACAGGATAGACACTCTAAATGACAATTGTAAAGGTGATATTATCCAGTTGTCGATATTATTTGTGAAATAAATATCACATAGTTGTCGACATAGTTGGACCTGGCTTGCTTGCTAGCTAGCTACATCTATCTCTGTACTGTTATGATAAATACCGTGAGCTAACTAGCTAGCTTTAGCAAGCATAACAGCTAACTGCCTATTTTACCTGAGATGACCGGAGAATGACTGATAAAATAATAATCCACGGAGTTTTTGCCATGTCGGTAACATACGGAATTGAGTAAAAATCGTATTCACAAGAAAAAACTATAATCTGTGATTTGGCACACCACTAGTTTCAATATCGTCCCTTTTATTGCACTCGCATCATCGTTTTTTAGTTAGCCATTCCCTTCCGGTTTCTCAAGCTGGTGGATCTCGTGATAGCTGACCAAATCTTGGCAAACGCTGACATGCACTGCATTTTATCAATGTCAATATATCTTCAGTTTCAATATCATGGGAAATGTTTATGTAACTGTCTTCAAGTGTACCGAAGATAGTTCACCTGTGATGTGTCTGGTTACACCTTCTGTTTGTGAGTGTAGAGGGAAACTAAGGCATCCATTACAACCAATGACTATGATTATTGTGCTTTCAAGACAACTGGGGAAAAAACGCTGTCAAATCATGATGTTAGTGATCTTCAGGTCAGAAGAAGCTCTAGAAAGATGGCCTAGTTTCCGACATAGAATTCCAAGTTGGTTGACCATTCAAAATACTTTTCCCAAGCGGAGCTGTTCCCCCCCCTCAGAGTTCCCAGTTGTCTTGAACATACTGATTTCAGAAGTGAGAGAAATCTGAGATCCCAGTTGTTTTGAATGCAGCATTTCAACCCACAGCCTGTCTCTGGTTTGTGAGTCAAATGTCAAAGTCATGCCAGATGACAGTGGTAGAATCTAATTGCATACTCCTTGCGTCCTTTCCTCGACTCCTCAAAATCCATTGGATGAGAAAGCCCAGGGTCCCTACTCTCTGACCTTCTCCAATGGGATTTGTGTGGACAAGATTTTCTCCTTGTCCACATATTGACCATGTAAGGGGGTAAGTGTTAATAACATCTACTTATCATAGTGATGGGTCATTAAACTGATTATGTTTCCCAAATTGCACCATTTCCTTTATAGTGCACTACTTTTGGCCAGGGTCCATATGGTAGTAGTGCACTATATAGGGAATATAGGGTGCCATTTGAGTGTTCCAGGAGAGGACGATCATATATAGCTAGTCAAACCTGACAAAGAAAGACTTCTCTAAGATGGCATAGAACATTTTTTTATTAAGATTCTAGCTAATGAATGAGAAAAATACTACATGTATAAAAACACATTGGCCGAAATCAATACAAAAGCTTAAAAGCTTCTGAACAAGTGTGTACAAGAAACAAAATGGTCCAGTGTGCCCTACCTACACATTTCAAGTTTATTGGAAAACAGCATTCTTTACTTACTCCTGAAGGCAACTCAAAGAACATGGGATGTTTAACAGAATAAAGCGGTTAACACGGTCTCTGTCCCCAATTTCAACCTATGCCCTATATCGTGCATTATTTTTGACCAGGGCCCATGTGTCTCTGGTCAAAAGTAGCACACTATATAAGGACTAGGGTTCCATTTGGGACACAAACAGATAGACATTTCAAGTCTGTAGTTTATGATTTGATAATGAAGCAGATACTACTAATCATGTGCCTCATATCTCCACAATGGCCCAGCCACCACATGAAAGGTAATTTTTCCACAAATCCGACTATAAATACAGGCAAGGCCTAAAAACACGACCACACACTCCTGAACAGTTGAGTAAAACATTTGTTCACACAGGCGCACACACACACACACACACGATTGTGATCCGTTTTCTACTATTACAGTGCAACAGCATGGCAGACAGACAGATAGCAGTGATTTAATATAAATGAATTATATACACGTTCCTGGGTGGTTTCATTGTTTGGTCCTTTGTCTGGTTCAGGTAAGAGTGTCTTTACAACGCCTCCTCTTCAGATCTACAGCAGTAGTTAGCACAGGCTTCTTATCTGTCTGTGGACAAATAATACATACACACATCACATTCATGTAAAGCAGTGTATATGCAGCTGGCAAATTTACGTTGAATGAAGCTTTCGTAGACACAAGGAGCATGTTAACACAGTACTGATAACACCCTGACATCACTGTAGCAACACGGTAGTGATAACACGCTGACATCACTGTAGCAACACGGTAGTGATAACACGTTGACATCACTGTAGCAACACGGTAGTGATAACACGTTGACATCACTGTAGCAACACGGTAGTGATAACACGTTGACATCACTGTAGCAACACGGTAGTGATAACACGCTGACATCACTGTAGCAACACGGTAGTGATAACACGTTGACATCACTGTAGCAACACGGTACTGATAACACGCTGACATCACTGTAGCAACACAGTACTGATAACACGCTGACATCACTGTAGCAACACTACTGATAACACATTGACATCACTGTAGCAACACGGTAGTGATAACACGTTGACATCACTGTAGCAACACGGTAGTGATAACACGTTGACATCACTGTAGCAACACGGTAGTGATAACACGTTGACATCACTGTAGCAACACGGTAGTGATAACACGTTGACATCACTGTAGCAACACGGTAGTGATAACACGTTGACATCACTGTAGCAACACAGTAGTGATAACACGTTGACATCACTGTAGCAACACAGTAGTGATAACACGTTGACATCACTGTAGCAACACGGTAGTGATAACACGTTGACATCACTGTAGCAACACGGTAGTGATAACACGTTGACATCACTGTAGCAACACTACTGATAACACGTTGTCATCACTGTAGCAACACTACTGATAACACATTGACATCACTGTAGCAACACGGTAGTGATAACACGTTGACATCACTGTAGCAACACGGTAGTGATAACACGTTGATATCACTGTAGCAACACGGTACAGATAACACGTTGATATCACTGTAGTAACACGGTACTGATAACACGTTGACATCACTGTAGTAACACGGTACTGATAACACGTTGATATCACTGTAGCAACACGGTACAGATAACACGTTGATATCACTGTAGCAACACGGTACAGATAACACGTTGACATCACTGTAGCAACACTACTGATAACACGTTGACATCACTGTAGCAACACTACTGATAACACGTTGACATCACTGTAGCAACACTACTGATAACACGTTGACATCACTGTAGCAACACTACTGATAACACATTGACATCACTGTAGCAACACGGTACTGATAACACGTTGACATCACTGTAGCAACACGGTACAGATAACACGTTGACATCACTGTAGCAACACGGTACTGATAACACGTTGACATCACTGTAGCAACACTACTGATAACACATTGACATCACTGTAGCAACACAGTAGTGATAACACGTTGACATCACTGTAGCAACACGGTACAGATAACACGTTGACATCACTGTAGCAACACTACTGATAACACGTAGACATCACTGTAGCAACACTACTGATAACACGTAGACATCACTGTAGCAACACGGTACTGATAACACGTTGACATCACTGTAGCAACACAGTAGTGATAACACGTTGACATCACTGTAGCAACACGGTAGTGATAACACGTTGACATCACTGTAGTAACACGGTACTGATAACACGTAGACATCACTGTAGCAACACTACTGATAACACGTAGACATCACTGTAGCAACACTACTGATAACACGTTGACATCACTGTAGCAACACGGTACTGATAACACGTTGATATCACTGTAGCAACACTACTGATAACACGTTGATATCACTGTAGCAACACGGTACTGATAACACGTTGATATCACTGTAGCAACACTACTGATAACACGTTGACATCACTGTAGCAACACTACTGATAACACGTAGACATCACTGTAGCAACACTACTGATAACACGTAGACATCACTGTAGCAACACTACTGATAACACGTTGACATCACTGTAGCAACACGGTACTGATAACACGTTGATATCACTGTAGCAACACTACTGATAACACGTTGATATCACTGTAGCAACACGGTACTGATAACACGTTGATATCACTGTAGCAACACTACTGATAACACGTTGACATCACTGTAGCAACACTACTGATAACACGTAGACATCACTGTAGCAACACTACTGATAACACGTTGACATCACTGTAGCAACACGGTACTGATAACACGTTGATATCACTGTAGCAACACTACTGATAACACGTAGACATCACTGTAGCAACACTACTGATAACACGTTGACATCACTGTAGCAACACGGTAGTGATAACACGTTGATATCACTGTAGCAACACTACTGATAACACGTAGACATCACTGTAGCAACACGGTACTGATAACACGTTGATATCACTGTAGCAACACTACTGATAACACGTTGACATCACTGTAGCAACACTACTGATAACACGTAGACATCACTGTAGCAACACTACTGATAACACGTTGACATCACTGTAGCAACACTACTGATAACACGTAGACATCACTGTAGCAACACGGTACTGATAACACGTTGATATCACTGTAGCAACACGGTACTGAAAACACGTTGATATCACAGTAGCAACAGTACTGATAATACGTTGCTATCACAGTAGTCTTTATTTATTTCACCTTTATTTAACCAGGTAGGCCAGTTGAGAACAAGTTCTTATTTACAACTGCGACCTGGCCAAGATAAAGCAAAGCAGTGCGACAAAAACACAGAGTTACACATGGGATAAACAAACGTACAGTCAATAACACAATAAAAAAATCTGTATACAGTGTGTGCAAATGAAGTAAGGAGGTAAGGCAATAAATAGGCCATAGTGGCGAAACAATTACAATTTACAATTCACCAGCAGCAAGAGCAACATCATTGATAAATACAGAGAAAAAAGTCGGCCTGAGAATTGAACCCTGTGGCACCCCCATAGAGACTGCCAGAGGTCCGGACAACAGGCCCTCCAATTTGACACACTGAAATCTATCAGAGAAGTAGTTGGTAAACCAGGCGAGGCAATCATTTGAGAAACCAAGGCTGTTGAGTCTGCCAATAAGAATGTTTTATTTCACCTTTATTTAACCAGGAACAGTGAGGGAAAAAAAGTATTTGATCCCCTGCTGATTTTGTACATTTGCCCACTGACAAAGTAATGATCTGTCTATAATTTTAATGGTAGGTTTATTTGAACAGTGAGAGACAGAATAACAACAACAAAATCCAGAAAAACGCATGTCAAAAATGTTATAAATTGATTTGCTTTTAATGAGGGAAATAAGTATTTGACCCCCTCTCAATCAAAAAGATTTCTGGCTCCCAGGTGTCTTTTATACAGGTAACGAGCTGAGATTAGGAGCACACTCAAAGGGAGTGCTCCTAATCTCAGCTTGTTACCTGTATAAAAGACACCTGTCCACAGAAGCAATCAATCAATCAGATTCCAAACTCTCCACCATGGCCAAGACCAAAGAGCTCTCCAAGGATGTCAGGGACAAGAATGTAGACTGGAATGGGCTACAAGACCATCGCCAAGCAGCTTGGTGAGAAGGTGAAAACAGTTGGTGCAATTACTCGCAAATGGAAGAAACACATAAGAACTGTCAATCTCCCTCGGCCTGGGGATCCATGCAAGATCTCACCTCGTGGAGTTGCAATGATCATGAGAATCAGCCCAGAACTACACGGGAGGATCTTGTCAATGATCTCAAGGCAGCTGGGACCATAGTCAACAAGAAAACACATTTACATGCCCGTCTGAAGTTTGCCAATGAACATCTGAATGATTCAGAGGACAACTGGGTGAAAGTGTTGTGGTCAGATGAGACCAAAATGGAGCTCTTTGGCATCAACTCAACTCGCCGTGTTTCGAGGAGAAGGAATGCTGCCTATGACCCCAAGACACCATCCCCACCGTCAAACATGGAGGTGGAAACATTATGCTTTGGGGGTGTTTTTCTGCTAAGGGGACAGGACACCGCATCAAAGGGATGATGGACGGGGCCATGTACCGTCAAATCTTGGGTGAAAACCTCCTTCCCTCAGCCAGGGCATTGAAAATGTGTCGTGGATTGGTATTCCAGCATGACAATGACCCAAAACACACGGCCAAGGCAACAAAGGAGTGGCTCAAGAAGAAGCACATGAAGGTCCTGGAGTGGCCTAGCCAGTCTCCAGACCTTAATCCCATAGAAAATCTGTGGAGGGAGCTGAAGGTTCGAGTTGCTAAATGTCAGCCTTGAAACCTTAATGACTTGGAGAAGATCTGCAAAGAGGAGTGGGACAAAATCCCTCCTGAGATGTGTGCAAACCTGGTGGCCAACTACAAGAAACATCTGACCTCTGATTGCCAACAAGGGTTTTGCCACCAAGTACTAAGTCATGTTTTGCAGAGGGGTCAAATACTTATTTCCCTCATTAAAAGCAAATCAATTTATAACATTTTTGACATGTTTTTCTGGATTTTTTTGTTGTTATTCTGTCTCTCACTGTTCAAATAAACCTACCATTAAAATTATAGACGGATCATTTCTTTGTCAGTGGGCAAATGTACAAAATCAGCAGGGGATCAAATACTTATTTCCCTCACTGTTCCTGGTTAAATAAAGGTGAAATAAAACATTCTTATGAGGGAGGTTTAACAGACTAGTAATAGGGGTTGCGACAATGGCGGCGGATAATTTTAGAAAGAGAGGGTCCAGATTGTCTAGCCCAGCTGATTTGTAGGGATCCAGATTTTTGCAGCTCTTTCGGGACATCAACTGTCTGGATACGGGTGAAGGAGAAGCAAGTGTGGGGGGGGGGGGGGTCTTGGGCCAGTTGCTGCGGGGGGTGCAGAGCTGTTGGCCGGTAACAAAGTACTGATATCACAGTAGCAACACAGTACTGAGAACACGTTGAGATCATAGTATTAACACAGTACTGATAACACGTTGATATTACAGTAGTAACAATCCTGATAACATGTCAATATCACAGTAGTAATACAGTACTGATAACACATTGAGATCATAGTATTAACACAATAGTAACACATTATAACAGCAAGTGTCTCACCTCATTATTCCTGATTGCTCTCAGACCCTCCTTGATAACCTCCTTTAGATTTCATCTGGGCCTGAACTGAGTTCACCTACACACACACACAGTCATAATGAACAGAAGATTGGATAACGGTTTGTAACTGCTTGGAATCTTTACCTAGTTGATATGACATAAGGCTGTTTTCTGTGTGAGGGTAGGTGGTCAGTACATACTGATGAGAGCCCAACGCCCATGTCTCCTGAGCCTACGTGTGTTGTGTGAACAAAGTTGGTTGGTTCTCCGATCATTGAACGGTCTATCCTCCGCCGCCTCTTCTGTAAAGCATTAATGAAATTGTAGTATTACTAAAGGCAACAACAGTCAACTGCTTTATGAACAGACACTCACACACAGGCTGATAAGAAGTACAGAAGATGAGAAGTCCTGGTTCTATTTCAGTATCTAGGACCTTGACCTTTAGTGTCCACACTTCATAGACTGAAAGATCAGGAGTAAACAAAACAGTGATTTCTTGTGTGTGTACTCACAGGCTGAGGCTGCTCTCCAATGCAGCAGCTGAAACACACCCAGAACTCAGTCATGCCGACGGCAGCTTCCTCTCTCTTCTCTTTCTTTCTTTTTCTCTCTCTTCAACCCTCTGTCTTCCTGTTCACTTCACAGCCGATGCCACAAACAGCCGGCGGAAGCAGATTACAGACAGACATACACTCACTGCTGGTGTTTCTGTAACACACTGACACACACCACTCTCCACAGGGCCTGAGCGACACACTCCTGTGGACACAAAGAATCAGAGATCAGTTGACACATTTTTGCATTAGTTATGTTAAATATCAAGTGAAATTTGGTGATGGACAGAAGATTCTGTGACCTGGCTATGTAGTCCTAGTAGTAGCATGGTATTCTAACTAGACAGTGTTGCATTGGTAGTTGTGGTAAAGATAAAAAGGACAGAGGTGGGTCTGGAAAAGAGAGAAACTAACCAAGTCATAAGAGGAAGGAACTCAAGCAACATGCACCAAGCACCAGTAACACATTACTGTACCTGCCTACTAGAAAAACTGTATATTTCCCCTGAAATGTTATCTAGCAAAACTCCCCTTCAATATCACACTAGGAGACGTAGGGGGGACCGAGTGAAAGTACAGCGATGGACAGTACAATAGTATACACTATTTCAATTATATTAATTTAGCAGCAGCAGTGCGCCCCCCCCTCACATGACCACTTTATAAAAATACCCAGAGCAGTGTGAGCTCAGACGCCTCTGCCTCACCCTCCACAGATGGTGGTGATTGAGTTAGAATAAAATACTTTTGTTTACTCAGGGAACTAGGCTATTCATTTCACCCTGGAACAGTTGAGACTGAGACATTGTCATTACTCGATACCATCTTCTCCACTATAGTGTTTTTACAATCTCTACTACAAACTAGAGAAGTCTACAAATCCACTAACTATTTACATGTTTAATTAAAGACCAGGATAAGTGTTGTTGAGTAGCTAAAAATACTTGTATGGTCGTCAATGATCTAAGGTGTTGTTAATGACATTGAAGCCCAAACAGGTTTAGAACCATTGATCTCAGATATTAACCAAATGACACTGAACTGTGGGTTGTATTGATTACAAACAATTCACTAACTAGGGAGGGACCATATTTGTAGTACTGCCACTAGTTCGATAAAGTCTTACAGTAGAAGATACTTACTCTCAATAGCTATTTCATTGCCAAATTGAAATAGGCCAAGAAGATTCAACTTATTTCAGGGTTTCTCTAGCGCAGAGCGGCCTGAAGACACAAGCAGGAAAGAGCGAGGTTGTGGTTTTCAAACTGACAGCTAAGTAAGTTAGCTAGCTAACCGCTACCGGTTGCTAAATCAGTAAACTGTACTCTGAAACTTGAAAGAGGACCGATTTTGGAAATACATCTACACGTAGCTGTGAACTTTGAAGGTTTGAACTAACTTCAAATGTACTTTAAATTAATTAGATAGATTTGTGGGTGTAAAAAAAGAAGGTAAAAGAGACATACCTTCTGGCTAAATTCCCGAAGTTGCAGACGAAAAAATATCTTCCTGCTTTGCCTTGGCGCAAGGCTTTCTGGGATATAGTGTTCAATGAAACAATATTACATAAAAGCAGACTTATTCAAGAAAAAGCAGACAATTCTTGCGAAACTCTCGTGCTTCTTTGTTGTTGTTTTTTACTAATATAAATGGGCAATTTTTCCAATGTTGAGCTAATTTATTGATACAGTTTTTGTTTTCTATCCTAATGGCGTCTTTTTGTAGGAGGTAATCATCAGCCAACGTTATTTTTTGTGAATTTGGAAGCATTTGTGTCATTTGAAAAAGCACATAAATGCTTCATAATTAATAAAGGTAATGTTAACTGACTAATATTATCTCGTAGAACAAAACGTATAAGATATCCTAAGCCTGTATTAACCTCAGACCTTATTTTCGCGTTTATCCCAAAAGCCTACTCTTTCCTCATTCATTTTCGCCATATGAACGGTAACTAATTTCCGGGTTTTAGGTCTTCAAGCAGGTGAGCTCGGGTCTTTCTTTTCCCAGCGCAGTTAAGCCAAAACTACGCCCCGTTATTACCAGGGGGTTCTGCTACGCTCCCATTGGCTAGCTAGCGTTGTTTCACTCACAGGCGATCAGTGCAGAGACAGTTGCCTTCCAAGGTAAGGATGAAAAATTTAATTTAACAATTAGCTGCCTACCATAATGCAGTCCTATTATTATAATGTTTGGTAACATTTGCCCATGTATTCATTTTCAGAGTTTCAATGACTTGTAAACATGTCTCAGAACTCTGCTGAATTCCCTCAATTGAAGGTCAGCTAAGTTTACCTAGGCTACTTAATGTTACTAGCTCGACATTTGAAGTTGTTATATTATCATTTGTAGTCTATTATCAGGTAAAAGCACATGCTTATTATTCATAATTTCAAAAATATTTGAGCTAATCAATTCAGTCGAATACGCTATGCTACATCCATTGAATCTGATTTTAATGGCTAGCTCTGACCACTACATTATTTTATTATATTTTTTAATCTTGAAATACAAGGGCAAATGTTATTAATTAGTGACTGAAAATTTCGCATATTCACTTCCGGACTTGGAGAGCGCTCAAAGCCTTGTAGAACGCCTCTCTGATAACAGGCGTGGTTTTGGCTTAATTGAGTTGGGGGGAAAGAAAGACAAGTTGAGGTCTATTAAAGATGAGTATATACGTTTTTGTGCTGACCATGAAATTTACATAGAAATGTGAGTTATAGATTTGTCATAATTGAAAGCAATTCTAACAAGCAGTAGATATGTTCTATGTATGCCATTTCTACGCTTCCCGTTCTTATGTTTCATTTTTGCATCTTTTACTTTTGGTTTTGTACACCAGTTTCAAACAGCTGAACATAGAACATTTTGGGTTATTGAAAATATATTTCACAACTGTTTAGATTGTACAATGATTCACAAACTGAAGTTAGGAAAATTATTAGAGTTTTCACGACCAGGAAATGGTGAAGCGATTTCTGCATATTGTACCTTTAAAGCGGGTGACAGCAAGGCAAGCCTCATCAAGTTCATGTCACTAGTGGTGTCTCAATATTGCCCAGCAGAGGGCAGATCTACTCACATAATTTAAAAAAAGTTTGTTGCCAAGCAGAACAAGGTGTATTGCAATCTCTCACTCACTACACAATGACTCCAACTGGGCATAACTTGACTCTGGAACAGTTACACCACGCATGGAGTGTTTAAGTGTATGCCATCATCACATATAGCTAGATACTGTACATTTAGATGTGTAAACTGATGCACAGAACGAGGATTATTTCATCACACCAGATGAGATAGTACAGGGAAGAAATCCAATCCAGGGTTTTAACCATGCCCAGCACTGGTTACTTATGATATTTGTCACTGACTATTACCAATGTGCTATCGTGAGAAGGATTGTTGAAAGCTCTCCAACTAAAAACTAAATAGATTCACTGTTGCTATTGAACCCATTCTAAAGGGTAGGTTTAACAGAGGAAATTACATGTGACCATAATGTATCAATCATATATCATTAATGATACTATTTGTCACACCCTGACCATAGTTTGCTTTGTATGTTTCTATGTTTTGTTTGGTCAGGGTGTGATCTGAGTGGGCATTCTATGTTGTGTGTCTAGTTTGTCTGTTTCTGTGTTTGGCCTGATATGGTTATCAATCAGAGGCAGGTGTTAGTCATTGTCTCTGATTGGGAACCATATTTAGGTAGCCTGTTTGGTGTTGGGGTTTGTGGGTGATTGTTCCTGTCTTTGTGTTTGTTACACCAGATAGGGCTGTTTTTCACAGTTTCTTTTTTTTGGGGGGGGTTAGTATATTGTTCTATTTTCATCCTTATTAAAGATGTATCACAATAACCACGCTGCGTTTTGGTCCGCCTCTCCTTCAACAGAAGAAAGCCGTGACACTATTTAGGACTATGTAGCATTAGCAAAGTCATTAACAGCTATTGTTTCAATTCAACTAAAATTAGACCATTCAATAGCCTAGGGTTTATTATTTCAAAACATTATATTTAGTGATATTGAATTGTGTTTGGTTGCCAACGCAACCAAAATCAACATTTGAAGATGTATCCTCTGCTTAGACTAAGTCAGTGGCACAGATGTGACTATCCATCTTCAATTCCAGTTTGTTTTCAAATGAATAATTGATATGATGGATTCATGTCTCCATCTCAACCAAAAACCGAAGTTAAAGAATGGGACTACATCAAATTAAAGGTTGATTTAGTCTTATTCTTTCACTTACATTTTTGGATGAGATGGAGACATGAATCCATGTGGCCGGCCACATCTATGTCTATGGGAACAAGCACTGTTCGTGACTCAAACTGTTCACACCCCTTGGAGAGAAAATTTTGCCGTTTTAAGCTTATTTTCTTGCTATACATTTTGCTATGTCTAATGTTTATTCATGTGATATGAGTGACTCAAACTGTTCACACCCCTTGGAGAGAAAATGTTGCAGTTTTAAAGCTTTTCTTGCTATACATTTTGCTATGTCTAATGTTTATTCATGTGATATGAGTGACTCAAACATTACAACAAAATCTGTTGGCTGAGAAACCTAGCTGACATGGGCTGGTTGAGCTGGACATTTCTGAGAAGTTATAAATAGTTCTCTCAGGTATTTATTTAACCTTTTTTAACTAGGCAAGTCGGTTAAGAACAAATTCTTATTTACAATGACGGCCTACCCCAGCCAAACCCTAACCCGGACGACGATGGGCCAATTGTGGGCCGCCATATGGGACTCCCAATCACGGCCGGTTGTGATACAACCTGGAATCTAACCAGTGTCTGTAGTGACACCTCTAGCACTGAGATGCAGTGCCTTAGACCGCTGAGCCACTTGGGAGCCCAATGATTGACATGACAAGAGGGAGGATAACTGATGATGCACTTCAATTTCAAAATTGCACCTTGTGCATTCTACTATTACAACCTTCTAGAGTAAGTTGAAAGCTGGACTGAGTTCATTAAAAAAAGAACTGTGCCCTGCAGTTTGGAACCACTGCAGTAAATAGCATAAATGTAAGGCTATTTTACAATCTAACCTAACGTTTAACCTTAAAGTGAGTAGCACATCCATGGCCACATTTTGAGGTTACTGTAAATATACACTTCTTCTTATTCAATCAAATAAAGCATGCATGTTGAAGCTAGCATGCAGAGGTATTCACAGGTCTGTGGAGATCTTCACAATTGCTGTAATAATCTGTGCAGAATCTCAAACAGCGTTGATCATTGCACCATGTACTTTGAATGTAATCTCAACTGTAATCCAGGTCATTTGGTTCTGCTATTAGATGAAGCACAGGGATAACACAATCTGTTGTATAAATAAACAAAATATTTGACATTGTATTCTCATTTGAACTTTGCTGTGCTTTTAAATGGTTAAAAGTGCAGTGATAGACATTTTGGTGACAGCGAAACCAGAAATCTGACATTGTTTGGTTGTGCTTTTAGATGGTTCCAAGCATAGTGACAACACATTGGAAACTCAACTTATGGCTTTCTTTTTGAGTGGGTGAATATAAATTGCAATCTCATTGATCAATTCTCAACCAAATATTACCCAATTATCCACATTGGAATTACCCGGTGTGCTCAGTGGAAGGGTGTTTTCTTGCTCCCCATATCACCGTGATAGTGTTTGAAAATCAATGTTTTTCAATTGTTTTCAATTTTGATGATGTCATCGAGTAGAACTTGTTTACTTTATTTTATTCTACAAAATGTAGAAATGTGCCATTTTAACATATGTAGACACTGGTATTGGAGATAGGTTGAAAAGTGGTGGAATTGCCCTTTTAAGAATGTAGAACGACAGAAATCTGATTATTCAGCAGAACAAGGCTTCATTTCATTGTAGACTTCTGGGACTGCAAGAGATGCGTTTTGTGTCAATGTGTTTTAAGAGAGCTGTGTGTGTCTGTGTGTGTGTGTGTGTTCTGGGGGCTCGGCTCAGAAGAGGAACACAAAGACCTGATAGGTCGGTCTAGGAGGGAGGGAGGCATTGGGGGGAACAGAGAGGGACAAGCTGTACTGTCATCACTCCCTCACTCGTCGGGCTCCACAACTATATAAAAAAATAATGTTACAACTATCACACTGGTAACAATGAATATGGATGGCAGTCAGCTGAATCAGCTCCACATGTCTCTCTCTATATAGCAGCATGGCCATGGCATCTGTCCCGCTGCCAGATGTCTTCAGTATGTACCAAATGGCACCCTATTCCCTATAGTGCACTACTTTTGACCAGAGCATTATGGTCCCTGGTCAAAAGTAGTGCACTATATAGAGGGAATGTGGTACCATGTGGAGCCCTGGTGTAAACATTGACCATGTGCTGCTGCTGGTGGTATTGCTGCTGCTTGACCACAGGGCTGTTGGCTGGCCCAGTTTTTGTAGAAAAACACACAGTGGGTCAGTGAACTAACTATATCACATGCTACGTTCATTCTTGTTGGCATCTTACGCACTTGTTTATCTGTGAACAAAGAATTGGGAATGTAATATGGATACCAGTAAATCATTATCTAAGAGAGAGAGTCTTTATAACACTGTGGGAAACAATCCCATATTTTGTGGAAATATGGAACACAAAGCAGAGAGGCATTTAGTTTCAGACTCTTTCCTCCCATTCAGTCAGGCGTTGTGCATTGTGTATTGAAACGGGAGCTGGGCTGTCTAGGGATGCATCTGAAATGGCACCCTATTCCCTACACCCTATTCCCTACACCCTGGGCCCTAGTAAAAAAATAACTGCACTGTGTAGGCAATAGGGTGCCATTCGGGACACAGGATAGAGCTGCTGGACATTCCCATGTTGAACACACACACACACTACAGTCTCCTCTATCTCTCCAGACCTGAGTAACATTCTGTGTGTGCATATTATTTAACAGTAAAATCAACTGTAACTGTAGCTGACAGTCATGTGTATACAGTGAATAAGCCATACACTACATACTCCACACTTACTGCATTTGCTCCTGGAAACTCTCACTCTCATTGGTCGTTCCATGTCATTTCAGCAAGCCATTCAGCACCCACCATGTTAGATTTATCTTAAATCGTTGTTGTAGTCAGAAGATAAGCATTCCTGCAACATTATTTTATTGAAATATAATTTGATCTCTGAGAAATTAAGAAAATTGGCCATTTTAATTTATAGGATTCATATAAATTCAATAAATATAGTACCTAACATCCGATTTGGACCAAACCTTTTTTCTAACAATGAGTAAGACATGAGGAATCTGAAGAAGTTGTCAAAAGCCATACACAGACCCCCCCCCCCCCCCCCCACGTCCCACGCTAATGACACCCCAAATGTGTGTACATAGTATCAATTCTCTATGTTTGACTAGTAGTACGGAGCTGAGGCTCAGTGTTGTTTATTCATACTATGTTATGTATTCTCAGTGAATTTGGTGATGTTTTAATCATTGAAGTTGTTGGGTTTATGTCCCATCCGACATCCTGATATTACCAGGTTCTGACCACTAAATGGTGCTGTTCTCCCCCACATTGTTCAAATCAAATTGTATTTGTCACATACACATGGTTAGCAGATGTTAATGCGAGTGTAGCGAAATGCTTGTGCTTCTAGTTCCGACAATGCTGTAATAACCAACGAGTAATCTAACCTAACAATGTTAAAGGAATAGTTCACACAAATTACATATGCATTTTCTTACCCTGTAAGCAGTCAAATGACCAGGTATAACAGCAACCCATGCTTTGATTTTGTACACTTGGCCACTGTTTCAAATACTAACTTTTTAACATTTGTTTCACAAATCCAATGCAAGTCAATGATACCTATATTAGCATTTCCGCGCTCAGTTAGCAGTTGAAACAGTGGCCAGTTAAACAAAACCAAAGCATTGGTTGCTGTTATACCTGGTCCGTAAATTGCTTACAGGTTAAGAAAACCAACATGTATATAACTTTGTAATTTGGGTGACCTATCCCTTTAACAGTTTCACTGAGAATACATTGCATTGGATGAATAAATCATATTCCGAGCTGCAGCTCCATACTACTAGTCAAACATAGAGAACTGATACTACAGTACTATATACTCATTTTGGGGGTGGGATTAGAGTGGGGGGTCCGTGGATGGCTTTTGATCACTTCTTTGGATTCGCCATGTCTTTCTCATAGTTGGAAAAAAGTTTGGTCCAAATCGGATGTTAAGTAATATAATTATTTAATATTATATACATCTTATAAATTAACAATGGCCAATTTGGGTGCAATCAATTATCTTAATTTCTCAAAGATCAAATTATATTTCAACAAAATAATGTTGCAGGAATGCTAATCTTACCTGTTTCTAACAACAAACTATTTTGGGAAACAATCTGAGATGGTGGGTGTCGGAATCCTATGTTTTGAGAGGAATGCATTCAGTTTCACAAATAAAACATGAAAGTGTTGGGAAAGGAAAGGCTAAATGTTTAAGGAGCTAACCCTAAAGACCAAGGCACTCTAACCAGAATTGTTAATTGGTATATTCTGTTTTGTCACAGAATAGAAATGGATAAAAGTGGCTATAAATGTTTACACATCCTATCTTGGTATTTTAGTTGTTAATAGCTTGCTTTTAATGGTCAATGTCAACTTTAACAAGGGAAAAAAAAGTATGTCTCTCAATTGATATATAAGACAATTAAGTCCCTGTAGCCATGAATGGCCACAGCCGCCTCACAACACAAGTCAGAACCGGATTTGATTCATTTTACATCCCAAATGGTACCCTCTCTCTTATATAGTGCACTTCTTTTGACCAGAGCTCTTTGGGCCCTGATCAAAAGTAGTTCACTATGTAGGGAATAGGGTGCCATTTGGGAAGCAAACATACTGTTGGCAGCCAGCTACTCATAGCTGAGGTTCTGAGGGGGCAGAAAACCATCTGTAGGAGATATTTTGGTTTCAAACCTCAAACTGTGTCACATTGCGGAAAGGGTGGATACTAGTAAACAAAGCGACGAGGTCAGCAGGAGAAAGTGAAGAGAGCAAAAACATGATGCAATTAAAAAATAATTACCTTTATCTTATTATCTTGGGTGTTCTAAGACCATAAGTACAGGACCAGTCAAAAGTTTGCATAGGTAATCACTTACTTATTCAAGGGTTTTTCTGTATTCTTACTATTTTCTACATTGTAGAATAATAGTGAAGACATACAAACTATGAAATAACACATATGGAATCAGGTAGTAACCCAAAAAATGTCAAATATATCAAAATATATTTGAGATTTGAGATTCTTCAAAGTAGCCACCCTTTGCCTTGAGGACATCCTTTGCACACTCTTGGCATTCTCTCAACCAGCTTCATGAGGTAGTCACCTGGAATGCATTTCAATTAACAGGTGTGCCTTGTTAACTTAAATTTGAATTGATTTCCTTAATGCATTTGAGCCAATCAGTTGTGTTGTGACAAGATAGGGGTGATATACAGAAGATAGCCCTATTTGGTAAAAGACTGAGTCCATATTATGGCAAAAACAACCTAAGCAAAGAGAAATGACAGTCCATATTTGCTTTAAGACATGAAGGTCAGTCAATAGGGAACATTTCAAGAACTTGCAGTCCCAAAAAACCATCAAGCGCTATGATGAAACTGGCTCTTGTGAGGACCGCCACAGGAAAGGAAGACCCATTACCTCAGCATCAGAGGATACGTTCATTAGAGTTACCAGTCTCAGAAATTGCAGCCCATATAAATGTTTCACAGAGTTCAAGTAACAGACACATCTCAACATCAACTGTTCAGAGGAGACTGTGTGAATCAGGCCTTCATGGTCGAATTGCTGCAAAGAAGAAAAATAAAAACATGAGCAATGGACAAAGAACTAACAAGTGTTTTATTTTATTCCTTTTTCAGACAACAAAATCTCAATTTTTTGCAATAAAGTTTTATTTTAATTGGCTCTAGAAAAACAGGTGGGCGGGGAAAGCGGGGGTGAAGATTTCATCGCTTCCTGATTGGCTGTGGGTTTTACGTTTCTGCTGGGACTGAAGTGTTTATATAGCCAATCACCGTTGAACTGGCAGTAAGCGTAGTAGTGAGCCTAGCAGTTAATTTCTCTCTTGGTGGAAGCACACAGCGAAGTGACATCGTCCAACCTTTCACCATATTCTGAAATATGGAAGAATCAAGTAGTTAACATTTACTGAACCTTCTCTTTTGAAGCTTTCTTCCGTCTGATCACTGAGTTCCTAGAGGGCTGACCGGTCCTGGTTTTTTTGACGTTTTTTGCAAGTTTCCTGAACTTTCACTGTCTGACAAGATGAAGTGCATTATCGGCATCGGAGGGTGAGTGTCTTGAAATACCGGTAATATAGCCTACTAGGCCGCAGCACGTGGGGCTGGGCGCGTTCCATAGGAATACCGCTTGTCCGTTGTCTTTCTGTCATCGTGGCGACTCTACAGCCCTTCCCTTTTCAGCACTATATTTCCATTGTCTAATAAATACCCCAAATATGATTCTGACATAGCCTCATCGCCCCGGGAGCGAATACTAATATATTTATAACCCCTTCTGTCTGTGGCGAAGAGGTTCGTTTCCGGTTGTGACAATGTAATACGTGTGCAGCCGTCATTAAACGTTGGTGTACATTGTAACGAAATTCACGACAATAATGTTGCCAGCGTCGGGCGATTTAACATTACAATGTTACCTGCGGCGCTAAAAGAATACAAACGTGTGTAAATCGTTATCTGTCCCTCTGCCCACTAGTTGCCATTCACATGTAATGCCAGCGACGTTGTACAATACAGCGCCCTCCCTCGTGGTGTTTTTACCATATGTGATTGTGTATGTCTTTACAGCGTAACCAACGGGGGAAAGACCACCCTCACCAACAAACTGATCAAGAACCTTCCCAACTGTTGTGTGGTTCATCAGGATGACTTTTTCAAGGTGAGTCTCTTATGAGTGTATTACTGTTGTTATTATGTTGGTCGTTATGCTAGTGATAGAGTAAACACACATTGCACATGGGCTAGATTCGTCAGAGCTTTGAATCTATATGGATAGAAGAGCAGGTATTTCCTTCAGTGTGTGTTGGGAGAGAGGCGTGAGGGAGGGTTGGCAGACCCTGAGGTGTTCATATGGCAGAATGTTAGAATGTACCTGGGTACATCTCATTCATGTATGTTTCAGCCACAAGATCAGATTGAAGTTGGTGAAGATGGCTTTAAGCAGTATGATGGTAAGACGGGTTCTTTCTGGAAGGGTTGGGGGGGTGAGTCTGTCTGTGTGTGGGTGTGTAACACACTACTACTTAATACAATCATCATGCTCCTTAACCTAGAAGGTGGATTTTAGCTGTATATCTGTCCATTTCTCACTGTCTCTCTCCATTTATATGCCTTTTTCTTTCCTTCATCCCTCCAGTCATCACTGCCCTCGACATGGACGCCATGATGAGTACCATCTACGCCTGGCTTGACGACCCGGTGAAGTTTGAAAGGTCGCACGGCGTCAACAACACCTTGGATACCGAGATTCTCCCGGAGTCTGACCACAGGGATGAGGGAACTCACATCCTCATCGTGGAAGGATTCCTGCTTTACACCTACGGGTGAGGACTCTTGTCTCTCTCCCCTCCTTCCTCTCCTCCTGCTCCTCAACTCTGGGTGAGGAGGACAGAATGTGTTTCTGTGTCTCAGTAGAACATCAGTAGTTGTAGATCTGGTTCATTTAGCAGCTTTGTAGTTCTATGTAAAGTATGATACCACAGTAATATAGTAGTAGTAACACCAGTACACTTCGTCAATACTTTGACTCTTTGTTGCAGTTTAATTAAGTAACAAGCATGTCAAATGAAATGCTTTCACACCTATGAGTGAAAAGCCTGTCTGGAGTGTCTGTTCTCTCCCTAAAACTCTGGGTGAGGGGCCGGTCCATTCCACACAGGAGTGTCTGTTCTCTCCCTAAAACTCTGGGTGAGGGGCCGGTCCATTCCACACAGGAGTGTCTGTTCTCTCCCTAAAACTCTGGGTGAGGGGCCGGTCCATTCCACACAGGAGTGTCTGTTCTCTCCCTAAAACTCTGGGTGAGGGGCCGGTCCATTCCACGCAGGAGTGTCTGTTCTCTCCCTAAAACTCTGGGTGAGGGGCCGGTCCATTCCACACAGGAGTGTCTGTTCTCTCCCTAAAACTCTGGGTGAGGGGCCGGTCCATTCCACGCAGGAGTGTCTGTTCTCTCCCTAAAACTCTGGGTGAGGGGCCGGTCCATTCCACACAGGAGTGTCTGTTCTCTCCCTAAAACTCTGGGTGAGGGGCTGGTCCATTCCACACAGGAGTGTCTGTTCTCTCCCTAAAACTCTGGGTGAGGGGCCGGTCCATTCCACACAGGAGTGAGACGTACTTTCATCTCATTCGGTCAACTTGTAAAATGTATAAAACTAAAAATATAATATTTCCAATTCTGTTTGTGTTCCTGCAGACCTTTGATCGACGTGCTGAACCAACGCTATTTTATTTCCATTCCATACGAAGTATGCAAAAAGAGGAGGTGGTAAGTTAAACACTGAAACACGGACATATCTACCTGAACATCCAGCTTCTGCTGCTTTACTGTTGTGGAGTAACCTTTCAGCTAATCCCAGGTGTGTGTGTGTATGTCCTGTGTGTGTGTGTGTCCTGTGTGTGTGTCCTGTGTGTGTGTGTCCTGTGTGCAGCTCAAGAAACTACAAGGTACCAGATCCCCCAGGTCTGTTTGATGGTCACGTCTGGCCCATGTACACCAAACACAAGATCATCATGGAAACATCAGGAGTTGATGTTGGTAAGTGTTTGGTTTGTGTATGTGCACAGTATATCCGTGCTCCCGTTAAATCACGTGTTTGTGATAAATGTGTAATGCTTCTGTGTGTGTGTGTGTGTTCTCCTACTTGTGTAATATCTGTTTTCATGTTACTGATTATTTGTGTGGTGTTTACAGTGCAGCTAGATGGAACTAAGTCAAAGGAACATCTGTACAACGCTGTCTATGAAGACGTCCTGAACAACATCCAGAAGTGTCTGTAAGCAACAAAGGTACGTTTCCTTCCTGTCCCACACTCATTATTGTCCCCCTCATCTCAACCTTAAAAACATCACTACCTGTCAATACTAACAAATAGTTGTATGTAAATAAACGTATCATTGTGTGTTTTGTGAGAATTTTGTTGTGTAAATAAATGTGAGTTTTCTTGTGTAAAACAACTAATACTTGTGCGTAAAAGTATACTTGGTGTATGTGTTGTATAAGTCACAACTAATAGATTTGTGTTCTGTGTTCTTCCAGGTCAGTCTATCGGCTAAGAGAAGGCTATATCTGTGCAGGAGGAGAGGCCTTGCCTTAAACATTTCTACGTCTTTCTGGCCTGCAGCTAGCAACACACTTTCTACCAGCGGCTGCTGCCACCGTGTCATTACTCTTTTCTAGTGTAAATTATTCCCTGGCGTTATATGCAGGCATGGTTTTATATCCTCCATATTTATTTCTTTGTTACGAGCCACCAGGCAGTCGGTCACAGAGATGACAGTAGAACAGAGGGTTGCAGCTCAAAGCATAACACCAATAAACAATCCTCCTGCTAAAACACTCTACTCTCTGTTGTCTTCTATAACTGTTGGTTTCTACTGTATTATTCAACCTGTTGGCATGAAGTGCATCCCTATACTGTTGAAATGGACCAGGGTATGAAGGCTTCCTCCAGTTCTACTGGACATAATGGAGTTTAATCCCATGACTCTCGCTCCAACTAGACACCTGTTTACTGTGGTATGACTTCTAGTTCCGCTTCCACCTCCCATTGGCAGTGTGTTTACATCTGACTCAGACACATCCCCAGCCAGCCAGGGCAGAGCTAACTGCTCGTTGTGGTTTTCCCTTTTCAACACTTTCTTTTCTTAAACGCTGTAACCTGAGGCGGGACACCACTAAACACAGGTCCTCGCGGCATCGCTCGCTATCTATCCCCCCAGCAACAGTTGGCGCGGGTGATAGCAGGGTGTGATCACGAGACTACCCTGTGACCTAGACAACCAGTAAGATCTGCTTCACTGGAAAATCCACCCTCAAAGTTCATGATGTTGCTGCTTTTTTCTCTGAATTTAGCCACGCTGTACAGTGTGCTTATTTGTACAGAGTTTTGACTTCATAGATAGTAGATTGTAGAACTTCCATGTAACAAACTGGACTCCAGGTAAAGACTGCTACACCACCAGCTCATGCTCTGTTGCTATTGGCTAGTCACGCTGGGTTTGTTTCTTCACATTGCTGTCTCATTGGCAACAAGTAGCTCATTACATTTAGTACATTATAGACTAAAACACTGCTGTCCCAGGATAGCCTATATGTCAAGGTTGTTTTGTTACTGAAGGAACTTCAGCAACTCTTGGATGACAGTGTTACAATGAACCAAAACTATGGAAGAACGTTGTTTTGTTCAACAGATAATGACATAGTAAAATATTTGACTTTGGCTAGATTTCCATGTGCAACTGTTCAGAGAAGACTACATAGTGTGTTTTTGGATCTAGCCCCAGACCATTAGTCCACTGGCATGTTGTGTACAGCAGAGTTAGGCCACACAGCCTGACACCATGATACTCTCGGTCACTCTGCTTACTGAATTGAATCTGGTGGAGGGGAAGCCTGGGATTCAATGCTACATGTACAACGACATGCAGTATAAATGCCACACCTTCAGTTTAGGGAGAATCGTTAGGTTGGAATCCACACTGAATTACTCTGCTTCACTAATGAAACGTGGCAGCTCAGTTTGTATTCCACCAGGCTATGGAAAGAGAGCAAACTGACCTATGACTGGGAGAGGTCAAATAATGTTGTCTCTTCCATAGAGACCATGTTTGCATCCCAAATGGCAGACTATTCCCTATATAGTGCACTACTTTTGACCAGAGCCAAACAGCCCTTTCAAAACACATTTCAAGTAAACGGTGAATAAGACAAATAGGCCTATAAACTGAAACCTTTTAATCTGTTAAATTAAATATTTTAGACAGTCTGCTATTTGATAAATGAAAAGGTTGAACTTGAAATGGATGAGAACTAGAGTTAGTAATGCCATAAAGATTTCCCCATAGGACTCCTCCTATGATAGGGGTATAGTAGAGGTGCCACCTTTAATTATTCAACTGATGCAGTAGAAGTTGCTTACTGTACACATACTTTATATAAGGGGCATTTTGCAGATCACGTCCAGATACACATCACTTTCCTAGCTCTCTGCTAAATAGGACTATGTCCACATATGTCTTAAATATGTCCTTCATATGCACTCAATGTAAAGCATGTCTTCCCTGTAATGGGAATAAGATGTCAGAAGTATAAGTAATGTTGCAGTGGAAGGAAAAGGCCCTCACCACCAACCCACATCAGAACCCTGAACCAGACAGAACGTCTTGGGCCATGGGGGTGTGAGTCAGCATGCAGGGCGGATCGCTAGGCGAGTTGAGGTGGGGAATTTTCCAGGGAAGTTTTTTTCTCTCTGGTTGTAGAGGCGTGTTATGTAACACGTGCTGAGAAAATAGGACACAGCCAAATATGAGGACAAGCATTGGCCTCTTGCCCACTTTTCAAATTAACAGAGTTCAGCTGTTTGTCTCTCCCATTGAATGTGTCCATACATTATGAGCATGCTTTGTCTATATGCACTTTGAGGATGTAAGGAAATGACATGTATACCGTACACACACATACAAACACATAGTCCTGCACACACACTGTATATGCTCCACACACAAGGTGACACAGCGCAGAGACAAGATCCACACACACATGGCCTCCATTGACACATTTGAACTTGCTATTTGTGTGAGTGTATGTTGGATGTGTCACCAGAGTCACCCTGAGCTCCTCCAACAACACACACCACAATAACATAACTCTCCTCATACACTCCCCCACGACACCACAATACAATAACCCAGGTGGGCACAAACACACACATACCCACACACACAATCATAACTCTGTCTCTGTTCCAGGTGCATTCTGCCACATTCACACTATTGTATCAATTATGCCATTACATTCACCTCAAACTGAATTTAATTCAATTTCCAACCTCTGAAAACAAAGCTTGGTCATATCAGGAGAAAGTGGTTATTATATAATAATTAAACATGCTTTAGTTTCTTTGAAATTAATCTCTAACCAATCATCATCAATTGTTTTGAATTATTTGAAATACCAGAAAGCAAATAATTTCTCAGTAAATACCAGGAAGTTACCAGCTGAAACAGTGAACTAAGGTAAGGGCAGTGTAACCTAACAGTCACTGTGTCTCCTGGCGACCAGACAGAGCGTGTCTGAACAGGCAATGCCTGTCTGATGACATTCAGACAAACAGCTTCAGTGTGTGTTTGTGTGTAATGTAATGGATGGAGAGAGAGCGTGCTCAATCCCACTAGGACAGAGAGAGAAACATAGTGTCCTGCAGCAGCTGCTGTGAGGAGCCACTAGCACATGGAAACATCCTCACTTTGTCAGTCTTGGTTTTCTCTCATTGCAATGTAAAGCTGTGGAAGTAGCCTACATGTGCATTGTACTGTATGTGTTTGTGTGCGTACGCGCATATGTGCCTGTGTGTGTGTGAGCAGTGTAGCGGTAAGCAGTCTATCTTGTTGCAATCCTAACCACTCCAGGAATTTCCTAGTGGCTATTTTAGCAGCTCACCAGAGCCACATGATTACACTTCACAAACAGACCCTGCAGGGGAGAGAATTAACATGGCTACCAGCAAACCGACCCTGCAGGGGAGAGAATTAACATGACTACCAGCAAACTGACACTGCAGGGGAGAGAATTAACATGCTACCAGCAAACTGACCCTGCAGGGGAGAGAATTAACATGGTTACCAGCAAACCGACCCTGCAGGGGAGGGAATTAACATGACTACCAGCAAACTGACACTGCAGGGGAGAGAATTAACATGCTACCAGCAAACTGACCCTGCAGGGGAGAGAATTAACATGGTTACCAGCAAACCGACCCTGCAGGGGAGGGAATTAACATGACTACCAGCAAACTGACCCTGCAGGGGAGAGAATTAACATGATTACCAGCAAACCGACCCTGCAGGTGAGAGAATTAACATGGCTACCAGCAAACTGACCCTGCAGGAGAGAGAATTAACATAATACCAGCAAACTGACCCTGCAGGGGAGAGAATTAACATGGCTACCAGCAAACCGACCCTGCAGGGGAGAGAATTAACATGGCTACCAGCAAACTGACCTTGCAGGGGAGAGAATTAACATGGCTACCAGCAAACTGACCCTGCAGGGGAGAGAATTAACATGGCTACCAGCAAACTGACCCTGCAGGGGAGAGAATTAACATGGCTACCAGCAAACCGACCCTGCAGGGGAGAGAATGAACATGGCTACCAGCAAACCGACCCTGCAGGGGAGAGAATTAACATGGCTACCAGCAAACTGACCTTGCAGGGGAGAGAATTAACATGGCTACCAGCAAACTGACCCTGCAGGGGAGAGAATTAACATGGCTACCAGCAAACCGACCCTGCAGGGGAGAGAATGAACATGGCTACCAGCAAACCGACCCTGCAGGGGAGAGAATGAACATGCTACCAGCAAACTGACCCTGCAGGGGAGATAATGAACATGCTACCAGCAAACTGACCCTGCAGGGGAGAGAATGAACATGCTACCAGCAAACTGACCCTGCAGGGGAGAGAATGAACATGCTACCAGCAAGCTGGATCAAGTGGATCCTGTGTCATAATAAAATCTCACAAGATCAAATGAGGAACGTGTGAATCTGTGATTTAATGACTGAGATAAATGATTAAAGCAATGTTTATCATTTATGATGCAATATCCAGTATGTGTATTAAATGGTGTTACAGTAAAGTTCTTGAAGAAGACGTTACAGAATGTCATAATAACTGAATAGGCCATATCAACTGTTGGCACAGTTGTAATTTAGCAGCACATCTACCCGTATCCTGCACACTGAAATAAATGTATCTGTCAACGCCAAACCTTTCCACCGTAATCAACACTGCTGGGCTCAGTAAAACACACTTCAGATAACACCGTACTTTATATCCCTAACACATACATTCACACACACAACCCAACACACGTACCCACACACTCACACAACCCACCACACGTACCCACACACTCACACAACCCACCACACGTACCCACACACTCACACAACCCACCACACGTACCCACCCACTCACACAACCCAACACACGTACCCACACACTCACACAACCCACCACACGTACCCACACACTCACACAACCCACCACACGTACCCACACACACACACAACCCACCACACGTACCCACACACTTACACAACCCACCACCCACTCACACAACCCACCACACGTACCCACACACTCACACAACCCACCACACGTACCCAAACACTCACACAACCCACCACACGTACCCACACACTCACACAACCCACCATATGTACCCACACACTCACACAACCCACCATATGCACCCACACACTCACACAACCCACCACACGTACCCACACACTCACACAACCCACCACACGTACCCACACACTCACACAACTCACCATATGTACCCACACACTCGCATTAGTACCCATACGCTCACACAACCCACCACACGTACCCACACACTCACACAACCCACCATATGTACCCACACACTCACATTCGTACCCACACTCACACAACCCACCAGACGTACCCACACACTCACATAACCCACTATATGTACCCACACACTCACACAACCCACCACATGTACCCACACACTCACACAACCCACCACACGTACCCACACACTCACACAACCCACCATATGTACCCACACACTCACACAACCCACCACACGTACCCACACACTCACATTCGTACTCATACGCTCACACAACCCACCATATGTATCCACACACTCACACAACCCACCACACGTACCCACACAGTCACATTCGTACTCATACGCTCACACTAACCACCATATGTACCAACACACTCACACAACCCACCACACGTACCCACACACTCACACAACCCACCATATGTACCCACACACTCACACAACCCACCACACGTACCCACACACTCACATTCGTACCCATACGCTCACACAACCCAACACACGTACCCACACACTCACACAACCCACCACACGTACCTACACACTCACACATCCCACCACACGTACTCACACAGCCCACCACACGTACCCACACACTCATAGTCGTACCCATACGCTCACACAACCCACCACTCATACAGTATCCGGTACACTCCCACAACCCCCTACTCGTACCCCAGCATGACGTAACTTTAAAACGAGGTGGAAATGTTCTAGGTCAAAGAGAAGACATCACAGATAAAGAGGCCTTTCCTGTTACCGCACAATATTCTGGAGATACATTAGAATAAGGCTCTCTGTGTATATGAGATAGAGTGCACTGCGTGAGAGCGTCAGATAAGCAGTTATGGAAGAAGTGGTGCTCCTCTTTGGAAGAAAATGTCTATAATTGCAGCGCTGCGGAGCTGGCTGCCCCAGAACGCCCCCTGACTGCAAACTGCTCTGCACCTCTCTCTCATTCCCTTTCTCTCTTTCTTTTTCTTTCTCTGCCACTCTGTCTCCTTACCTCTACAATCATATAAAATAAGGTGCTATCTAGAACCTTAAGCTCTTCGGCTGTCCCCATAGTAGAACCCTTTGAAGAACCCTTTTTGGCTCCAGGTAGAACCCGGGTTCTACTTGGAACCAAAAATCGTAGTGCAAAGAGTATACCTTGCCCCCCCCCCCCCCCCCCCCTTGTCTAGTCTATACAGATCAACCATAACCCCTGGGCTGGGCTGGCTGTGGAGACTTGGAATTATCTCAACCACACTGACCACTAACGGCCCAAGAGCCAGACATAGTGGATGTTACTCTGTCTCGTGTCTTTCCTTCATCACCTCTCCTCTCTGTCTCTCTCTGTCTCTACCTCACACACTCTCTCTCCTCTACCTCCCCTCTCTCTTCACCCCTCTCCTCTCTATGTCTCTCTCTGTCTCTACCTCACACACTATCTCTCCTCTACCTCCCCTCTCTCTTCACCCCCTCTCCTCTCTGTCTCTCTCTGTCTCTACCTCACACACTCTCTCTCCTCTACCTCCCCTCTCTCTTCACCCCCTCTCCTCTCTGTCTCTCTCTGTCTCTACCTCACACACTATCTCTCCTCTACCTCCCCTCTCTCTTCACCCCTCTCCTCTCTATGTCTCTCTCTGTCTCTACCTCACACACTCTCTCTCCTCTACCTCCCCTCTCTCTTCACCCCCTCTCCTCTCTATGTCTCTCTCTGTCTCTACCTCACACACTCTCTCTCCTCTACCTCCCCTCTCTCTTCACCCCCTCTCCTCTCTATGTCTCTCTCTGTCTCTACCTCACACACTCTCTCTCCTCTACCTCCCCTCTCTCTTCACCCCCTCCCACTCTCCCCTGTCTGTTCTGAGGGATGCAGCAGGATAAGCAGTAGTCAGTCTGTGGTCATCTCAGAAAGAGAATAAACAAGAGTATAAATTCAAGTGGAGACTGGTGGCTAACTCTGCTCTACTGTTAAAGGTTTGTTTTAGACCGGAGAGTATCTACCCATATATTCACGTGCATGCATATCATATACTTATATGTACACACACACACACACACACACACACACACACACACACACACACACACACACACACACACACACACACACACACACACACACACACACACACACACACACACACACACACACACACCTCTCTTAAGGCCAGCCACTAGACCAGAACCCAGCAACATCTCTCCTGGCCTCTGAGGTGACTGTGTATCTGCAGACACAACAGAAAGACGTCTGTCTGAAAAAATAAACTCTCTGATTCTCCCAAAGTACACAGTCAACATTCTCCCTCTCTCTCTCCTTCTCTCTTTTTCTCCCTCTCTCTCTCCTTCTCTGTTACCCAACGTAGAGCAATAACAAGGGCAGGACACATTGGTATCAAATCATCCTTTCCCTCCACCACAGTAACCCAGCTCTTCAATGCGTCTCTCTCTCTGTGCGTAGGGCACATTGCATACTTACCAATTTAACAGCAGCCGATCCCATCCCACTGAAACCAGGGTGATTTATAAAATCTGCTGTTTCTAATGGGCTTTTTACTGA
Source organism: Oncorhynchus mykiss (assembly GCF_057628025.1). Classification (NCBI taxonomy): domain Eukaryota; kingdom Metazoa; phylum Chordata; class Actinopteri; order Salmoniformes; family Salmonidae; genus Oncorhynchus; species Oncorhynchus mykiss. The sequence goes on from NC_143027.1 coordinate 79,755,714, forward strand.
AGCCTTGTTTTGAGGACTCACAGAAGTTATTTTTGTGGGAAACAAAAAAAAAAGTTTAAAATGAAGGCCGATACAGCATGAGGGCTAGAGAGAGTTAACGCAGTACTAACTAATCCAGCTAACCAAACACTAACTGCAACCGAAGGCCAAGTCGAGGGTAAACCCAGCACTTGGCTAGCCAACCCAGGGCTGATATAGTAAAGGGTTAACCCAGAGTCTGGGTTGGTGGTAAAAGTCTAAACCTCCTGGGGTTCACCAGAGTCTGGGTTGGTGGTAAAAGTCTATACCTCCTGGGTTTCACCAGAGTCTGGGTTGGTGGTAAAAGTCTATACCTCCTGGGGTTCACCAGAGTCTGGGTTGGTGGTAAAAGTCTATACCTCCTGGGTTTCACCAGAGTCTGTGTTGGTGGTAAAAGTCTATACCTCCTGGGGTTCACCAGAGTCTGTGTTGGTGGTAAAAGTCTATACCTCCTGGGGTTCACCAGAGTCTGGGTTGGTGGTAAAAGTCTATACCTCCTGGGGTTCACCACAGTCTGTGTTGGTGGTAAAAGTCTATACCTCCTGGGGTTCACCAGAGTCTGTGTTGGTGGTAAAAGTCTATACCTCCTGGGTTTCACCAGAGTCTGGGTTGGTGGTAAAAGTCTAAACCTCCTGGGGTTCACCACAGTCTGTGTTGGTGGTAAAAGTCTATACCTCCTGGGTTTCACCAGAGTCTGGGTTGGTGGTAAAAGTCTATACCTCCTGGGGTTCACCAGAGTCTGGGTTGGTGGTAAAAGTCTATACATCCTGGGGTTCACCAGAGTCTGGGTTGGTGGTAAAAGTCTATACCTCCTGGGGTTCACCCAGAGTCTGGGTTGGTGGTAAAAGTCTATACCTCCTGGGGTTCACCAGAGTCTGTGTTGGTGGTAAAAGTCTATACCTCCTGGGGTTCACCAGAGTCTGGGTTGGTGGTAAAAGTCTATACCTCCTGGGGTTCACCCAGAGTCTGGGTTGGTGGTAAAAGTCTATACCTCCTGGGTTTCACCAGAGTCTGGGTTGGTGGTAAAAGTCTATACCTCCTGGGGTTCACCCAGAGTCTGGGTTGGTGGTAAAAGTCTATACCCCCTGGGGTTCACCAGAGTCTGTGTTGGTGGTAAAAGTCTATACCTCCTGGGGTTCACCAGAGTCTGGGTTGGTGGTAAAAGTCTATACCTCCTGGGGTTCACCAGAGTCTGTGTTGGTGGTAAAAGTCTATACCTCCTGGGGTTCACCAGAGTCTGGGTTGGTGGTAAAAGTCTATACCTCCTGGGGTTCACCAGAGTCTGTGTTTGTGTACTGCTGCTGAGATGTGAAACATACCAGAGCAGTAATTACACAGACAGGGACAACAACAACAAGATTGTTTATCACTGAGAAGAGAAGGCCTTTAGCCTAGTGAAGACAACAACTATGTAGGGAATAGGTTGCCATTTTGAGATACAGACAACCCTTCACCTCTATAACAACACATCTCCTCTATAACAACACATCTCCTCTATAACAACACATCTCCTCTATAACAACACATCTCCTCTATAACAACACATCTCCTCTATAACAACACATCTCCTCTATAACAACACATCTCCTCTATAACAACACATCTCCTCTATAACAACACATCTCCTCTATAACAACCCTTCACCTCTATAACAACACATCTCCTCTATAACAACACATCTCCTCTATAACAACACATCTCCTCTATAACAACACATCTCCTCTATAACAACACATCTCCTCTATAACAACACATCTCCTCTATAACAACCCTTCACCTCTATAACAACACATCTCCTCTATAACAACACATCTCCTCTATAACAACACATCTCCTCTATAACAACCCTTCACCTCTATAACAACACATCTCCTCTATAACAACACATCTCCTCTATAACAACACATCTCCTCTATAACAACACATCTCCTCTATAACAACACATCTCCTCTATAACAACACATCTCCTCTATAACAACCCTTCACCTCTATAACAACACATCTCCTCTATAACAACACATCTCCTCTATAACAACACATCTCCTCTATAACAACACATCTCCTCTATAACAACACATCTCCTCTATAACAACCCTTCACCTCTATAACAACACATCTCCTCTATAACAACACATCTCCTCTATAACAACACATCTCCTCTATAACAACACATCTCCTCTATAACAACACATCTCCTCTATAACAACACATCTCCTCTATAACAACACATCTCCTCTATAACAACACATCTCCTCTATAACAACCCTTCACCTCTATAACAACACATCTCCTCTATAACAACACATCTCCTCTATAACAACACATCTCCTCTATAACAACACATCTCCTCTATAACAACCCTTCACCTCTATAACAACACATCTCCTCTATAACAACACATCTCCTCTATAACAACACATATCCTCTATAACAACACATCTCCTCTATAACAACCCTTCACCTCTATAACAACACATCTCCTCTATAACAACACATCTCCTCTATAACAATACATCTCCTCTATAACAACACATCTCCTCTATAACAACACATCTCCTCTATAACAACACATCTCCTCTATAACAACCCTTCACCTCTATAACAACCCTTCACCTCTATAACAACACATCTCCTCTATAACAACACATCTCCTCTATAACAACACATCTCCTCTATAACAACACATCTCCTCTATAACAACACATCTCCTCTATAACAACACATCTCCTCTATAACAACACATCTCCTCTATAACAACCCTTCACCTCTATAACAACACATCTCCTCTATAACAACACATATCCTCTATAACAACACATCTCCTCTATAACAACACATCTCCTCTATAACAACACATCTCCTCTATAACAACCCTTCACCTCTATAACAACACATCTCCTCTATAACAACACATAGCCTAGTGGTTAGAGCGTTGGACTAGTAACCGGAAGGTTCAAGTTCAAACCCCCGAGCTGACGTTCTGCCCCTGAACAGGCCGTCATTGAAAACAAGAATTTGTTCTTAACTGACTTGCCTGGTTAAATAAAGGTAAAATAAAAATCTCAAATCTCCCTATTCCCTAAATAGTGCATTACTTTTAACCAGGGCCCATGGTGTAGTGCACGAAGACCCTGGCCGTGACCCCACTCATCCAGGGTGTCTCCGAGGGTGATGGGAAATACAAAAACACATTTCTAATTCACACATGCATATAATACACACTAGTACATGTGTGAAATAGGACAAACATAAACACCCACCAGAGAAGAAATAGGGTGTCATTTGGGATGCAGACAGACTCTGTCCTGCCCTGCTCTGGTCTCTGGTCTCTGGTCAAAACACCAGCCTCCCTCTCTCAGCCCTGCTCTGGTCTCTGGTCTCTGGTCTCTGCTCTCTGTCCTGCCCTGCTCTGGTCTCTGTCCTGTCCTGCCCTGCTCTGGTCTCTGGTCTCTAGTCTCTGCTCTGGTCTCTGCTCTGGTCTCTGGTATCTGGTCTCTGGTCTCTGGTCTCTGGTCTCTGCTCTGGTCTTTGGTCTCTGGTCAAAACACACCAGCCTCCCTCTCTCAGCCCTGCTCTGGTCTCTGGTCTCTGGTCTCTGCTCTGGTCTCTGGTCTCTGGTCAAAACACACCAGCCTCCCTCTCTCAGCCCTGCTCTGGTCTCTGGTCTCTGGTCTCTGCTCTGGTCTCTGGTCTCTGGTCTCTGCTCTGGTCTCTGGTCTCTGGTCTCTGGTCTCTGCTCTGGTCTCTGGTCTCTGGTCTCTGCTCTGGTCTCTGGTCTCTGGTCTCTGGTCAAAACACACCAGCCTCCCTCTCTCAGCCCTGCTCTGGTCTCTGGTCTCTGGTCTCTGGTCTCTGGTCTCTGCTCTGGTCTCTGGTCTCTGCTCTGGTCTCTGGTCTCTGGTCTCTGCTCTGGTATCTGGTCTCTGCTCTGGTCTCTGGTCTCTGCTCTGGTCTCTGGTCTCTGGTCTCTGGTCTCTGGTCTCTGGTCTCTGGTCTGGTCTCTGGTCTCTGGTCTCTGCCCTGCTCTGGTCTCTGGTCTCTGGTCTCTGGTCTCTGCCCTGCTCTGGTCTCTGGTCTCTGGTCTCTGGTCTCTGGTCTCTGGTCTCTGCCTTGCTCTGGTCTCTGGTCTCTGGTCTCTGGTCTCTGGTCAAAACACACCAGCCTCCCTCTCTCAGCCCTGCTCTGGTCTCTGGTCTCTGGTCTCTGGTCTCTGTCCTGCCCTGCTCTGGTCTCTGGTCTCTGGTCTCTGGTCTCTGGTCAAAACACACCAGCCTCCCTCTCTCAGCCCTGCTCTGGTCTCTGGTCTCTGGTCTCTGCCCTGCTCTGGTCTCTGGTCTCTGGTCTCTGCCCTGCTCTGGTCTCTGGTCTCTGGTCTCTGGTCTCTGGTCTCTGGTCTCTGGTCTCTGCCCTGCTCTGGTCTCTGGTCTCTGGTCTCTGGTCTCTGGTCTCTGGTCTCTGGTCTCTGGTCAAAACCCACCAGCCTCCCTCTCTCAGCCCTGCTCTGGTCTCTGGTCAAAACACACCAGCCTCCCTCTCTCTGCCCTGCTCTGGTCTCTGGTCTCTGCTCTGGTCTCTGCTCTGGTCTCTGGTCTCTGGTCTCTGCTCTGGTCTCTGGTCTCTGCTCTGGTCTCTGGTCTCTGCTCTGGTCTCTGGTCTCTGGTCTCTGGTCTCTGCTCTGGTCTCTGGTCTGGTCTCTGGTCTCTGCTCTGGTCTCTGCTCGGGTCTCTGGTCTCTGCTCTGGTCTCTGCTCTGGTCTCTGGTCTCTGCTCTGGTCTCTGGTCTCTGCTCTGGTCTCTGGTCTCTGGTCTCTGGTCTCTGGTCTCTGGTCTCTGCTCTGGTCTCTGGTCTCTGCTCTGGTCTCTGGTCTCTGCTCTGGTCTCTGGTCTCTGCTCTGGTCTCTGGTCTCTGCTCTGGTTTCTGGTCTCTGCTCTGGTCTCTGGTCTCTGGTCTCTGCTCTGGTCTCTGCTCTGGTCTCTGGTCTCTGGTCAAAACACACCAGCCTCCCTCTCTCTGTCCTGCTCTGGTCTCTGGTCAAAACCCACCAGCCTCCCTCTCTCTGTCCTGCCCTGCTCTGGTCTCTGGTCTCTGGTCTCTGGTCAAAACACACCAGCCTCCCTCTCTCAGCCCTGCTCTGGTCTCTGGTCTCTGGTCTCTGCCCTGCTCTGGTCTCTGGTCTCTGGTCTCTGCCCTGCTCTGGTCTCTGGTCTCTGGTCTCTGGTCTCTGGTCAAAACCCACCAGCCTCCCTCTCTCAGCCCTGCTCTGGTCTCTGGTCTCTGGTCTCTGCCCTGCTCTGGTCTCTGGTCTCTGGTCTCTGCCCTGCTCTGGTCTCTGGTCTCTGGTCTCTGGTCTCTGGTCAAAACCCACCAGCCTCCCTCTCTCAGCCCTGCTCTGGTCTCTGGTCAAAACACACCAGCCTCCCTCTCTCTGCCCTGCTCTGGTCTCTGGTCTCTGCTCTGGTCTCTGCTCTGGTCTCTGGTCTCTGCTCTGGTCTCTGCTCTGGTCTCTGGTCTCTGCTCTGGTCTCTGGTCTCTGCTCTGGTCTCTGGTCTCTGCTCTGGTCTCTGGTCTCTGGTCTCTGGTCTCTGCTCTGGTCTCTGCTCTGGTCTCTGGTCTCTGCTCTGGTCTCTGCTCTGGTCTCTGCTCTGGTCTCTGCTCTGGTCTCTGCTCTGGTCTCTGGTCTCTGGTCTCTGCTCTGGTCTCTGGTCTCTGCTCTGGTCTCTGGTCTCTGGTCTCTGCTCTGGTCTCTGGTCTCTGCTCTGGTCTCTGCTCTGGTCTCTGGTCTCTGCTCTGGTCTCTGGTCTCTGCTCTGGTCTCTGCTCTGGCCTCTGGTCTCTGCTCTGGTTTCTGGTCTCTGCTCTGGTCTCTGGTCTCTGGTCTCTGCTCTGGTCTCTGCTCTGGTCTCTGGTCTCTGGTCAAAACACACCAGCCTCCCTCTCTCTGTCCTGCTCTGGTCTCTGGTCAAAACCCACCAGCCTCCCTCTCTCTGTCCTGCCCTGCTCTGGTCTCTGGTCTCTGGTCTCTGGTCTCTGGTCAAAACACACCAGCCTCCCTCTCTCTGTCCTGCTCTGGTCTCTGGTCAAAACCCACCAGCCTCCCTCTCTCTGTCCTGCCCTGCTCTGGTCTCTGGTCTCTGGTCGAAACCCCAGCAGAACCAGACATGTTTTCCAAATCTACTATACCCACTATCCCAGGCATTGTCTCATCTCTGCCCCGGTCAAAACACACCAGCCTGGGAGGAAAGCTAGCCTCCCTCTCTCAGCCCTGCTCTGCTCTGGTGAAGACACACCAGCCTGGGAGGAAAGCTAGCCTCCCTCTCTCAGCCCTGCTCTGCTCTGGTGAAGACACACCAGCCTGTGAGGAAAGCTAGCCTCCCTCTCTCAGCCCTGCTCTGCTCTGGTGAAGACACACCAGCCTGTGAGGAAAGCTAGCCTCCCTCTCTCAGCCCTGCTCTGCTCTGGTGAAGACAAACCAGCCTGGGAGGAAAGCTAGCCTCCCTCTCTCAGCCCTGCTCTGCTCTGGTGAAGACACACCAGCCTGGGAGGAAAGCTAGCCTCCCTCTCTCAGTCCTGCTCTGCTCTGGTGAAGACACACCAGCCTGGGAGGAAAGCTAGCCTCCCTCTCGCAGTGAAGGAGGTGAAGACACACCAGCCTGTGATGGAAGGAAAACTCTCCTCACTCTGAGAAATGTTTTCCAGCTCCACCACACCAGTACCCACTATACCAAGCAGAACGTTATATTATGGCTAGAGACAGGCAGTGTGGAATACTACCATGCCAACCAAATGGGAAAGTTACGTATGAGAGGAATAAGAACATGATGCAGTATCTATTAGTCCTGTTACTGTGGCCTCTGGCAGCCATATCCTGTTTAGGTTGTCCGTCCAGTGTGGTGTGGGGTGGGGTGGGGTCGGGTGGTGTGTGATGTGAGGCCCGGTGCCTCCCACTCCTCACCATCCTGAATCACACACACACACAGATGGATACAGTACACCACAATCCACAGCTGTGTGTCTGTGGAGTCGGTTGCAGCTGCGGCTACAGAGGAGAGGTTTGTTTTTCCTCCCGACGGACAAAGTTCTAAATACAGAGACAAGAACCATGGCAGGAGAGGATGAGATGAGGGGGACAGGAGGGAAGGAGGAAAGAAGGGGAGGAGGAGAGGTGATGAAATAAGAGGGAGGAGAGGTGAGGGAAAGAGGAGAAGAGGAGAGAAGGGAGGAGAGGTGAGGAGGAGATAAGGGTAGATGGGAGGAAAGGAGAGGAGAGGAGAGGACAGGAGGTGAAATGAGACGAAGGGATAGGAGAGCAGGAGAAGAGCAGAGGAGGAGGGTGGACGGAGAAGAGGAGGACAGGAGGTGGAGAGGAAAGGAGGACCACAGATGAGACCACAACCTTAGAAACCACCACTGCCCCCGGGGTTGTCTGGTCCCTCAACACTCCCCAACCAGGGGTTGTCTGGTCCCAACCAGGGGTTGTCTGGTCCCTCAACACTCCCCAACCAGGGTTGTCTGGTCCCTCAACACTCCCCAACCAGGGGTTGTCTGGTCCCTCAACACTCCCCAACCAGGGGTTGTCTGGTCCCTCAACACTCCCCAACCAGGGGTTGTCTGGTCCCTCAACACTCCCCAACCAGGGGATGTCTGGTCCCTCAACACTCCCCAACCAGGGGTTGTCTGGTCCCTCAACACTCCCCAACCAGGGGTTGTCTGGTCCCTCAACACTCCCCAACCAGGGGTTGTCTGGTCCCTCAACACTCCCCAACCAGGGGCTGTCTGGTCCCTCAACCCTCCCCAACCAGGGGTTGTCTGGTCCCTCAACACTCCCCAACCAGGGTTGTCTGGTCCCTCAACACTCCCCAACCAGGGGTTGTCTGGTCCCTCAACACTCCCCAACCAGGGGTTGTCTGGTCCCTCAACACTACCCAACCAGGGGTTGTCTGGTCCCTCAACACTCCCCAACCAGGGGCTGTCTGGTCCCTCAACACTCCCCAACCAGGGGTTGTCTGGTCCCTCAACACTCCCCAACCAGGGGTTGTCTGGTCCCTCAACACTCCCCAACCAGGGGATGTCTGGTCCCTCAACACTCCCCAACCAGGGGTTGTCTGGTCCCTCAACACTCCCCAACCAGGGGTTGTCTGGTCCCTCAACACTCCCAAACCAGGGGTTGTCTGGTCCCTCAACACTCCCCAACCAGGGGCTGTCTGGTCCCTCAACCCTCCCCAACCAGGGGTTGTCTGGTCCCTCAACACTCCCCAACCAGGGGCTGTCTGGTCCCTCAACACTCCCCAACCAGGGGTTGTCTGGTCCCTCAACACTCCCCAACCAGGGGCTGTCTGGTCCCTCAACACTCCCCAACCAGGGGTTGTCTGGTCCCTCAACACTCCCCACCCCAACCAGGGGCTGTCTGGTCCCTCAACACTCCCCAACCAGGGGCTGTCTGGTCCCTCAACACTCCCCACCCCAACCAGGGGCTGTCTGGTCCCTCAACCCTCCCCACCCCAACCTGGGGCTGTCTGGTCCCTCAACCCTCCCCATCCCAACCTGGGGCTGTCTGGTCCCTCAACACTCCCCATCCAACCTGGGGCTGTCTGGTCCCTCAACACTCCCCACCCCAACCTGGGGCTGTCTGGTCCCTCAACACTCCCCATCCCAACCTGGGGCTGTCTGGTCCCTCAACACTCCCCACCCCAACCAGGGGCTGTCTGGTCCCTCAACACTCCCCACCCCAACCTGGGGCTGTCTGGTCCCTCAACACTCCCCACCCCAACCAGGGGCTGTCTGGTCCCTCAACACACCCCAACCAACTGTTCAACCAAACATACAGACCAGGTGTCCTGGTTAATAAGACAAAAACAACATCTATCTTGTGTAGCAGACTCTAAATTGCAATATGCAGTTTAGTTTATTATGCAATAAACAACGGCATCTAAAGAATGTGGAACAGACAGAAACTCAACTGTTGAAAGTTGTAAGTAAACAGTTTATATTTACTACCACATACAAACACTCATTATCTTAGTTTAGGAATAATGTTGTTGTTGTTGTCTTACCACAGAAAACTGGATACCCATTTGGATTGAATAGTGTCCAAAATGTGATCTCAGTCAGTGTAATTCCTGCCCCAGACAGAGGGGGCGTGGGGAGGAGGAGCAGGGCCGGTTTTGTAGGCGTTTCCTGCCATAGACGTAAAAATAAGACGTAGTAAAAGTGAGATGTAAAAATAGCTTTTTATGTGTGCGGCTCCAGGAGGTGCGGTCGACACGAGGGTGTCTTGAGGTGGCCAGGAATTTAACCTTGTTTTTGTCAACAAACTCTACCATCATTTTCTCAAGTCGCCAGTCTCTAATATTAGCTCCTCTGTCTGGAAGTAACAAATGGTATAATACAAACTGTTCCCAGGTCATTAGTAATAAGCAATGCCTGGAAAAACCCAGATCATGGTAATAGATACTAGATACATAGGGGTGAATAATAACTTTTAAGTCGATTTTTTACTTAGTCATGCAATGATGTCAATGGGCCATCAAGTGAAAATTCGACTTCAGTGGAAGTTAGGATTGGCCCCAAAGTTAGATACATCTCTGTACATTATGAAGAAGTGATATGCGCGTAGAATTTTCAGCTCCATACGAAGGAATCATCTACTGTTAGCAGAGGAACAACAGGAGGGGCAGACTGCTGTTGGCTACTAAAATGGCAATAAACAAAAGAAAATAGCTTATATCAATCAATGGGACTGGTGTAACTACAACTTACTGTCAAAGACAACTACAGAGCCTCCAACTTGAAGTTGGAAGTCACCCCATACACTGGCCTAGGGTCTGTTTTGTGTTTTAACCCTAAATGGAAAATGACATGGGAAAAGGACAGAATGAGAGATAACTGGTCCTAGAACTGTGACTTAGGGCAACTTGAACATAGCCGTTGTGTGTCTGACATGGCAGACGTTGTTAGAGCTGAAAGCCTTCATACTAAGAGGTGTCTGCTGCCATCTAGTGGAATGTGTTCAGATAACAGCTGTAACAACCAACAGCGTACTAGTCTGTATCACACCTTTTACAATACATGTGCACACACTCGTACACACGCTCTCATTCTTTGTTTCAGAGATTTTATTTTTTTATTCCAAATTATTTCCTAAGAATTGAAATTTTACATCAGTAGACTAATAGAGACCTAACATAATATTGTGCTAGGGACATACAGTAGACTAATAGAGACCTAACATAATATTGTGCTAGGGGCATACAGTAGACTAATAGAGACCTAACAGAATATTGTGCTAGGGACATACAGTAGGCTAATAGAGACCTAACATAATATTGTGCTAGGGACATACAGTAGGCTAACAGAGGCCTAACATAATATTGTGCTAGGGACATACAGTAGACTAATAGAGACCTAACAGAATATTGTGCTAGGGACATACAGTAGACTAATAGAGACCTAACAGAATATTGTGCTAGGGACATACAGTAGACTAATAGAGACCTAACAGAATATTGTGCTAGGGACATACAGTAGGCTAACAGAGGCCTAACATAATATTGTGCTAGGGACATAAAGTAGACTAATAGAGACCTAACAGAATATTGTGCTAGGGACATACAGTAGGCTAATAGAGACCTAACATAATATTGTGCTAGGGACATACAGTAGACTAATAGAGACCTAACAGAATATTGTGCTAGGGACATACAGTAGACTAATAGAGACCTAACAGAATATTGTGCTAGGGACATACAGTAGACTAATAGAGACCTAACAGAATATTGTGCTAGGGACATACAGTAGGCTAACAGAGGCCTAACATAATTTTGTGCTAGGGACATACAGTAGGCTAACAGAGGCCTAACATAATATTGTGCTAGGGACATACAGTAGGCTAATAGAGACCTAACATAATATTGTGCTAGGGACATACAGTAGGCTAATAGAGACCTAACAGAATATTGTGCTAGGGACATACAGTAGGCTAATAGAGACCTAACATAATATTGTGCTAGGGACATACAGTAGGCTAATAGAGACCTAACAGAATATTGTGCTAGGGACATACAGTAGACTAATAGAGACCTAACATAATATTGTGCTAGGGACATACAGTAGACTAATAGAGACCTAACAGAATATTGTGCTAGGGACATACAGTAGGCTAACAGAGGCCTAACATAATATTGTGCTAGGGACATACAGTAGGCTAATAGAGACCTAACATAATATTGTGCTAGGGACATACAGTAGACTAATAGAGACCTAACAGAATATTGTGCTAGGGGCATACAGTAGACTAATAGAGACCCAACATAATATTGTGCTAGGGACATACAGTAGGCTAATAGAGACCTAACAGAATATTGTGCTAGGGGCATACAGCAGACTAATAGAGACCTAACAGAATATTGTGCTAGGGGAATACAGTAGGATAATAGAGACCTAACAGATTATTGTGCTAGGGGCATACATTAGGCTAATAGAGACCTAACAGAATATTGTGCTAGGGGCATACAGTGGGCTAATAGAGACCTAACATAATATTGTGCTAGGGACATACAGTAGGCTAATAGAGACCTAACAGAATATTGTGCTAGGGACATACAGTAGGCTAATAGAGACCTAACAGAATATTGTGCTAGGGGCATACAGTAGGCTAATAGAGACCTAACAGAATATTGTGCTAGGGGCATACAGTAGACTAATAGAGACCTAACATAATATTGTGCTAGGGACATACAGTAGGCTAATAGAGACCTAACAGAATATTGTGCTAGGGGCATACAGTAGGCTAATAGAGACCTAACAGAATATTGTGCTAGGGGCATACAGTAGACTAATAGAGACCTAACAGAATATTGTGCTAGGGACATACAGTAGACTAACAGAGACCTAAAATAATATTGTGCTAGGGGCATACAGTAGGCTAATAGAGACCTAACATAATATTGTGCTAGGGACATACAGTAGGCTAATAGAGACCTAACAGAATATTGTGCTAGGGACATACAGTAGGCTAATAGAGACCTAACATAATATTGTGCTAGGGACATACAGTAGACTAATAGAGACCTAACATAATATTGTGCTAGGGACATACAGTAGACTAATAGAGACCTAACAGAATATTGTGCTAGGGGCATACAGTAGACTAATAGAGACCTAACAGAATATTGTGCTAGGGACATACAGTAGACTAATAGAGACCTAACAGAATATTGTGCTAGGGACATACAGTAGGCCGACATTCCTTTTGGTCCATGTAGGTTTTTAGTTTTTTACACAGTGAGGTATGTTTCACTTTTAAAGGAACTTAAATAACATTTTGAGTATCTAAATATCAGAAATGTGTTTTCACACGTGTAAGTTCTCTGGCTTTCGAGCTCAGCATAGTTGAATGCTTGGTAGCCATAACAACACTCTGCTGGAGGGGAGAGAAGGGTAAATGTTCTGAGAAATAAATTTCATGACCTCATACAGAGGAGATTTGAGACACTAAGCACCTAACTTCTAATATATTCACAGAAAGACTAATGCGTTTTTAATTCCCCGTAGGTTCTAACCTCTGTTTTGACACAAAGTAATGAGTATGGAAACAGCTTCCTTATGGTGGGGATTGATCATCCCCGCCAGCAGAGCATCTCACCACCAGCACCACACCGGAGAACTGGACGTTTACCTCTGCCTTGGTGGGTCAGTTGACATTGGTGGGTCTGTTGGCATTGCTGGGTCTGTTGACATTGGTGGGTCTGTTGACATTGGTGGGTCTGTTGGCATTGGTGGGTCTGTTGACATTGGTGGGTCTGTTGACATTGGTGGGTCTGTTGACATTGGTGGGTCTGTTGACATTGGTGGGTCTGTTGACATTGGTGGGTCTGTTGGCATTGGTGGGTCTGTTGACATTGGTGGGTCAGTTGACATTGGTGGGTCTGTTGACATTGGTGGGTCTGTTGACATTGGTGGGTGTGTTGACATTGGTGGGTCTGTTGGCATTGGTGGGTGTGTTGACATTGGTGGGTCTGTTGGCATTGGTGGGTCTGTTGACATTGGTGGGTGTGTTGACATTGGTGGGTCTGTTGGCATTGGTGGGTGTGTTGACATTGGGTGATGTTTAAATGTCATAATGTGATGTTGATATCTCTAAATAAGTGGCTTGTTGTTGTTGTTTTTATACACATCTCACTAGGTTCGTTCTGCTGTATTTTCCAGTTCTCTCTTTGAGGTCCGGCGCTGTAACAGCACTGTGGGATTTTCTACTGCATGTCAACTTAAAATGTGTCTCCATCACAAGTGTTGTTATTTTCTTTGACATTTGTGTTAAATGTTTGTATGGAAAATATTGGTTCATATTAGTCATACAGTGATGAATTAGTCTTTGATTTTGGCATCAGCAATGTCCTAAACTGTGTTCAGGTCTTTCATTGTGATACGAACCCCAGACTGTAATGTCCTTAACTGTGTTCAGGTCTTTCATTGTGATACGAACCCCAGATTGTAATGTCCTAAACTGTGTTCAGGTCTTTCATTGTGATACGAACCCCAGATTGTAATGTCCTAAACTGTGTTCAGGTCTTTCATTGTGATACGAACCCCAGATTGTAATGTCCTAAACTGTGTTCAGGTCTTTCATTGTGATACGAACCCCAGATTGTAATGTCCTAAACTGTGTTCAGGTCTTTCATTGTGATACGAACCCCAGATTGTAATGTCCTAAACTGTGTTCAGGTCTTTCATTGTGATACGAACCCCAGATTGTAATGTCCTAAACTGTGTTCAGGTCTTTCATTGTGATACGAACCCCAGATTGTAATGTCCTAAACTGTGTTCAGGTCTTTCATTGTGATACGAACCCCAGATTGTAATGTCCTAAACTGTGTTCAGGTCTTTCATTGTGATACGAACCCCAGATTGTACCTTCCATGCATCAGATGAATTAGACCAGATCAGTGTGAGACCCCACCACCTCTAACCAGCTGAAGATATCCACTACAGCCCTGTCCCTCACAGCTGCTAGCCTGAGCCTGCACCCAGCAACCTGGATACAGCATCTGAGCTATTGACTGCCCTTCTTGCAGGAGTGCTGCAAGTGTCCTGAGACTTTGTACATGGAGCAGGCATCTAATCTAAACTTCTCTCATGCTGCTGGTGCCTTGGTAAAAACGGACGAGGCAGAATGGAGAGCAAAGGATGGTTGAGGAAGCTCAGGTTGTCCGGTTAGGGAAATCAGACTTCCCCTGGACATTGATATTGGGACAACACAAAGGCCACTCTGACACCCATATGTTTCATTTGGGCTGTTGTGAGTTCTGAACAGCAAACTAATGTAATAAGAATTGAAGAGATGCTTGGTTGAATGCCGGGAGGGAGGTGGGAGTCAACCCAGCCTGTAATTTGGGATTGCCACAATGTTTATTTGGAATGGCAGGTTAATTGTGGGCATCTTCACACTTTGAAATGTGTAGTAATGTTACATTTGAAAATGCATTGAGATACTTGGTCATTTGCATGACACTTTTGGTGGGTATGTCGAATGACTAAAACAGGGGACTGTAATTTAAGATGCACAAAACTCATATTCAGCATATTCACTTAAAGGGATACTTCGGAAGTTTGGCAGCGAGGCCCTTTATCTTCTTCCCCAGAGTCAGATGAACCTGTCCAGTATGAAGATTTTCTAACATAATAACATACTTTGAATGTACTTTAGCGAACCAATGCTAACTAGCGTTAGCACAATGACTGGAGGTCATTGTCAGGCTTACAGTTACTGCGCTAATGCTAGTTAGCAATTAATACAATGCTTAAAATAGATGTTTTCCTTTTGTGTAATACACATGATTTCCAGTGTTCTATTTAGGACACTCATTTGTGTACGGGTTGATGGTCACTAGACTTGATACTGAATGTTATGGATTGTTCTCATATCTGTTGATAGTGGTGGACGCCAGACTGGAGGACACTGATTGTTATTGTATTCTGTGACACTGTGATTCTGTAGCAGCTGATGTTGTGACTTCCTACAAGCTTCTCGGCTGGTGTTTACAGAACATTGGTGCTGTGACATTAGAATATAAGGGCCTTCTTATGTAAAGGATCACTGCTTCCTTAGTGAGTACTGCTTCCTTAGTGAGTACTGCTTCCTCCTAATTCAGCTGGAACCCCAGGACCTCTGCTTTGCTAGCACAGGTGACCGCCATTCTGAAGTGTCTTAGTGAGTACTACTTCCTCCTAATTCAGCTGGAACCCCAGGACCTCTGCTTTGCTAGCACAGGTGACCGCCATTCTGAAGTGTCTTAGTGAGTACTACTTCCTCCTAATTCAGCTGGAACCCCAGGACCTCTGCTTTGCTAGCACAGGTGAGCGCCATTCTGAAGTGTCTTAGTGAGTACTACTTCCTCCTAATTCAGCTGGAACCCCAGGACCTCTGCTTTGATAGCACAGGTGAGCGCCATTCTGAAGTGTCTTAGTGGGGACACTTCATGCTGAGGAGGAAGTTTCACACATCCCCATATGCTGCATTCACCCCTCAAACTTACTCAAAACACACTTAGAGAAACGGGTTAGAGACGTTTTCTCTGCTTCTGTGCTGGAGGAGTCTCTCTTTTACAACTTGTATTAAACCAGATTGATTTTGATTGACTTCATCTGCTCTTCTCTTTTATTCACCTCAGACATCTCTATTATTACAGCCATTTAGGAGGAAGTGAGGAATAATCACTGCTGGCGTGTGCTGTTTCTGATCTAAACAGCATGATTGGCCACAAAAACTAACAAGGAGCAGTAATCGTCTTGACACCTCTGAATATAAAACTACCTACAAGCAGTACTTGTCCTAACACCTCTACATACAAGAGACCAAATCATGTCTGACTTTCTGACAACAACCATGGATGAACTGTGTCATCTTGAGGAATAGAGTTGGTCTACTGTTCCACAACCAGAGATGGGGTCAGGACCGGAGCCCTCGACATGTGTGCTGCATCCCTCGTCATTGGCTCTATAGTATAGTTGGCAGTGACAGAGTTAGGACAGAGTTCATGGATGGTTCTATGTTCTCTGGGCAGGTTTGGCAATCAGCTGCCTCTCTCTCTCCAGCTCCTTCTCTCTCTGTTGTTCTTTCTCCATCACCTCCTTCTGTCTCTGCTGCTGCAGCTTCAACACTCTTTTCTGGAGACAGAGAGACAAATGGTTTAAAAAACATTTCATCCCAGTTTCCTATTCAATTCAATGTCAGTCATTTCAAATTTAAGTGTACATTTAAAACAACCATTTCTTATCAACTGCTACCATAGAAAAGGAGAGAATGCATGGAGGAGGTGGAGGAGAAACTATGTGGTGAGCAATAGCTAAGCAACAATAGTCCATTCTGGGGGGAAAAATAAACATTCACCCACCTTTAGTTTAGTTGTCTTCTCGTGCAGCATGATCATGTCTTTACGTATGTTCACCAGTTTACCGTGATAAAACTTGGCCTCTGTGAACTGAAACAAACATCCATCAGTCCTACAGGGAGCAGGACAGGTGGACAATGAAAGAATTCTCTTCAGATGCTATGTATGTTTGAAACAACAGGCAGACAGTCAGACACAGACAGAGTGACAGAGAAACAACAGACACAGACAGACAGACAGACAGACAGACAGACAGACAGACAGACAGACAGAGCGACAGAGAGACAGACAAATGTACCAGTGAGTTTAGATCCAGTAGGGAGTTGCACTCTCTGAATTTGGTGACTTCTTGGTCCAGTGTGTCCAGCAGGATGACTTGGTTTTGACTGGTCAAGAGGAAAGGAGAGGAACATAAGAGCCACAAACACATGACAGTCACACACCACAACATCTGTAACAGGGACAGAGAATACTATCTTGTAAAGTAGAATCTACTTCAGACGTGATCTGTGAATTATCATTATCCTCCTAATAAACTAAAAGTGAAAGATGAAACTGGACTAGAGGAAACAAGAAGTGCATCCCCAATGGCACCCTATTCCCTTCATATTGCACTACCCTATGGGCCCTGGTCAAAAGTAGTGCACCTTAAAGGAAATACAGTTCCGTTTGGGATGCAACCCAAGGGTTTGTTTTAATGTCTGATGTGATTTGAATACTAACTTGAGTTCCAACAGAGCCTGTTTGGAGCTGTAGAGGTCAGGCAGGTAGTGAGAGAGCAGGCCTTCTGTCAGTTTCTCTATGGCCTTTCTGTCCACTACAATGGGCTCTTCAATAGGGACTGATTTCTCTGCAGGCTGGGAGTCCTCTGTAGGCCAAGAGTCCTGGGGAGTCAGGCTGAATTCTGAGGGGCAATAACAAACACACTGACAATTCTAACCGGTCAAATGTAGAAAGACCAGTCCTACTACCGTCAGTCTGACCTCATGTCAGGGTAGGTCCATGGCCCTAGACTTTTTGGGGCTTTTTGGGGACAGGTCTTGGAGGTGGCAGGTAGGCTAGCGGTTAAGAGTGTTGGGCCAGTAACCAAAAGGTCTCTAGTTCGAATCAACGTGTCGACAAGGTGAAAAACCCTAATTGCTCTTAACCCCAATTGCTCCAGGGCCGCCGTTGATAATGGCAGAACCTGACCGTGATCTCACACTCAGAGTATCTCAGGGAGAGGGGGATATACAAAGAACACATTTCCAATTCAAATAAGACAAATATAAGGTAAGCATACACCAAATTATTGTATTATTATAATAAACATCTTTGGACCAAAAACTGGTGCAAAGCCTGCCAGTGGAAAAGCACTGAAAAGTGACTGATTCACACTCTAGGGTGGACACGAACCGTACTGTCCTGGCTCCAATATTTCATTTTCATAATGTCTTGACCAGCATGGTTTCAGAAACTCTTGTGAATATGTGACCAGGCCAGCCCAGTACTTCTCAACTTGGTTCAGTTTGGTTGTGTAGTCCAAATCAGGCATAAGGGTCTGATTCAGAGTTGAGATAAGCATGTGCAACTCATTACTAGTTACCGTAACTGCCAGTGTTCTGAGGAGGGTCACGCTGAGATGAGGAACTCTCATCTGCCCTCCCCTCTGTCTCCATGTTGTTCGTCACTGTCTGATTCTACAGCCTAAAGAAAGCAAGCAGCAGCGGCAAAATTAGCGATGTTTAGCGATGTGCCTGGTGTTTCCAGATTTCTATGAAATATGACCTATACTTACTTACAATATCAGTGAAATAGTTTTCCTTCCAAAAAATGGTAATTAAGTATGTCAACAAAGCATTTCTGTGTTGGAATGGTGTGGGCGTATACTGGTTATTAAAAATATTAATGCAAGTGGACTGCTGATTGTCCAGCTCATCCTCTTCTAGACCACTGATTGGCCAGCTCATCCTTCTGAGGAGTATAACATCACACTGTATGACAAAATAGCAAGCATTTAAAAAAAATTTAAGGTGGGTTTTTTATTTTATGCAAATACAAGTATAGGATGAGTCAACAACATTACTTGGGTATGAGTTAACACAATATGAACTTTTAAAAGTTAACTTGTTTTTTTAAAAATGGTGCCCCACCACTGCTAAATTAATATAAGGGAAACACTGAATATGTTAGCCACTTGGACCCTTGAACCTACTGAGGGTTTGCAAACCCACTTCCTCTTGGAGAAGTGTGCAGACTTTTATTCCAGCCCTGCTCTAAAACGCCTGATTCAGCTGATCAAAGGTGATTAGTAGATTCAGGTGTGTTACAGTAGGGCTGGAGCAAATGCCTGAAAAGCCAGTAGCTATTCAGGGGAGGATTGGCAAGCCCTGGCTGAATGTCCTTTGTAAATGAATGCTTGACTCAGACAACACAACCAGGTATCAATAGAATAGATCAAATAGTAGCTAGCTAGTTTGATATCAGCACGTCTAGGAGAGTGCTATGGTGCCTGGCTATGTTAGCTAGCTATGCCATTCTGAATACATCTAGAAATGCTGTCTACTCTACAGTTAGCTAAGCCAGCAAAACACATTCAAGTCATTCTAAATGGAGGCAATCATGTTACATTGTAAAATATACAGATCATTTTGAACACTTTACCTTTGAAACGAGCTCTCCATCAAGAACGGCAACGTCTGGAAAACATCATGTGACAGGGCGTCACTCATGTGACTGTGTTTGAACTTCCTGTTTGAACGAATTTAGCTTGATTACTTGTTTCTCAAACTATTAACGGTGCGATGTTGACGTTAGAGAAATGGTTTTGAATACAATCACAGTGAGGAAATGGTCTCCCCTAGAAAAGGCTGACGATCGGTAATTTTAACGCTAATGTTGTAAGAGGAATGTGTTGTTTTCAGCTCAGTTAAAAACAGAACTCGAGTCTCCGAGCTAGCTTGGCTAACCAATCAAGCCTCCCCTCTTCTGTCAATGGTGAATCGATTTGTTGGACCGGCTAGTTGTTGCCAGACATTATTGTGTAGTCAACAATATGTTTTCAACGTTAATTTCTTTAATGACAACGAGGAATTTGCATGCAGACAACTAGCAAGCTGTTTTGATTCAGCCGAGTGTGGATGCATTGTTTGTGTGCTTTTCTGTTGGAGGTGCTGCTATCCCCAATTGAATCATTAGAATTCTCTGAGATGGAATGGTTATCGTTTTCAGTGCATGAAATATTGAATATGTAGGCTACCTTAAATCAATGTCCACCTCGGAATATTCGGTTACACGGAGGATCGAAACATACTTACAAATGTCAACCTGTTGTGCAGTTCGATATTACATTTAAAAAATAAATCAAGTATCTTTATTCTACTGTGTCGTTTTAACAGACACTGGGTGTGTTCTAAGTAACGATAGGACGTTTTCTTTCTGCTAATGATTAATGATTTCCACGTTTCAGGTGTGTCAACACCGATGTAACGTTACAGCCACAACCTCTGATTCAGTACTTTATAAGACGGTGACATTGTTGAGAAGCACACCAAGCTCGGACCGGCATAATTGAAAGTTAACAGCTCCTGAACTGTCAACAACTGGCATTAATGATGTCAGGTGGTGTGAGCTTCATGAGCAAGGTGCGGTCCGCCTTTAGGAAGGAGCCTGAGGACTGGGACCTGAGCGACACGGCTCCCTTTGACCTCTCTGGGGACGAGCTCGCGGAGGATGAGGCGCCCAAGTTCAACAAACTCAAAGTGGTGGTTTCCGGTGAGATGGAGGACTACGCAGCAGGGGCACCGTCGAACGGCGTCGCGGTGAACACAGTGGTGGTGGATGATGACGACTCGCTGCTCGACTCGTCCTCGGGGAGTTTGGGGAGCCCCGGTGTCAACATGGACCGGTCGCAGTGTGAGAGCTGCACGAGGAAGAGAGAGGGGGTTAAACGGAGGAGAGTGATGAAGAAGTTGGCGTGTGCCTCTGTGTTGTATTTCCTCTTCATGATTGGAGAACTGATAGGTGAGCAAACAAAACACACTACACTAGTCTGTTACAGTACTGACTACAGACTCATTATACACTGTTAGTACTGTGAGGTTAAAGCTGTGGCCTTCAAGTTCCAATCAAATCAATTTGGTATGATGTTTGGAGCATTGACTTCCAAGTTCCAATCTGAAGTAGCCTGAGTAGACCTACTCACAAGCTAGAGCACACCTGATTCCACTAACCAACTAATCATCAACACCTTTTATTAGGTGAATTAAGAGTGTTAGTGATGGGCTGAAACTGAAGCCTGCACAGTGTACGTGTGGCTCTCCAGGACCAGGGCTGGGGACAGCTGTAGACTACTCAGTTAGTTTCTTTTCAGATCCTACATCTCCCACATCAACATTGTGATTGGATCTGTAATCTTAGTCGGTCATACCCGTCCCCCCTCATACCTGGCCCCAGGTGAAGCGTGGTGGAATGTTCAACACATGGTGATATTAGCATACATGTATGTGTACAATCACCTGCTGCCATAACAATTCACACATACACCTAAGATGAGATGCGTGTTTGATTATGTTCTGAGAAATGCCCGTTTTGAATGAACTAACAGCTGTCTGTAGGTGGAGATGTAGCTAACAGCTATCGATGTAGCCTAATGTATTAGTAGGTTATAATGTAGGTCGTGGATAGGCAACTTTGATGGGGTGGGGCCACAATCTGAACTCATCATGAGGGGCAGCAGTGGCTCTCAGGTCTACGTACCCAGTTCCATCCATACCCACATGTGCAGTCATAGGCCCTAGCCTTTTGGGGGCCCTAAGTGAACATTTGTTGCCGATAATGTATTATGATGTATTTGTAATGTCTCTAGGTGGTTATGTAGCTAACAGTCTGGCCATAATGACTGATGCTCTCCACATGTTAACTGACCTGATTGGGATAGTGGTGTCTCTGCTGGCACTGTGGCTTTCTGCTAAACCACCCACCAACAGATTCACCTTCGGGCTGCATCGCCTAGGTACGTTACTGTTACTCCTCTCCTCTTGTTCCATAAACAGAACTTTCTAGATGCATCTTCATTTTGAGATGGAATGTGAGGTCAGCAGTGTTTTGATCTTGTATCATGTTTCTCTCCTCAGACTGTGTATGGAAAGTGACTTTGTGATTGAGAAGCTCAGAGGTTACTACTGTTTCAGAGCCTCCTGTTTAATAGATGCAGACAGTAAACTGTTAACATATTACATTCAGCTGTCCAGTATATTATTTGGTCTGTGTCTCTACCCCCTATAGAGGTGGTCTCAGCCGGTATCAGTGTGTTACTCATCTACATCCTAACGGGGGTGTTGTTGAACGAGGCGGTGCAGAGAACTGTCAGTCAGGACTTTGAAATCAACGGAGATGCCATGCTCATCACTGCAGCTGTGGGGGTCGCTGTCAACCTAGTGTGAGTAGCTGAGTACACACACCTGCATGCGCACACATGAATTGTCTCACACACAGAGAGAGCAGTCATTATGCACCAGAACACTCATCATCTCATCTGCCCTGACAGTGGGGAGGAGGGAGGGATTCCTGATTCCAGTTAGACTGAATGAATGATGAAGCTTCCTTGACTCCAGCTAAGGACAGCAGTGTGTCTGGCTGTAAAAGATCCACAGTCAGTGTATGATGACATGTCATAAACTACTGCAGTCCAAAGGTCTTCTCGTCTCCACTCCACACTACTGGAGCTAAATTACTTTTCAAGTGTGTGACTCACTTGGTTAGAGCGTGGCATGTGTAGTGTTGTTGATGATAAGTGCGGTGTGTAGTGTTGATGAGCGTGGCGTGTGTAAAGTGTGTTGATGAGCGTGTAGTGTGATAAGCGTGGCGTGTGTAGATAAGCATGTAGTGTGTACAGTCGTGGCCAAAAGTTGAATGACACAAATATACATTTTCACAAAGTCTGCTGCCTCAGTTTGTATGATGGCAATTTGCATATACTCCAGAATGTTTTGAGTGATCAGATGAATTGCAATTAATTGCAAAGTCCCTCTTTGCCTTGCAAATGAACTGAATCCCCCAAAAACATTTCCACTGCATTTCAGCTTGCCACAAAAGGACCAGTTGACATGTCAGTGATTCTCTTGTTAACACAGGTGTGAGTGTTGATGAAGACAAGGCTGGAGATCACTCTGTCATGCTGATTGAGTTCGAATAACAGACTGGAAGCTTCAGAAGGAGGGTGGTGCTTGTAATCATTGTTCTTCCTCTGTCAGCCATGGTTACCTGCAAGGAAACACGTGCCATCATCATTGCTTTGCATAAAAAGGGCTTCACAGGCAAGGATATTGCTGCCAGTAAGATTGCACCTAATTCAACCATTTATCTCATTGTCTCATCAAGAAGCGGTTCAATTGTTGTGCAGAAGGCTTCAGGCGCCCAAGAAGTCCAGAAAGCACCAGGACCGTCTCCTAAAGTTGATTCAGCTGCGGGATTGGGGCACCACCAGTACAGAGCTTGCTCAGGAATGGCAGCAGGCAGGTGTGAGTGCATCTGCACGCACAGTGAGGCGAATACTTTTGGAGGATGGCCTGGTTTCAAGAAGGGCAGCAAAGAAGCCACTACAGGAAAAACATCAGGGACAGACTGATATTCTGCAAAAAGTACACGGATTGGACTGCTGAGGACTGGATTAACGTCATTTTCTCTGAATCCCCTTCCCGATTGTTTGGGGTATCCGGAAAAAAGCTTGTCCGGAGAAGACAAGGTGAGCGCTACCATCAGTCCTGTGTCATGCCAACAGTAAAGCTTCATGAGACTATTCATGTGTGGGGTTGCTTCTCAGCCAAGGGAGTGGGCTCACTCACAATTTTGCCTAAGAACACAGCCATGAATAAAGAATGGTACCAACACATCCTCCGAGAGCAACTTCTCCAAACCATCCAGGAACAGTTTGGTGACAAACAATGCCTTTTCCAGCATGATGGAGCACCTTGCCATAAGGCGAAAGTGATAACTAAGTGTCTCGGGGAACAAAACATCAATATTTTGGGTCCATGGCCAGGCAACTCCCCAGACCTTAATCCCATTGAACTTGTGGTCAATCCTCAAGAGGTGGGTGGACAAACAAAACCCCACAAATTATGACAAACTCCAAGCATTGATTATGCAAGAATGGGCTGCCATCAGTCAGGATGTGGCCCAGTTAATTGACAGCATGCCAGGACTCTTTGCATAAACTTCATGTAATTGTCAATAAAAGCCTTTGACACTTCTGAAATGCTGGTAATTATACTTCAGTATTCCATAGTAACATCTGACAAAAATATCTAAAGACACTGACGCAGCAAAATTGGTGGAAATTAATATTTGTGTCATTCTCAAGTTTTGGCCACGACTGTAGTGTGATAAGCGTGGTGTGTTAAGCGTGGCGCATGTAGTGTGATAAGCGTGGGGTGTGTTGATGAGCGTGTCGTGTGCTGAATGCAATCAGGCTTTAAGTCTGGCCACAGCACTGTTTCAGTAACATTGAAGGTTTTAAATGACATCCACTTCTCTTGATAAGAAGTTACATTGTGTGTCTGTTTATTGATTTGTTGAAGGAATTTGACACTGTGGAACATGCTGTTGTGGAGTTACTGGTCATGCTCTAGATTGGTTTATAAATTACCTATCAAATTGTACACAATGTGTAATGGTGGATGGTTGTCCATAGTTGTGCTCAGGTGTTCCACAAGGGTCTACCTTTGGGCTCACTGTTCATTTTGTATATGAACAACATTGGGGATCATATTGAAACAGCGGATGCTCATTTTTATGCAGATGATACTGTTCTTTATTCAGATGATACACTACAACCACTTGAATAAAGAACAGTATCTTTAGCTTTTGAAAATGCCTGAAGAGCATGTAAATCATACAACAGAATCTGTATGATTTTAAAGCTGGTTCTGAATCCGGGTAACACAAAATGCATGGTATTTTCAAATGCCAGGCATGTTACCAATCATGTCATACTATAGAGCAAGTCAGTGTACAAATATTTGGGAGTGTGGGATGGTGACAAGCTGAGCTTCACTGTTCATGTGGAGAACTTGATAAGGAAGTTCAAGCTGAGAATAGGTTTTTATTACCGGCATAAGGCTTGTTTTTCTTTGGAGGCCAGAAGGGAGCTGGTACGATGTACATTACTGCCGGTTTTAGATTTGAGTGGTGGTCTATATATGCAGGCCTCAACCACTACCCCCGAGAGCATTTGATTCAGTATATCATGTGGTCCTCAGGTTCCTTACAAATCAGAAACGTCTAACACGCCATTGTGATCTCAACAGTTCTGTTGGCTGGTCGTCATTGACCTTGCGTAGGCTTAAACACTGGTATACACTAATTTATAAGACCATACTGGGTAAAATGCCACTTTTATTTTTTGCATGTCGGTAAATAAATATAAATTACGGTCCCATTCGCTTTTAACAGTACCAAGAATTAGAACCGGTCATGGTAGAAATAGTTTTAGCTACTCAGCTCCGTGGTCCTGAATCTCTCCTAAACATTTGATCTAGTCATGTTGGTGGAGTTTAAACACCTGTTCCATGTAAATATCAGTGTAATTGTTTAGGACAGCTGTTTTTTAGTCATGATTTTTATTTTTACATATCATTGTACTGTGTGTGTGTGTAGGTTTGTTTAATGTAGTGTTAGTGCATGTAAGTTGTCTGAAATGTTGTTCCCCCTGCTGCTATTGGACCAGGTCTCTTTAAAAGATGTTATCTCAATGAGGGAAAACCTGTATAAATAAAGGTTTTAAAAAAATGTTGCGTGCCGTGTGTAAAGTGTAGATGAGCGTGCCGTGTGTTGATGAGCGTGCCGTGTGTAGATGATTGATAGTGTAGCCTCAATCATGTATAGTAATGATTAAACGTAGTAGTATATAAACGGCCACCAGAAGTTAAACTGACATCTCTCTCCTCTCTCTCATAATTATTTATATAGTATGGGTTTCCTCCTGAACCAGACCGGTAACGGTCACCTCCACTCCCACGGGGGTCATGGTCACTCACACGGGGTTCCCCCTCCACCCTCACATGGCCACAGCCACGATGGACCCCCAGCCCAGGGGCCCCAGGGCAGCCTGGCGGTCAGGGCAGCCTTCATCCATGCACTGGGAGACCTGGTCCAGAGTATAGGGGTCCTCATAGCTGCCTACATCGTACGCTTCAAGGTAGGCTGCAACGTCTGACCTGGGAGCAGGAACTGTTTAATGTTGAAGGTCTGAATGGGATGGTTTAAGGGCTTGCTTGGTCGGGCCAGGGTCATGTTCATTAGTCCATGCAATGGAAAACGCACATTTAGTTTCTTATTGCAGGGTTTCCCAAACTCTGTGCTGGGGCCCCCTTTGGGAGCACGTTTTGGTTTTGTACCTACGGGCCTGGGGCCCCCTTTGGGAGCACGTTTTGGTTTTGTACCTATGGGCCTGGGGCCCCCCTTGGGAGCACGTTTTGGTTTTGCCCCAGCACGACACAACTGATTCAAAGCTTGATGAGGAGTTGGTTATTTGAATCAGCTGTGTCGTGCTACGGCAAAATACTAAACCTGTACCCAGGGGGAGCCCTAGGACCGAGTTTGGGAAACGCTGCCTTATTGGACGAGTCCACATAGAGAGGAACTGTTTGTCTGTTTCCTTCAGTTTGAGCCTAACGACCAAGCTGTTAGATTGACCTGACCATTGCCCCCCCCCCCCCCCAGCCAGAGTACAAGCTGTTAGATCGACCTGACCTTTGCCCCCCTCCCCCTAGCTAGAGTACAAGCTGTTAGATTGACCTGACCTTTGCCCCCCCCCCCCCCCCCCCCCCCCCCCCCCAGCCAGAGTACAAGCTGGCGGACCCCATCTGTACCTACATCTTCTCTATCCTGGTGCTGTTCACAACGATACGCATCATACGAGACACAGGAGTCATCGTCCTCGAGGGTGAGACCACGGCTACATGTATTACAGTTGGCCCAGTGTTTCCCTCCAGTCCCCCCAACAGTAAACGTTGTTGTAGCCCCGGACAAACTCACCTGATTCAACTCATTGAGGGGATGATGATTAGTTGAATCAGGTGTTTGTCTGGAGCTACAACAAAACTGTGCTGTTGGGGGGACTGGAGTTGGGAACCAGTGTATTAACCTATGTGATTTAGATCAGTGGTTCTCAGTCCTGGTCTTGGGGGCGTAAAGGGGGGCACATTTTAGTTTATCAAGCCTTTGGTTTGCTAGGACCCTTTGTGTCCCCAGTAGCAGGAATAGGAACCGATGCTCTAGATCAATACATAATGTCCTGGAGGGACAGAGAGACACTACATATTTCTGCTCTTTGTTAACCAGACAGATCTGTCATCAGAACAGATGCTTATTCTATTCACTTCCTGTCTGAAACTGCCATGAACTCTAACCATGATTATATAGAGCTGCTTTAATATATAGTCCTGCACTTACACACTTTCAATTGTCTAATCTGGAGCTGTAAAAATGTCCCATAGTGTTTAAATAATAGTAGATTGTTCTCACGCTATGAAAGGGACAAGTCTTTTGCTAGCAACTTACAGTACATGGCATCAAGACTCGTTAGAGAGAAACAATGTTAACGCTCTGAGTTTCATGAAACTGAAAGTGTGTGGTGCTGTTAGGTGCACCCAGGCATGTGGACGTTGAGCGAATCAGAGAAGACCTTCTGAAGTTGGAGGACGTCCAATCAGTTGACGAGCTCAACGTGTGGGCATTAACCGGCGACAAGACCACCGCCCTCGCACACCTGCGGCTCTGTGAGTGACCTTTGACTTAGTTGTGCATGTGGCGTGCATTCTGTTGATAGGTTTAGGAACTCTACACTCTGGTTGTATCTCAATTAGTCTCTGTGATTTTTATTTAACTAGGCAAGTCAGTTAAGAATAAATTCTTATTTACAATGATGCTGAGCCAATTGTGCACCGTCCTATGGGACTCCCGATCACAGCCGGTTGTGATTCAGCCTGGAATCGAACCAGGGTCTGTAGTGATGCCTCTAGCACTGAGATGCAGTGTCTTAGACCGCTGCGCACTCGGGAGCCCTGGGGAACTAAAGGGGTGCACATACTTTACATCCTATGTCCTCGACCCTTCTCAACTGTTGGAGTTCCAAGGTCCTTCCCCCTCGGACCTACTTCTATAATGGATTTTAACAAGGAGGCGTCGAGGATGTGATGAATCGAGTAAAGATAAATGAAGAGCCAGTGTCCTAACCTATTTCTGTGCATTGTGCTTCTAGCGCCCTCTAGTGCCAGTGCGTGGGAGGACGTGCAGGCCAAGGCCAGACACCTGTTGATCCACACCTACGGCCTGACCAGGTGCACCGTGCAGGTCCAGACACACAGAAACAGGGCTACACGCACCTGTACACACTGCCGAGAGTCCACCGCATAGCCTGAATTAAAGACAGTCTGAGGACGTTAAACCAGACTGGTGCCAAAGCGTAGTGAACTGATCTGGTCTATGCCATTGCCAGGATATTCGGACTGACAGTCAGATGCACATTTTATTTTTAAAGGACAGCTGATTCCTCCTGAGCTGTTGCAAAGTTTTCTGAAGAGGGGTTGAACAAAGCTTAACTTTTCAACAAAAGATCTATAATAATCACCATTAAAGCCTGTAAATGTTTAACATTATGACTTTTTTTTGGTACTTCTATAATTGAACTGTTAATGTGTTTGTTTGAGCACTCTATACGTTGACTGTAGCTGTTCTATTGTTTCCAGTGGAGTGACAACAGGGAATGTGTCTCTGTGGGCTCATCTCAATTCTGTTTCTTTGATTCCTTGCATCCTCTCTTCTTGCCGCCTCCTCAAAACACATCGGAGGAGAAGGTCCGGGAGGAGGAACCTCAGATTCACTGTGTCTGTCATCCTCTCCTCACAAGGTAGAACCACTGGGGTCTACTCTGACCTGTTAAGGACCAATCCTAACATGAGATATGCACTTGTATGTAAAGTCTGGCACACTAATGCAAGTTAACTGTGATTATCTGAAGTTAGTATTGGTCTTGTAGCGGAGAGGCCTGTATCGGTGTTTGACTAGGTTGATGTGAGGCTGTGTCTGAAAATGTTGCTAGCGGTCCAATCCTTTCTTCTGCTGTCTTTGTTTCCTCAACTCCTCAAAGTTAATTGGCGGAGAGGATCCAAGGTACTACCCTCTGACGACCACCAGCTCCAATGAGCTTTGAGAGGGGGGAGGACTGGAAACTAGTAACGTTTTCAGGCACAGCCAGAGATGAGGCCCAGGCCGTCTCTATAAGGTTAATCCATACATCTGATTGTATTATTGATCTGATGAGTGTCCATATTGCCTTCTCCTTTACTGACCGCGTTGAACCAGTAGACAGAGAGGATGTGTTTATGTTAAAAGGGTTCTGAATTTAGAGTACTGACCACACACTCTGTTTGTTTTACTTGTTTCTTTAACAGGTAACTTATAGCTGAAATCAGGAAACTGACAATGAAACTGACTTTGAATCATGTTTAGTACTGTAGTAGGGAAATGCATGACTACTGCTTCTAGTTAATATCAGACAGTTTTATTTGCTTATCAGATTGATTCTGTCAACATTTCAGAAATGCAGTATTATTCCATAAGCATTGAGGGCTGTGAGATGCCAATATTTATAATATGCATAATTCAGTCATTGTGTGGGTATATAAATACATTTGGCATTGTGTCTTGGTTGGTTCCTTAAACCACTGTCAGTCTTCCTGTCCAAGCTTATCAACATGTTGGTTGGAACAGACTAAAATGACATTTTCTTTAACTGCAAATCAGATCAGTATATGCATTACCTGCCTTGTGTTGCTCGTTTGATTTATTTTATGTTAAAAGGTATTTGGTCGATCACATTGTCAGGTTTGGCTCTCTACAGCAGCACTCACCAGTGTTTCAGTGATTTGCA
The DNA here is from genome assembly GCF_057628025.1 of Oncorhynchus mykiss. Taxonomy (NCBI): domain Eukaryota; kingdom Metazoa; phylum Chordata; class Actinopteri; order Salmoniformes; family Salmonidae; genus Oncorhynchus; species Oncorhynchus mykiss. The sequence goes on from NC_143027.1 coordinate 79,785,029, forward strand.
CATTCATTACTTCAACCTGAACACTTAAGGCTCTGCTCCAATATCCACACTCGTGTACTACTACGTAGAAGGAAGTATGGATACGTCCCAAATGGCATACTTTACCAATTAAACTAATATGGGCATGAGAACTGAGACTTATATTTCCTTAAAATCAGGATGCAGTATTGCCTGTTGATCACATGATCAGCTGTTTGTTTAAATGAGTCATGGTTATCAATCTTTTGAGTTACTTTATCACTAGACTGAGACCTGTGAGTCTGTCACTTCACTTTACTCAACTGGCAGATACATTGACTGGAAACATGTGAATGAAGAACCTGTTACATTTAGAAATAAATATCTTCCTTTGAACACTGACCTAAAGAGTAGTTTTGTTCTGCTTCTAAAGGGGACTAGAGCAGAGGTATTCAACACAGGATGCTGCTGGGAAACTTCCTTGACTTAGCCATGTGTTGGTTAAAATGACTGTCCAACTTTTTAAATGAGCTGTTAGCCAATATACACTGCTCAAAAATAAAGGGAACACTAAAATAACACATCCTAGATCTGAATGAAATATTATTAAATACTTTTACATAGTTGAATGTGCTGACAAAATCACACAAATTATCAATGGAAATCAAATTTATCAACCCATGGAGGTCTGGATTTGGAGTCACACTCAAAATTAAAGTGGAAAACCACACAGGCTGATCCAACTCTGATGTAATGTCCTTAAAACAAGTCAAAATGAGGCTCAGTGTGTTTGGCCTCCACATGCGTGTATGACCTCCCTACAACGCCTGGGCATGCTCCTGATAAGGTGGCGGATGGTCTCCTGAGGGATCTCCTCCCAGACCTGGACTAAAGCAGTCTGTGGTGCAACGTGGCGTTGGTGGATGGAGCGAGACCTGATGTCCCAGATGTACTCAATTGGATTCAGGTCTGGGGAACGGGCAGGCCAGTCCATAGCATCAATGCCTTCCTCTTGCAGGAACTGCTGACACACTCCAGCCACATGAGGTCTAGCATTGTCTTGCAGTAGGAGGAACCCAGGGCCAACCACACCAGCATATGGTCTCACAAGGGGTCTGAGGATCTCATCTCGGTACCTAATGGCAGTCAGGCTACCTCTGGCGAGCACATGGAGGGCTGTGCGGCCTCCCAAAGAAATGACACCCCACACCATGACTGACCCACCGCCAAACCGGTCATGCTGGAGGATGTTGCAGGCAGCAGAACGTTCTCCATGGCGTCTCCAGACTGTCACATCTGCTCAGTGTGAACCTGCTTTCATCTGTGAAGAGCACAGGGCGCCAGTGGCGAATTTGCCAATCTTGGTGTTCTCTGGCAAATGCCAAACGTCCTGCACGGTGTTGGGCTGTAAGCACAACTCCCACCTGTGGACGTCGGGCCCTCATACCACCCTCATGGAGTCTGTTTCTGACCGTTTGAGCAGACACATGCACATTTGTGGCCTGCTGGAGGTAATTTTGCAGGGCTCTGGCAGTGGTCCTCCTTGCACAAAGGCGGAGGTAGCGGTCCTGCTGCTGGGTTGTTGCCCTCCTCCACGTCTCCTGGTAGCGCCTCCATGCTCTGGACACTACGCTGACAGACACAGCAAACCTTCTTGCCACAGCTCGCATTGATGTGCCATCCTGGATGAGCTGCACTACCTGAGCCACTTGTGTGGGTTATAGACTCCGTCTCATGCTACCACTAGAGTGAAAGCACCGCCAGCATTCAAAAGTGACCAAAACATCAGCCAGGAAGCATAGGAACTGAGAAGTGGTCTGTGGTCACCACCTGCAGAACCACTCCTTTATTGGGGGTGTCTTGCTAATTGCCTATAATTTCCACCTGTTGTCTATTCCATTTGCACAACAGCATGTGAAATGTATTGTCAATCAGTGTTGCTTCCTAAGTGGACAGTTTGATTTCACAGAAGTGTGATTGACTTGGAGTTACATTGTGTTGTTTAAGTGTTCCCTTTATTTTTTTGAGCAGTGTACTTTGAGTTACCTTTTCTAGCTAAAATATACTTAAAGTTCACACTTGTATATTTCATTAACTGTGGGGAGGTCAAAACATTTCAATGACTTTGCCTGGCCATGATCCTTTACCCAATAAGACGGAGTGAATCAGGAAGGGGGTCCCCGGGGCACCGGTTTTCCCAGGTTGGGGGTTCCTGACATTGACTCCCTGGGAAAGACCATGAACGAGCAGTTTCTGACCTCTGGTCCTCTAGTTACACCAACAGTATATATTTTTGTTGTGGTTCTGGACAAGCACACCTGATTCTAATCATCAAGCCCTTAAAGTTGAATCAGGTGTTTTTGTACGGGCTACATGAAGTGTGTGTTGTTGGAAGACTGGAGTGGAGATCCTGCTTGTGCTGATGTATTACAATCATCTCAATGTACTAATGTAATTAGGCCTACATACCGTCAACTCATCACCATAAACAGCCAACAGACCCCCAAAAAAGGAAAGGAAACAATGACTTTTTTTCTCCCAAGTCCGAGGCATCATCTGATGGGGTGGGTCTATAGTTGGTCATCTGAAGAGGTTTTTGTATGTCTGTAGTTGCTGGGTCGAAAGAGAGGGAGTCATCCTCTGTAAAGACTGGAGGAAGTATCGGTGTTTGATACTAGAAGCTTCCATACTTTCATCCTGGAGCGTCAACAGAGCTGCCTGCAGACAACATTACAGTTAAACCCCCTCAGCTCTCATTCTATGGTAGAAACAAACACGTTGCTGAATCTCTCCTATCGTTAAAACATGCCATTTCTAAAGGTGACTGGTGAAGGCAGTGTCTATACTTTAGGGACAGGTGTATTGGTGTACTCTGTACCTCATTGTGAAGGATTAAAGGGACAGGTACAGTATGTTGTATTTACAGGGGAGGTGTGTTTTGGTACTCTGTACCTCTCTGCACAGGTTCTCCAGGTCTGCTCCAGAGTAAAGGTCAGTGTGTCTAGCCAGCTCCTCCAGACACACATCATCATCCAGGGGCATCTTCTCTGTACACACCTGCAGGATGGACACACGCGCCTGGAGGGGGTGAGATCAGAGGGATGATCAGTTCAGGTGAAGGTGGTAATAGATACCTGTAGGTCAGGTGAAGGTGGTAATAGTTACCTGTAGGTCAGGTGGTAATAGTTACCTGTAGGTCAGGTGAAGGTGGTAATAGATACCTGTAGGTCAGGTGAAGGTGATAATAGATACCTGTAGGTCAGGTGAAGGTGGTAATAGTTACCTGTAGGTCAGGTGAAGGTGGTAATAGTTACCTGTAGGTCAGGTGAAGGTGATAATAGATACCTGTAGGTCAGGTGAAGGTGGTAATAGATACCTGTAGGTCAGGTGAAGGTGGTAATAGATACCTGTAGGTCAGGTGAAGGTGGTAGTAGTTACCTGTAGGTCAGGTGAAGGTGGTAGTAGTTACCTGTAGGTCAGGTGAAGGTGGTAATAGTTACCTGTAGGTCAGGTGAAGGTGGTAATAGTTACCTGTAGGTCAGGTGGTAATAGTTACCTGTAGGTCAGGTGGTAATAGTTACCTGTGGGTCAGGTGGTAATAGTTACCTGTAGGTCAGGTGAAGGTGGTAATAGATACCTGTAGGTCAGGTGAAGGTGGTAATAGAAACCTGTAGGTCAGGTGAAGGTGGTAATAGATACCTGTAGGTCAAGTGAAGGTGGTAATAGAAACCTGTAGGTCAGGTGAAGGTGGTAATAGATACCTGTAGGTCAGGTGAAGGTGGTAATAGATACCTGTAGGTCAGGTGAAGGTGGTAATAGATACCTGTAGGTCAGGTGAAGGTGGTAATAGATACCTGTAGGTCAGGTGAAGGTGGTAATAGATACCTGTAGGTCAGGTGAAGGTGGTAATAGATACCTGTAGGTCAGGTGAAGGTGGTAATAGAAACCTGTAGGTCAGGTGAAGGTGGTAATAGTTACCTGTAGGTCAGGTGAAGGTGGTAATAGTTACCTGTAGGTCAGGTGAAGGTGGTAATAGAAACCTGTAGGTCAGGTGAAGGGGGTAATAGAAACCTGTAGGTCAGGTGAAGGTGGTAATAGTTACCTGTAGGTCAGGTGAAGGTGGTAATAGTTACCTGTAGGTCAGGTGGTAATAGAAACCTGTAGGTCAGATGAAGGTGGTAATAGATACCTGTAGGTCAGGTGAAGGTGATAATAGATACCTGTAGGTCAGGTGAAGGTGGTAATAGTTACCTGTAGGTCAGGTGAAGGTGGTAATATAAACCTGTAGGTCAGGTGAAGGTGGTAATAGATACCTGTAGGTCAGGTGAAGGTGGTAATAGAAACCTGTAGGTCAGGTGAAGGTGGTAATAGTTACCTGTAGGTCAGGTGAAGGTGGTAATATAAACCTGTAGGTCAGGTGAAGGTGGTAATAGATACCTGTAGGTCAGGTGAAGGTGGTAATAGAAACCTGTAGGTCAGGTGAAGGTGGTAATAGTTACCTGTAGGTCAGGTGAAGGTGGTAATAGTTACCTGTAGGTCAGGTGAAGGTGGTAATAGAAACCTGTAGGTCAGGTGAAGGGGGTAATAGAAACCTGTAGGTCAGGTGAAGGTGGTAATAGTTACCTGTAGGTCAGGTGAAGGTGGTAATAGTTACCTGTAGGTCAGGTGGTAATAGAAACCTGTAGGTCAGATGAAGGTGGTAATAGATACCTGTAGGTCAGGTGAAGGTGATAATAGATACCTGTAGGTCAGGTGAAGGTGGTAATAGTTACCTGTAGGTCAGGTGAAGGTGGTAATATAAACCTGTAGGTCAGGTGAAGGTGGTAATAGAAACCTGTAGGTCAGGTGAAGGTGGTAATAGAAACCTGTAGGTCAGGTGAAGGTGGTAATAGAAACCTGTAGGTCAGGTGAAGGTGGTAATAGAAACCTGTAGGTCAGGTGAAGGTGGTAATAGAAACCTGTAGGTCAGGTGAAGGTGGTAATAGATACCTGTAGGTCAGGTGAAGGTGGTAATAGAAACCTGTAGGTCAGGTGAAGGTGGTAATAGTTACCTGTAGGTCAGGTGAAGGTGATAATAGATACCTGTAGGTCAGGTGAAGGTGGTAATAGAAACCTGTAGGTCAGGTGAAGGTGGTAATAGATACCTTGTAGGTCAGGTGAAGGTGGTAATAGATACCTGTAGGTCAGGTGAAGGTGGTAATAGATACCTGTAGGTCAGGTGAAGGTTGTAATAGATACCTGTAGGTCAGGTGAAGGTGGTAATAGTTACCTGTGGGTCAGGTGAAGGTGGTAATAGATACCTGTAGGTCAGGTGAAGGTGGTAATAGATACCTGTAGGTCAGGTGAAGGTGGTAATAGTTACCTGTAGGTCAGGTGAAGGTGGTAATAGATACCTGTAGGTCAGGTGGGGGTACATAGATGATCTGGTCCAGTCTTCCAGGCCTTAGGAGGGCACTGTCCAGAGAGTCTGGTCTGTTAGTGGCCGCTACGATCATCACTTCCTTGTTACACACCTCCTGGTACTCCAACTGACAGGGAGGGCAGACAGGACATCATGTTAACAACGACAGTAGCGATTGTCAGGACGTTTGAGGCGATCAGTTTGAGCAATGTGAAGCTCAGAATCGCTACTCTTTAAGTGATTTGTAATTCAGTGATTCTGAGCAGAATCTACATATAAAGTGTGCTGTTGGTGTGTATGTTTTTTGTGTGATTATATGGTGTATGTGTTGATTGGTGCTCTAGTAGTAGGATGTCATGTCTGACATGTTCCTGTTGCTGGTGGTGCTCCACTCCCTCAGCCTGTAGGGTCTTCCCTGCTCCTCGCCTCTCCAGGGTCCTAAAGCCTACCCCGTCCAGCTCATTCAGCAGCACAGACAGGAGGCGGGTCTGGGCACTCTGAGGGACATGGCCTTCTGACCGGGAGCCAATCAGAGAGTCCACCTCATCCAGGAACAGGATGGAGGGAGCGCAGGCCCGCGCCTGACGAAAGAGCTACATACAGGAACACACCACAAGGTTATTGACATACACTCAATAACATCTACCAAAGTGATTCTATTGATTAAAGCATGACAGCAACATTCCTCCAAATAACAAAGTTGAACTGCTTCAGAAAATGTCTAACACTGCATGCTAGTACAAGAACAATAGGAACATTCAGTTAAGACGAGGGGCTCTCCAAACCCCTACCTGAGCCAGGGCCTTCTCCGAATCTCCTACAAATGGAGAGTAGAGGTCAGCCCCGCTGACTGACAGGAAGGAGCAATGGGAGGAGGTAGCTGCAGCCCTGACCAGGGTGGTCTTAGCACAGCCTGGGGGACCGTACAGCAACACCCCCCGGGGACGGGACAGACCCAGACGCACAAACGCCTCCGGGTAACGCATTGGCCACTCTATACTCTACAAGGAGGGACCAGAAACAGAGGACAGGAAGTCAGGAAGTCTCAAATGACACCCTATTCACTTTACTCTCTAGTGCACTACTTTGGAGCAGAGCTGTGTATCTGTTAATCAAATCAAATCAAATGTATTTATATAGCACTTCGTACATCAGCTGATATCTCAAAGTGCTGTACAGAAACCCAGCCTAAAACCCCAAACAGCAAAAACTCCCTAGAAAGGCCAAAACCTAGGAAGAAACCTAGAGAGGAACCAGGCTATGTGGGGTGGCCAGTCCTCTTCTGGCTGTGCCGGGTGGAGATTATAACAGAACATGGCCAAGATGTTCAAATGTTCATAAATGACCAGCATGGTCGAATAATAATAAGGCAGAACAGTTGAAACTGGAGCAGCAGCCTGCTGCTCTTCAGTGTTGGTTGAATGAATGAATGAATGCTGCTGTTTTCCCAGTATAGTTCCACCAGTACCTGTTGTAGTTTGACTTTGACTTCCTCCAGGCCTCCTATCTGTTCCCAGGAGACGGCTGGGAGGTCTGTCCGTCCCAGACTGCCTCTCAGACAGGATGGACGGACAGTCTTCAGGGCAGACAGGAAGTGTTCCATGGTGATAGCCTGCTCCCCTGAACCCTGACAACATACACAACACACAGCAGGAGTCAATAATGTTAAGACTATCTCAATGACAATAACCTAGATAGAAGTTAGAACAGGTGTGTGTGTGTGTGTGTGGATGATCCGGCTCAAAGGACCAATATGAGCTGACTTTACAGTGTGTGTGTCTGTGCTTACCGGTGTGTTGTGTCGTATAGCCAGCATGGCAGCCTCACGGCAGAGAGCACTGAGGTCAGCACCCACATATCCTGTAGTCCTCTGGGCCAGCTCTGCCCAGTCCACACTGACACACACTGGCATGGCCTGGCACAGCACTGACAGGATGGACAACCGCTGCTGTGCTGTGGGGGCACCGATAACCACCTGGACAACAGAGAGAGAGAGAGGAAACATTACAGACAGGATGGATAACTACTGCTGTGCTGTGGGGGCACCGATAACCACCTGGACAACAGAGAGAGAGGAAACATTACAGACAGGATGGATAACTACTGCTGTGCTGTGGGGGCACCGATAACCACCTGGACAACAGAGAGAGGAAACATAACAGACAGGATGGATAACTACTGCTGTGCTGTGGGGGCACCGATAACCACCTGGACAACAGAGAGAGGAAACATAACAGACAGGATGGATAACTACTGCTGTGCTGTGGGGCACCGATAACCACCTGGACAACAGAGAGAGGAAACATAACAGACAGGATGGATAACTACTGCTGTGCTGTGGGGGCACTGATAACCACCTGGACAACAGAGAGAGAGAGGAAACATAACAGACAGGATGGATAACTACTGCTGTGCTGTGGGGGCACCGATAACCACCTGGACAACAGAGAGAGAGAGGAAACATAACAGACAGGATGGATAACTACTGCTGTGCTGTGGGGCACCGATAACCACCTGGACTACAGAGAGAGAGAGGAAACATAACAGACAGGATGGATAACTACTGCTGTGCTGTGGGGCACCGATAACCACCTGGACTACAGAGAGAGAGAGGAAACATAACAGACAGGATGGATAACTACTGCTGTGCTGTGGGGGCACCGATAACCACCTGGACTACAGAGAGAGAGAGAGAGGAAACATAACAGACAGGATGGATAACTACTGCTGTGCTGTGGGGGCACCGATAACCACCTGGACTACAGAGAGAGAGAGAGAGGAAACATTACAGACAGGATGGATAACTACTGCTGTGCTGTGGGGGCACCGATAACCACCTGGACAACAGAGAGAGGAAACATAACAGACAGGATGGATAACTACTGCTGTGCTGTGGGGGCACCGATAACCACCTGGACAACAGAGAGAGAGAGGAAACATTACAGACAGGATGGATAACTACTGCTGTGCTGTGGGGGCACCGATAACCACCTGGACAACAGAGAGAGAGAGGAAACATTACAGACAGGATGGATAACTACTGCTGTGCTGTGGGGGCACCGATAACCACCTGGACAACAGAGAGAGAGAGGAAACATTACAGACAGGATGGATAACTACTGCTGTGCTGTGGGGGCACCGATAACCACCTGGACAACAGAGAGGGAGAGAGAGGAAACATTACAGACAGGATGGATAACTACTGCTGTGCTGTGGGGGCACCGATAACCACCTGGACAACAGAGAGAGAGGAAACATTACAGACAGGATGGATAACTACTGCTGTGCTGTGGGGGCACCGATAACCACCTGGACAACAGAGAGAGGAAACATAACAGACAGGATGGATAACTACTGCTGTGCTGTGGGGGCACCGATAACCACCTGGACAACAGAGAGAGGAAACATAACAGACAGGATGGATAACTACTGCTGTGCTGTGGGGCACCGATAACCACCTGGACAACAGAGAGAGGAAACATAACAGACAGGATGGATAACTACTGCTGTGCTGTGGGGGCACTGATAACCACCTGGACAACAGAGAGAGAGAGGAAACATAACAGACAGGATGGATAACTACTGCTGTGCTGTGGGGGCACCGATAACCACCTGGACAACAGAGAGAGAGAGGAAACATAACAGACAGGATGGATAACTACTGCTGTGCTGTGGGGCACCGATAACCACCTGGACTACAGAGAGAGAGAGGAAACATAACAGACAGGATGGATAACTACTGCTGTGCTGTGGGGCACCGATAACCACCTGGACTACAGAGAGAGAGAGGAAACATAACAGACAGGATGGATAACTACTGCTGTGCTGTGGGGGCACCGATAACCACCTGGACAACAGAGAGAGAGAGGAAACATTACAGACAGGATGGATAACTACTGCTGTGCTGTGGGGGCACCGATAACCACCTGGACTACAGAGAGAGAGAGAGAGGAAACATAACAGACAGGATGGATAACTACTGCTGTGCTGTGGGGGCACCGATAACCACCTGGACTACAGAGAGAGAGAGAGAGGAAACATAACAGACAGGATGGATAACTACTGCTGTGCTGTGGGGGCACCGATAACCACCTGGACTACAGAGAGAGAGAGAGAGGAAACATTACAGACAGGATGGATAACTACTGCTGTGCTGTGGGGGCACCGATAACCACCTGGACAACAGAGAGAGGAAACATAACAGACAGGATGGATAACTACTGCTGTGCTGTGGGGGCACCGATAACCACCTGGACAACAGAGAGAGAGAGGAAACATTACAGACAGGATGGATAACTACTGCTGTGCTGTGGGGGCACCGATAACCACCTGGACAACAGAGAGAGAGAGGAAACATTACAGACAGGATGGATAACTACTGCTGTGCTGTGGGGGCACCGATAACCACCTGGACAACAGAGAGAGAGAGGAAACATTACAGACAGGATGGATAACTACTGCTGTGCTGTGGGGGCACCGATAACCACCTGGACAACAGAGAGGGAGAGAGAGGAAACATTACAGACAGGATGGATAACTACTGCTGTGCTGTGGGGGCACCGATAACCACCTGGACAACAGAGAGAGAGGAAACATAACAGACAGGATGGATAACTACTGCTGTGCTGTGGGGGCACCGATAACCACCTGGACTACAGAGAGAGAGAGAGGAAACATTACAGACAGGATGGATAACTACTGCTGTGCTGTGGGGGCACCGATAACCACCTGGACAACAGAGAGAGAGGAAACATAACAGACAGGATGGATAACTACTGCTGTGCTGTGGGGGCACCGATAACCACCTGGACTACAGAGAGAGAGAGAGGAAACATAACAGACAGGATGGATAACTACTGCTGTGCTGTGGGGGCACCGATAACCACCTGGACAACAGAGAGAGAGAGGAAACATAACAGACAGGATGGATAACTACTGCTGTGCTGTGGGGGCACCGATAACCACCTGGACAACAGAGAGAGAGAGAGGAAACATAACAGACAGGATGGATAACTACTGCTGTGCTGTGGGGGCACCGATAACCACCTGGACAACAGAGAGAGAGAGAGGAAACATTACAGACAGGATGGATAACTACTGCTGTGCTGTGGGGGCACCGATAACCACCTGGACAACAGAGAGAGAGAGAGAGAGGAAACATTACAGACAGGATGGATAACTACTGCTGTGCTGTGGGGGCACCGATAACCACCTGGACAACAGAGAGAGGAAACATAACAGACAGGATGGATAACTACTGCTGTGCTGTGGGGGCACCGATAACCACCTGGACAACAGAGAGAGAGGAAACATAACAGACAGGATGGATAACTACTGCTGTGCTGTGGGGGCACTGATAACCACCTGGACAACAGAGAGAGAGAGAGGAAACATTACAGACAGGATGGATAACTACTGCTGTGCTGTGGGGGCACTGATAACCACCTGGACAACAGAGAGAGAGAGAGGAAACATAACAGACAGGATGGATAACTACTGCTGTGCTGTGGGGGCACCGATAACCACCTGGACAACAGAGAGGGAGAGAGGAAACATAACAGACAGGATGGACAACTACTGCTGTGCTGTGGGGGCACCGATAACCACCTGGACAACAGAGAGAGGAAACATAACAGACAGGATGGATAACTACTGCTGTGCTGTGGGGGCACCGATAACCAACTGGACAACAGAGAGGGAGAGAGAGGAAACATTACAGACAGGATGGATAACTACTGCTGTGCTGTGGGGGCACCGATAACCACCTGGACAACAGAGAGAGAGAGAGGAAACATTACAGACAGGATGGATAACTACTGCTGTGCTGTGGGGCACCGATAACCACCTGGACTACAGAGAGAGAGAGAGAGGAAACATAACAGACAGGATGGATAACTACTGCTGTGCTGTGGGGGCACTGATAACCACCTGGACAACAGAGAGAGAGAGAGAGGAAACATTACAGACAGGATGGATAACTACTGCTGTGCTGTGGGGGCACTGATAACCACCTGGACAACAGAGAGAGAGAGAGGAAACATAACAGACAGGATGGATAACTACTGCTGTGCTGTGGGGGCACCGATAACCACCTGGACAACAGAGAGAGAGGAAACATTACAGACAGGATGGATAACTACTGCTGTGCTGTGGGGCACCGATAACCACCTGGACAACAGAGAGAGAGAGAGGAAACATTACAGACAGGATGGATAACTACTGCTGTGCTGTGGGGGCACCGATAACCACCTGGACAACAGAGAGAGAGAGAGAGGAAACATAACAGACAGGATGGATAACTACTGCTGTGCTGTGGGGGCACCGATAACCACCTGGACAACAGAGAGAGAGAGAGGAAACATTACAGACAGGATGGATAACTACTGCTGTGCTGTGGGGGCACCGATAACCACCTGGACAACAGAGAGAGAGAGAGAGGAAACATAACAGACAGGATGGATAACTACTGCTGTGCTGTGGGGCACCGATAACCACCTGGACAACAGAGAGAGAGGAAACATTACAGACAGGATGGATAACTACTGCTGTGCTGTGGGGGCACCGATAACCACCTGGACAACAGAGAGAGAGGAAACATTACAGACAGGATGGATAACTACTGCTGTGCTGTGGGGGCACCGATAACCACCCGGACAACAGAGAGAGAGAGAGGAAACATAACAGACAGGATGGATAACTACTGCTGTGCTGTGGGGGCACCGATAACCACCTGGACAACAGAGAGAGAGAGAGGAAACATTACAGACAGGATGGATAACTACTGCTGTGCTGTGGGGGCACCGATAACCACCTGGACAACAGAGAGAGAGGAAACATAACAGACAGGATGGATAACTACTGCTGTGCTGTCGGGGCACCGATAACCACCTGGACAACAGAGAGAGAGAGAGGAAACATTACAGACAGGATGGATAACTACTGCTGTGCTGTGGGGGCACCGATAACCACCTGGACAACAGAGAGAGAGGAAACATAACAGACAGGATGGATAACTACTGCTGTGCTGTGGGGCACCGATAACCACCTGGACAACAGAGAGAGAGGAAACATTACAGACAGGATGGATAACTACTGCTGCACCAATGACTGCCTGGAGGCAACAGGCACAGGATAGAATGTTACTGAACAGACCAACACACTCATTACTGTGCCTTCTGTGGAACTTTCTGCTTTGAATTAAGTTTGAATAACAACATTAAGTCACCTCTCTGTCGAACCTCCCGGGCCTCCGTAGCGCCGGGTCCAAGCTGTCCGGCTGATTAGTGGCTCCTACGATGAGGAAGCGATCTGATTGGTCCATGCCGTCCATGAGCGTGAGCAGTTGCGCGACCAGCCGGTTCTCGGGTGCGGAGGATCCAGTCCGTCTGGGACAGAGAGAGTCCAGCTCATCCAGGAACAACACACAAGGCCCTTCCTCTGCCGCTGCCCGCGCCCGACCAAACACCGCCCGCAACCTCTCCTCACTTTCCCCTGGCCGAGACCCCACTACCTGGGGTGTGGAGGAGGCAAGGTAAAGTCCAATTACATTCAGCCAGTATGTGTGTATTGTGTAACATCGAGCAAACAAGCTAAACAACATATGTAAGAAGGCTGGGTAAATCTAGCTTCAAGTAAGCAAGTATTCAAGTGTGTGTTGTGTAATACTGTGTGTGTATGTGCATGCATATCTATGTGACTGTGTGTGCGTTCATGTTTATATGTGTGTATATATATGTCCTCTTACCTCTGGTCCTCTGACTGTGATCAGGCTGGCCCCCACCTCCCCCACCAGGCAGCGGACCAGCAGGGTCTTTCCGACCCCCGGCGGCCCAGCAAGGAGCACTCCTCTGGGGCAGGAGAGACCCAGGGAGCCCAGGGTAGCAGGGTACTGCAGAGGCAGGTGCAACATCTCTCTCAGAGACGCTGACACCTGGAATCGCAGACAATGAAGACATGATTATAGACACTGAAGAATCTTTCTCTCCACCTTAATAGTCTACAGTGACTTCCTCCACTTGTCTCCTCTCCTCCAACTCCACTGGCTAACTGAAGACTTCAGGAGAAGAGAAAAAAGATTCAAGAGGCATCCTAGAGTCCATATTGCTTTCACCTACTGAGTCACATGTGACAATTGAAAATGACTATTGAGAAGGAGGACAGGAGAAGACGTCACTGTAGATTATTGAGGTGGACAGGAGAAGACGTCACTGTAGATTATTGAGAAGCAGCCTCTTCCTGGGTCCTCACCTCTTCCAGTCCTCCCAGCAGGACCTGGGGCTGCTCCTGGAGCTGTCCTCTGTAATACCGGAGGGTCCTCGTCCCCGTTATTTCCACCCCTGTCTTAGATGTAACCAAACCAGTCACGGTGGACTCTGGGTTCAGGCTCTCAATGACGATCAGTTTAATGTCCGTGTCATAGTCACTCACATCTATCACGTGCTTCTGGTGGACATATGTCCCTTTCAGCATGTCCTTCACTAGTTCATGGATGAAACTGGGAGGGGTGGTTTTCCGGAACTCCACACTCTGAACCACCACTGTTATTCGGATGCCTTTCAGCTTGGGGCAGGAGACTGGGGTGAGACTAGGACTTAGGCATGGGCTGGGGGGAAGTGGGCTAGAGCTGGGGCTAGGGTTAGGGCTGGGGGTTAGGGGTAGGCTGAGGTGTGTGGGTGTAGCTTTGTTTAAGATAAGATTTGAAGAACAACATTTCATGTCTATCTGTATGAATCCGTCAGCCAGGTCAGGCCTGGGCCAGGCAGTACAGAGACAGGACCCTCCAGACAGAGCCACCAGAACAGGAGAGCCCAGCCCCAACCCCAGGGAGGACATCAGCCCTGGGCCCAGTCTGACCCTCTGGGTTCCCCGGTCTGCTGGGTCCATTGGCAGCACTCTCAGAGACACCTCCTCCATCGCAGTCACAGCTGGAGAGAAGACACAGGCTTGTCTGTGGGAGGAAGAGATTGAGAGGCAGGGATATGGGGTTTATTCATCAAGAACTCTCTCACTGAAATACAGACACTAAATGACAGACACACAGACTCACATTTACTTTTCTTGTTTATGAGATACAGATAGGTTATTTTTATCATATATAATTGTTTTTGTTGTAGTTTGTTTAAGTTTTAATATAATCTTTCAATAATTAATAATGTGACAATATTTTTTGAAATACACATTGCATAATAGAAGGCAGACATTTCAAAGATAAATTTGTTGGACAGAGATAATCACCTGAACTGTTCATACATTTAGAAATATTAGATGACAGACCACTACTGATAAAAAAAGTTATGCTTGTAATTTTGCTTGTATACAGTTGTTAATGGCCTTTTTAGTTAATGATACTCATTGAGGGCTGTTTTTTATATCTCTTTTCAAAGTCTTTTTTGTGGTCCCCTTTTCCTGAGGGGAAGAGACAGGCTATTTCTTACCACTTTTTGATGGATGGGTACCTTCATTGGAGCTGGAAGTGTCTGGGGGCAGAGGAGGGTAGCCACTAGGGAGGTGGCCGGAGTACTGGCAAGGTTTGGTGGATCGTCATCATGAGCCTCTATTTGGGTGGACCAGTCTGCTGCAGGACCTGTGTCATCAGGGAGGGAAGTGTCTTGTGATGGCTCTTCCCTGAAGACTCGAAGCTGTCATTGTTCTCCTCATTGTGGCTGTTGCTCTTGGGTTTGTGATGTTTCTCCTCTTGACCTCTCGGTTCCCTTGTCCTCCTCTTCCCCACCTCTCTGCTGTTCATCTTGTTTGGGGACGTGCTGTGGGATCTGTGGCTTGTCTACTGGCTGCATTGGTTGTTGCATTTCAGTTTCTGCTACCCTTCCACCGTTCTTTGCTCTGTTGCTGTAGGCTTGTGGACAGTTGAAGTAGGTGAGCCCATCACCATTGCAGGGTGTGCACTTGCTTTCACTCGTGCAGTCTCTGGACTTGTGGCCGAACTCACTGCATCTCCAGCACGTAACAGTCTTGCAATCCTTCACCTGGTGGTCCATGGCATCACAGATATAGCAGCGGGTGGTCTGTCCTGGGTAGAATATTCTGCTGCTGTGTGGCCCCAGCAGGATGTTGTTAGGGATCACGACAGCTTCACCATCAGTTCCTCTTTTGGTCCGGACCTTGTACCCCCTTAGGCCATACCCATATCCCATTGTTGTCTACTGGTTTCGTGGCAGGCTGAAGTAGAGTGCAATAGCGTTGCAGATACAACTCTGTCATGGTCAGAAACTCTTCCTCTACTTCAAAGGTATAGCCTTCTCGTCCACGTTAAATGGGGACTTCGCTTCCCAATCACTCCATTTCTGCTCATGTGCATTTTCGTTGCGCCGATTTGGGAGGGTTATGTAGGAATAGTCGTCTGCAGCAGTGATCGAACTATAGGTTTTCAGCCACATACTCTAGTACTAGGCACCTCTCCTTCCTCAACGAAGCGCAGCCTGACCCATAGTTGCTAAGGTCGGGCTGCAGAGCTCCCAAAATTGGGAGCCATGATGGAACATTTGCTCCGTTATAAGTTGTGAAATCACCTTTACCATCACCAAAACAGTTTAGCAACCCTATCCCAGCCTGATTTCTACTTAAGCTGTCTGGTCACAGTTGCTAGTTAGCAACGGCTAGCTGGCTGACTTCTCTGGCTAACAACACCATAAAGGCCACACATATACAGACACAGTAGCTAGTTAGCTATAGCCACTTACCAATATGAGTATTAAACGATCTTCAACCACGTTTGTTTCACTCTTATTTCACTAGACAAATAGTTTGACAGCTAACGTTAGCTAGAAGCTATCATGCTGCATTTCTATGTTTACAGCAGCCATGTGTGTCGAACATGAGATGGCCAACAATAAGCATTCCCTCGAACAATTTGTGGGGGTTAGCTGGTAAGGGATTATAATTCAGATATTATTTTACATTGTAGTTTGTTAAAATATTTGCTCGAGAGTTGTTGATAAATAACTTTGAAGTGATGAAACATCTTGGAAGCAGATGCGCGTAAGTTTCTGCCTCTTTAAAACCCCGGTTTTATCACAGTCGCCCAGCTACATAAAGCTATCATTCAAAACATGTCTCACTGGCGTTATCTTGTGTACAACGATATACAAACAACTTCTGTGCAACATTACATTGTTGATGGCGATATAGCTTGTGAAAAAAAAAACATCTAGTGACTTTAATTACAGAAAGTCATTTGAGCATTCTCCATTAATGTCACCAAATCTCGATGAATGTCAGCCTGCAGTGGTATTAATGTGGTTATGAGAGATTCGCATAGTCTCTTTTTATTTTTAAATACAAATTTAAAAAGTTTTATTAATAACAAATCAATACATAAAGCACATGAGGGAACACAAGCATACATAGATTACAAACAATATACAATCGAGCTAGGGGGTACAATATCACATTACAATTACACAAGGACCTTAAGGGACATGCATATACTTACAATTCTAACAGCTTTTTTGTTAGTAGAGCATTTAACCGTCTTAAAATACAGTTCAATTTCTTTTTGTAGGGTACGAAAATGTGGTTTTCTGTTTGTAAATTTACATTTGTGTATATGAAATTTGGCCAAAAGAATAATGAAATTAATTACATAAAAATGATTCCGCTTATTTCTATTGTATGTAAAGAATCCAAACAGTACATCTCTCCACAATAGTGTAAAATCTTCATAAATGTGTTCAATTATAAATCTACTGATGTCTTGCCACAGTTTTCTTACATGCATACAATGCCAAAAAAGATGCAAAACTGTTTCTGGGTGGTCATTACAAAAGGAGCAATTTGAGTTGATGTTTTCCTTAAACTTCTTCATATAGTGGTTGGCAGGATAATATTTATGAATAATTTTAAAGGAAACTTCCTTAATTTTGTTAACAAGTAGGTATGTGTGTGGCAACATCCAAACTTTTTTCCAACAGTTTCCTGCTGAAACAAGGAAAGTATCGCTCTGTTGTTGAATGGACCAAAAGAGAAACAAATCTTTCCTACTGATGAGTCAACAGGGTCAACAGAAGGTAGGCTCTGAGGGTCAGGTCTTGACACGTTCCTGAATAACATAGCAACACCTGAGGGAATGGCATCTAAAACAATTGCAACATTTTAGGTGTTACAGGGACCTTGTAAAGTGATAAGAATTCTTTATAACTGAGTAAAATACCCTCTGCATTTACCAGTTGGCTCACCAATAGGATATTATTTCGGAACCAATATTCTAAAAACAGAGAGGTATTTTTATACAATATATCCCGAGTATTCCATATATAATATCTGTGTGAAGAAAAATTGTGTTTATAAATTAAGGACCATGACAAGAAAACCTGCCGATGAAAAGCAGAACGTTTCACTGGAACTTTGTCAATATTATAATTGCAAAACAACATGAAGTTAAGGCCACCAAAAGTAGAGAAGATATGATGAGGAATAATTTGCATAGTCTCTATAGTTAATTATATATGCATTGTTGACGTTATAGTCAGAACTAGGAAACTCGGAAATGTCTGACTTGCTAACTGGCTGTAGTTGTACACGTGCCGCGCTCAACCAATTAGCAAGTCGGACATGTTCGAGTTTCCTAGTTCCGACTTTCATCTGAACGCGCCAATAAACCTGCGATACCGAAACTTCGTTCCGTGCGCCCGACAATTGAAAAAGTGAAGGTCGTTCCGACCAACCAAATTGCACTACTGTATTTTATAACGGATCAAACGGGAATTAATTTCCGGCTGAGACGAAAACTACCAGAAGGTTGGTGAGAAATATTTTTGTAGTTACCCTAATAATAAACACTTTTCTCTTACGTTTCTGTTTATTCCTGCAGGAATGAATAGAAGCAACAGTCATGTCATATATGGAAGCAACAGTCATGCACGGACAAAATGTTCAGCTACAGGTTGTTGTAGTAGAGACTTGTGTCCCAGTTTTCCACCCTGTCTGAGTTGTACTCCAATGGTCCAACGGCAGCAGAGAGCGAGGGAGGGAGGGAGGGAGGGAGTGAGTGTATGAATGAATTAGAGAGAGGCTGTGTGTGTCGTTTGAGTTGCTGTTGCCTTGTGCTCTGCTAACCCACAACATGTGGATATAATCCCTCTTTCTCTCTGCCCCAGTTTCTGCATGCAGATCTACTGCCTGTCTCCAGCCTCTACCCCAGCCCTACCATTTCTGTTCCTGTCCCTACTCCTACCCAACCCCCTCCCCTGTCCTATGCTCTCACCCAGCAGTCAGGAGTGTTCTTGTCACAACCACACTGTCATATTTCCAGATCTCGCGTAGCTTTGTGTAGTGTGTATACAGCCCTGCGTCCTGTCCTGCACAGCTGAAATGTCACACTGCCGTCGCTAGGCCCAGCAGCTGAAGAGAAAGTGTGTGTGTGTGTTCAGGACTTTCCGGGGGCAGTTAAGATAAGCAAGGCTGGCTGAGGAAGCAGCAAGCAGACGTAGTGTTAGAAGACGTCCTCACCTGCAACACACACACAACTGTTTGTGTCTCTAGGTGTTGTTGACCAGAGGTACAGCTACAGGCCTGTCCCTCAGCAGCACTAGTCATGTCCTCTCTGCTGCGCTGTGTCTCCTGCTGCGGCTCCACTGTCACCTTGCTCCAGCAAGGTGTTCGCCAACACACACCTGGCCGACGGGCCTTCAGGACCTTCCCACAGCTCTGGAACTGTGAGCCTGCTAAAGGTAGGACACAACTACAACTCCTTAACAAACACACAAACTCCTTAACACTGTCTTCTGATAATTGTCTTATCTGTATTTTTGCCACAGTAGGCAGTCTAGGCCTGGCTGCTTGTTGTTTTATAGCTTCTCCTCTCTATCCTACTAAAGGCATTGGGAAACTAAACAACAGTTCAGTTAAGGACATTTTCTGCCCTGGCTGGAGGAGTGGAAAAACTCCCACAGAGCAGTGGCGGTTGTGTTTGGAATAGGGGTTGATAGGGAATTTGTTGAAATGGGAAACAATAGGACCGTGAATCAACTTAGCTAATGTTTCTATGGGGTGCTAACATGACCGTGGCTAACTCCACTCTCTGTTGCTAACCTGCAAAGAGAACATGTAAGAGAGGTCAGTTAAAGGTGAAATGTGTATTCTGCTGTTCCGTGGCAGATCTACTTTTTATAAACACTACCCTGTGTTGTCACTGACTGAGGTAGCTGTGCTGGAGTGTATGTTGTGTGTTTGTGGAAGTTTTGTGTGTAACTGGGACATTTAGCGGAGCAGGGTTTGGGTCTGTGTGTGACAGACAGAGCAGGCCTCGTCGTGGTGTGGGTACTGGCTCGCAGCCAACCAGCTGCTAATAATGTTTCTGTGCTGGGGAGGTCACCACACCGTGTAAGGACTGATATGTGAAACCCGACTCTCCACCAACCTCGCCGGGCCAACTCACTTTCCGCTGCAGAACTACACTGTCTTTTAGTCTAACTTACACACACTACGGTAGTAGTCACTACGGCCTAGTACACTACAGCTTGCCTTAGTCCCTGCCTCACTTCCATTCTTCCTTACTCCCTTCCCTGCCTCTTCCACAGTCTCATCTGCAGCCTCTTTTACCCTGAACCTGTCAGTCTCTCCCAGATTCTCACCAGGTCTTGATAACGGCAAATTCTGAACTCAGAATTGGGTTACTCTTCATGCTGTTAATTGTAATGCTATACTCATGTCTCCCACTCATGTATCTGTACAGGTATGTTTGTGTGTGCACACTGATTCAGTGTGTGTAAATCACACCCATTGTTGTTCCCCAAGGTGTGTTGTATCTTATGTGGTTGTCCTCAAGTGTTTGTTAAAAGGAGGTTGTGTGTGTTCATGCAGGACGGCTGTATAAGGACCTGGTGGTAGGAGTTCCTAAGGAGATCTTTAAGAATGAGCGTCGTGTGGCTGTGTCCCCTGCGGGGGTGGAGCTGCTCGTCAAACAGGGCTTCAACGTCCAGGTGGAGTCTGGAGCAGGAGACCACGCTAAGTTCTCTGACCAAATGTACATAAACGCTGGAGCCTCCATCACAGACACTAACGGGGCCTTCGGATCTGACCTGGTCCTCAAGGTCAGTACTGGGCTATGGAACTCAAACTTAACTCAAACTCAGGGTGGTCAATACTGGGCAGGGAGTTAACTTGAACCCAGGGCTGCAGGGTTACATCTGAGAGGATCGGCCTGATCAAGGCTCTGTGCAGAATCATGGATCTACATTCCATGAATTACTCATAATGAGATCAAGATTAGTTATCCCACACAGCTCCTAGCTCAGGCAGATCCCCTCGCACGTGCTGTTAGGAAACAAAATGTGTACTGAACTATTGAGGGCCAGATCCTAACTTCAGATATACACATGTTGAAATGTAACTTTATTGTAAACCATACTTCACACTTCTAGTATGTCAATGGGAGTTTTACATAACAAATTGAGTGAGGAATGAGTTTTGCCGTTCCAAAGTATTAGGTATGGGATAACACTGGTGAAGTCTGAGTAAATCGTTGTTGCTGGTTGTTTGAGCTAGTAGAGGAAACAAAATAAACATTTCAATCTCTTAGACATTGTTGGCCCCTGGTAACCTCTGACCCATCTTCTCTCTTGAACTTTCTCTCCAGGTGAGAGCTCCAGTGTTGAACGAGGCTACTGGCAAACATGAGTCAGAGCTGCTGAAGCCTAAATCCACCCTGGTGAGCTTCATCTACCCAGCTCAGAATCCTGATCTCATGGAGATGCTGGCCCAGAGTCAGACCACCGTGCTGGCCATGGATCAGGTCCCGCGAGTCACCATCGCACAGGGCTACGACGCACTCAGCTCCATGGCTAACATTGCAGGGTAAGGGGAGACATGCGCAGAGACCCAGACATGTATGCACACACGCATACGTACACACACAGTAACGCATATGTCTTAGCCTCCAGCTCTGAAACTTGTTCAATGTGTTCATAGAACTGTGTGTGTCCTGCAGGTACAAGGCTGTTGTTCTGGCTGCTAACCACTTTGGCAGATTCTTCACCGGCCAGATCACAGCAGCAGGGAAAGTCCCCCCAGCCAAGGTAAGTCCTTCTATAGCAGTTATATCAACTAGATCAATGTGAATGTACCTGTCAAAACTGAACAACTGTGACATGTCAGAGCATTAAATATATTATAGTGTTTTGACTAACCTGTCACCTGGACTGCAGAGTCTGTGGGATCAATGCAACGTCGCTGTATCTCTGACCGCCATCTTGTTAACCCTTCCAGGTCCTGGTCATCGGAGGTGGAGTGGCTGGTTTGGCTGCAGCTGGAGCCGCCAAGTCTATGGGAGCTATTGTCAGAGGCTTTGATACCAGGTGAGTTGCAGTACCAGATGAGTTGTAGTTAGTCTTCGATACCAGGTACAGTATTGATGATGGTGATGTTCTGTATCCACCCTCAGACCAGCAGCTCTGGAACAGTTTAAGTCGTTCGGGGCAGAGCCTTTGGAGGTGCACATTAAGGAGTCCGGGGATGGTGTTGGAGGTTATGCCAAGGAGATGTCCCCAGAGTTCATTGCAGCTGAGATGGAGTTGTTTGCCAAGCAGTGTAAAGACGTGGACATCCTCATCAGTACTGCTCTCATCCCAGGTGAACATTCATTCATTCATGCTCTCATTCATTCATGCTCTCATTCATTCAGTATCTCATTCATTCATTCATACATACTCTGTCTGCTTGTTCTCCTCTCTTTGTTTCTCTCCTACGTCTCTCCCTCCTTTCTCTCACCATGAATATCATTCCACTCTTTCTATCCTAATAATTTCCCTTTCTATAATGATCTGTGACCATGCCCTCTGTCTGTAGGGAAGCGAGCTCCCATCCTGATCAAGACAGAGATGGTGGAGTCTATGAAGGATGGCTCTGTGGTGGTGGATCTGGCTGCTGAGGCTGGAGGAAACATTGAGACCACCAAGCCTGGAGAGCTGCACGTACACAAGGTGAGGAGACCAGCTCAGTTCTGGAAGAATAATACTGTCCCTAGAGTGTGTATAGGTGGAGTTTGTGTGTGTGTAACTGAGAGCTGTGT
The DNA here is from genome assembly GCF_057628025.1 of Oncorhynchus mykiss. NCBI lineage: Eukaryota > Metazoa > Chordata > Actinopteri > Salmoniformes > Salmonidae > Oncorhynchus > Oncorhynchus mykiss. The sequence goes on from NC_143027.1 coordinate 79,807,411, forward strand.
GTGTGTTTCTCCTCAGGGTGTGACACACATCGGCTTCACAGACCTGCCCAGCCGCATGCCCACCCAGGCCAGCACCCTGTACTCCAACAACGTGCTCAAACTGCTCAAGGCCATCAGGTAAAGGGACGGGTGGGTGGACAGGTTTTTGGATGGATAGAGGGACACTTTATAATACTACTAGACATGGACAGGGACAGTAGTTTTCCCTAGGACCAATCATGTTACCTGACCAGGAAAAACACCTGGCCTATGTTATAGCCCCACAGACCCTGAGTTGTTCCTGGCCAAGTCTAAAAGGATTGGAGTTTGATAAAGGTGCTACAGTATATAAATGTGATATATTAATGTCTGATTTTAATTGTGCTTATCACCATCAGCCCAGACAAAGACTACTTCCACTTTGAGCCCAAAGAAGAGTTTGATCACGGGACACTGGACCACGTCATCAGAGGAACCATGGTCATGCAGGTGTGTAGTATGGTGTGCAGGTGTGTCTCTGTTGATACTTCATGTAGAATATGTCCATTTTGGGACTCTTTTATTTATTGTTTTGTCTAGGTCATTTTGACACAAATATCATTAAGTCACATTTTTGTCATTTGAATAATGATTTAGTCTAGTTATTGTCAAAATGAATAAAACAGTGGGCCATTTTAGTCAACTAAATGCCCTTTCCATTTAGTCCCATTTTAGTCGTCCCATTTCCATGATCTCATTAACCTATAGTAAACATAAATCACTTCCATGTGCGCAAACACACACAGCCGTGTCCTACCAACATATTTTTCTGCATAAAATTCTATTGTAGATTATTTTCCCAACAGCCAGATTGTCAGAACACATTACTCTACAGCAGATGATAAATCACAGCCTTTGACATACTGTAGCGTATTGCAGTAAGTTCTGTCATAGTTAGTTACTACTTAACTAGCATTAATCATCTGTTATTACCTGAACGTATATATTGTGAGGACTCTCAGATGTCTTGAGGTTGGTAGTATTTTTTTCCTGTCAGATTGTGGGTGTAAATGCTGTCTTCTCCTGTGAAAGAAGGTGGGATTTGGTTTTGTTTCAAATGACACGATAAGTAAAGAGCTACAAAGTGGGTGAATCAGTCACACTGAGACTGAAGAAAGCAGGGAGTTTTAAATGTGATATTTCACTCCAAATCAAAGTTTGTCAGATATTCTCTGTTGAATGAGTTGAAGAGTCCACGTCCCTTCATGCTCAGACTTTCTCTGCCTCCCAAATGGCATCCTATGGGCCCTGGTCAAAAGTTGCTCCCTATATAGGAAATAGGGTGCCATTTGGGATGCATGCTGTAATTTCTGAGTGAAGCGTCACCATGACCCATAAGCCACCCTGCTATATTCTCTCAGAGCTGGTATCCAGCTGGCTGCACATAGCACAGTTTACGTGAGAAACAGGAATGCTAGTTATGAAATATCTTTTTTAAATGCACTTTTCCAGGAATGTGTTGATTTGAAAGTTTTGACATTTTGACAGTGTTTACGGCAGACTAGAGAGGCAGAGAAAGCACGAGGCGTGTCACCTTACCACATATTAAACAGAATTATTCATGCTATTTAAATGTGATTTTTCTCGCTAGGTATGTTCCATTGTTATATCCCGTGGTTGTTACTCAGGTTCCTTAGGTGATATGAAAAATCCTGTCTTCTAGTTAAGAACCTCAACTTGCACGTGATTGGTCAGTCTGTTATTTTCAACCTTGGTGCCGTAGAAACTCACTTTTTAAAAAGCAAGGTTTCCAATTAAATCCTGACAGGATCCCTCCATTTCTAACAATAACCTTCCATTTAGAATATTCCTCAATTGCTCACGTGTTTCTCAGTGTGTGTGTGTTTCTCAGTGTGTGTGTGTGTGTGTGTGTTTCTCAGTGTGTGTGTGTGTTTCTCAGTGTGTGTGTGTGTTTCTCAGTGTGTGTGTGTTTCTCAGTGTGTGTGTGTGTGTGTTTCTCAGTGTGTGTGTGTGTTTCTCAGTGTGTGTGTGTTTCTCAGTGTGTGTGTGTGTGTGTTTCTCAGTGTGTGTGTGTGTTTCTCAGTGTGTGTGTGTGTTTCTCAGTGTGTGTGTGTTTCTCAGTGTGTGTGTGTTTCTCAGTGTGTGTGTGTTTCTCAGTGTGTGTGTGTTTCTCAGTGTGTGTGTGTTTCTCAGTGTGTGTGTGTTTCTCAGTGTGTGTGTTTCTCAGTGTGTGTGTGTTTCTCAGTGTGTGTGTGTTTCTCAGTGTGTGTGTGTTTCTCAGTGTGTGTGTGTTTCTCAGTGTGTGTGTGTTTCTCAGTGTGTGTGTGTTTCTCAGTGTGTGTGTTTCTCAGTGTGTGTGTTTCTCAGTGTGTGTGTTTCTCATGTGGATTTCTAACGTGTATTTTTCATCTTGTGTTTTTTTTCACATTGTGTGTTTCTCACGTTGTGTTTGTCACATCTCCAGGAAGGCAAGAGCCTGTTCCCATCCCCCCAACCTAAGACACAACCCCCGGCCGCTCCAGTCAAACAGAAAAGTGTAGCAGAGCTAGCGGCAGAGAAGGCAGCTGTGGTCTCACCTTTCCAGAAGACCTTGACCAACGCTGGTGTCTACACCGCAGGTCAGACACTCACACCGCACACACACACACACACACACACACACACACACACACACACACACACACACACACACACACACACACACACACCCTAACTCCCTCCCTCTCTGCTGTCCTCTCCTGTCTCCAGGTCTCTCTACATGTCTGGCTCTGGGCTTGGCGGCGCCCAACTCAGCCTTCACCCAGATGGTCACTACTTTCGGCCTGGCCGGCATCGTGGGATACCACACGGTGTGGGGCGTCACCCCCGCCCTCCACTCACCCCTCATGTCCGTCACCAACGCCATCTCAGGTCAGAGGTCAGGGCTCAAATAGTGTCACTGCTGGGTCCTATTTATTTGTGCACACCTTAGTAAAATGTATTAAAACACTTTGCACTGAAAAACAAGCACTTATTAGACAGGCTTTGTCCGTCCCTCTTCGTGTGGGTCAGTTTTCAGCTGTTTGCTGTATAGTGGACCCTGGTGTGTCAGCAGGTAATGGTCACCCTGTTCTCCATACTGGGTGTGTCAGTAGGTAATGTTCACCTTGTTCTCCATTCTGGGTGTGTCAGTAGGTAATGGTCACCTTGTTCTCCATACTGGGTGTGTCAGTAGGTAATGGTCACCTTGTTCTCCATACTGGGTGTGTCAGTAGGTAATGGTCACCTTGTTCTCCATACTGGGTGTGTCAGTAGGTAATGGTTCCCTTGTTCTCCATACTGCGTGTGTCAGTAGGTAATGGTCACCTTGTTCTCCATACTGGGTGTGTCAGTAGGTAATGGTCACCTTGTTCTCCATACTGGGTGTGTCAGCAGGTAATGGTCACCCTGTTCTCCATACTGGGTGTGTCAGTAGGTAATGGTCACCCTGTTCTCCATACTGGGTGTGTCAGCAGGTAATGGTCACCCTGTTCTCCATACTGGGTGTGTCAGTAGGTAATGGTCACCCTGTTCTCCATACTGGGTGTGTCAGCAGGTAATGGTCACCCTGTTCTCCATACTGGGTGTGTCAGCAGGTAATGGTCACCCTGTTCTCCATACTGGGTGTGTCAGCAGGTAATGGTCACCCTGTTCTCCATACTGGGTGTGTCAGTAGGTAATGGTCACCCTGTTCTCCATACTGGGTGTGTCAGCAGGTAATGGTCACCCTGTTCTCCATACTGGGTGTGTCAGCAGGTAATGGTCACCCTGTTCTCCATACTGGGTGTGTCTGTAGTGTAACAAAGCCCTCCGCTTATTTCCTCCCTCTAAGAAACCCCTGCAGAAACTGTTACATTATTAAATTTCTTTACTCCTTCAAGCACCTGGACGTTGAACAAGGTGTGTGTGAACATGTCTTCTCTCCCCGTGGCAGGTCTGACTGCTGTGGGTGGTCTGGTCCTGATGGGGGGAGGTCTCCACCCCTCCTCCTTCCCCGAGGGCCTGGCTCTGGCTGCAGCCTTCGTCTCCTCCATCAACATCGCAGGTCTGGCACACACACACGACACACACATGCGCACACGCACGCACACAAGCGCACACTCACTCACTGTCTCTACCTGTCTCTGTCCTCCCAGGTGGGTTCATGATCACCCAGAGGATGCTGGACATGTTTAAACGTCCTACAGACCCTCCAGAGTACAACTACCTGTACGGTCTACCAATAGGAGTCTTCATAGGAGGTTACGGGGCCTCTGTGGCTGCTGGCTACCACATCGAGCAGGTGACACTGATGTGCTGCTGTTGTTGTTGAAGTGTTGTTCTACAAATGATGTAACTACCTGGAGTTAGGAAGCCAACTGTGTTGTGTTGGTGTGTTATGTTGTAACACTGTGTGTTCCAGATGATGTACCTGGGGTCTGGTATGTGCTGTGTGGGAGCATTGGCAGGGCTGTCTTCACAGGGCACCAGTCGTCTAGGTAATGCCCTGGGCATGATGGGGGTAGCAGGGGGCATTGCTGCCACCCTCGGCTCCCTGAAGCCGTCTCCTGAGCTGCTGGCACAGATGAGTGCCGCCATGGCCACCGGAGGAACCCTGGGTAGGTGGACCTGTCACACCACACAGCCATATACAGATACACACCATCTCAAATCTAATCAACATGTATTAAAAGTGTGTTTAAACATCTAAAAATACTTTATAATTGAAATGGAAACTTAAAAAGGCCATGGCCACTAGAAGACCCTGGGTAAGTAGGCCCTTCCTCCAAGACCAGGCTTAATCCGTGTCCGGGAAACGGGCCCAAGTCAATTTTTCCAGCCAGATGCCATGTTTCTACCTCAGCTTTTCCTTCTGCCATTGGCGATGAGGATTTTGGTCTGGACAACACAGGCAGAAAAGTCTAGATATCTGATCTCATACACCATTTCACATTTGTTTAAAAGTGTATAAAACCATGACTAAGGTTTGTACATGTTATTGACTTTGCATATTATTTCTGAAGTCTTTGAAAAATGAGCGTGAATTATTGAAACTATGATGGACCGTCCATCATGCGATATAGATTGACAGATATACATGTTCTGATATCTTCATGGTGTCAGAGTACTTTAGGTGTGTGTGTGTGTTATACTGATATGATGTTATTATTCTCTTAGGCCCTGGCAGCTGTCTCACACACACACACACACACACCCAGGGCATGTGTGTTTATGCAGTCTGATATTAGTAATATTATCCTTTAGAGAACTAGTTGTTATTTTATTAGGGTTTTTGACAACACTGTTTAGAGCGTGCCTCCAGACTATTCTGTTACTTCTGATGTTAATGTCCAATATGAATACAAAAGTTATTCAGTCCAGATGGTTGCCTTCCCAGCAAATACAGTATGTTGTAGCACTAGGAGTTAGTCCAACTCTATGTGAAGCACTGTGAGACCAGGAGAAAATACTTCCATAGAAAATGTCTTCTACATTTGGCCTTCAGAGATTCAGGGCTGTTTTGTTGTTGCTGAATTCCAAATCAACTGCTAGGACCTACAGCCATCGGTACCTGTATAGAACTGAAGGTCTCTGTGACGGTGTGTCTGTTTTCCCCCTGTGCCCTACTGCGTGTTTCTGACCCTCTGCTACTCTGCTTCCCCAGGTCTGACCATTGCTAAGCGTATTGAGATCACCGATCTCCCCCAGTTGGTAGCTGCCTTCCACAGCCTGGTGGGTCTGGCTGCAGTTCTGACCTGTGTGGCAGAGTACATGATCGAGTACCCTCACTTGGACGTACACCCTGCAGCCAACATGGTGAAGACTGTGGCCTACCTCGGCACATACATCGGAGGGGTCACCTTCAGCGGGTCACTGGTGGCCTATGGCAAGCTGCAAGGTACTGTAGACAGCCATTAACACACGTGGATGCAGGAACGCAGACAGACACACACACTCTCTCTCTCTGAGCTCTCTGTCCTGTGGTACTGATTGCCTCCTTTGATCTAGCCAAAGCTCAAGATCCCATGGGAAATCCAGGCCAGGATGGTGTGTGTGTGTGAGTATGGCTGATTATTGCGTGCCTGACAGAGTGGAAGGGCCGGGAGGCTTGTAGGAGTGCTATGTTGGTAAGGTAACAGTTGTTAAAGGAAAAATCCACCCAAAACCACTACAATGTATAGTGTTAAATAACACATGTGACAGCAATATGTTTAGGGATCAGATGTTCCATTTTGGTGTTTATAATAAGGTTGGTAGAAACGTAAATATTGTTGTGGAAATATGTTGCAGCTCAAGTCGACTACCAAATCCACAATGCAATGCTCTCTATGGGCTGGCTAGCTAGCTAACTTAACTACACACAATAATACCAAAGACAAGATCAGTATATGAAGTAGCTAGTTAGTGCAGTTTGTTTTGGGAATTTTACAGCTATCAATTTTAGGAGTCTACAATCTCACCTGTTCAACCTGCAGATCGATGTGCCTCAGAGTGGAGTTTGACATTCGCAACGGCACCATACAATGCACCCTGGACTGAAGAGGCAGACAAATAGGAGAAATGTGCTAAACCCTCTGTTAAATTCTAAATTTCTCGAAGGTAGGAATATCACAAAAAATATGATAATTGAGTCATTTGAGAGAAGACATCGTCCCGTGTTATGACATCAGCCAGTATTGAAATCTGACATGTATGATAGATGTTTTCACCATCTAAAAGTTGTATTCCTATTAACTTCCAGGGTAGTGAGAGAGACTTTATCACAGTGCTACGTCAAACCGGATGGATTTCTGCCTGCTTGAACACCAGTAACTCAGATACACATGAAAACATTAAATGACCCAGGAAATCGATAGAACATCACTCAGAGATACACAAAAACAATGGAACATTCAAAATGGGTGAATCTTCTCTTTAAGTGTGTGTGTGGGGGGGCTGCTTTTCTATGGAGGGGAGTTATTTTTCTAGCCCACGTGAGAAACGGTTGTCTCTCTATTGTGTTTATAAACCGTCAGTTCTCTATTCCCTCTGTGATCACTGGTAATGAGAGACCGACCGAAGGCAGGAGTCCCTGCCAGATCTGTGGTCTGTTTTCAATATATTACAACGCTCCACCTGACCTCCACCCCCTCACTCTAATCAATGTGATATATCAATACAACCCTGCCCCATCTCTCCTTCCAGGATTCCCTGCCCCGTTCCACTCCTCTCTGTTCACAATTTCCAGTTCAGAATGATACATTGTGAGTTCAGAGTTTAGAGTTCCTGGTGCAGTTCTGTGAACAGTGTTCTGTATTCCCTCCTTTCAGGTGTTCTGAACTCCGCCCCACTGATGTTGCCGGGGCGTCACATGATGAACGCTGGTCTGATGACGGCGTCTGTCGGTGGTATGATTCCCTTCATGCTCAGTGCTGACTACGCTACTGGCATGGGCTGTCTGGTTGGAGTGTCTGGCCTCTCCACCGTCATGGTGAGAACATGGCTAAAGCTGTAATGTTTTATACAGACATGGTGAAGACCACCAATGACCAATAGTGTTATTCAGCTCTTATCAGAATAAGAAAAACTTTGACACTCAACAATGTTGGTGGGACTGACCTTGATAAAGACGACAACCACAATCTACAGCAGGGTTAGGCAACAGGCGGCCCGCTGGCCAGAACTGGCTTGAGTGTTTAACATTTTTTTGTGTAGTTTGTTTCAGCTCCAACAAAAATCGTTCCACGGCTTAATCTAGTTGCCTACCCCTGATCTAGAGGAAATAACCCAGTATCATAAAGTCACTGTGAGGGGTTTATCTATTGACTACCCAGCAAACCAAAATTGGCTTTGTAAAAGTTCCCAGAACATTCGCTAGGTTGCGGCAAATGTTCTCATAACACAAAACCTGGCCAGTTGGCTCATGATTACACAATGTTTGCATAAAACAATTGCCTGATGTTGCCAGAACATTCCCAGAACATTGATCCTATATTTCGTTGCGGCAGTGTGTTCTAAAAACATTACTGGTGCATTACTACCTTACCTGGAAACCTAATGATAACGTTTGGGGAATGTTCTGTGGTGGTTGTTACAGGTGTTGTGTACAACCTTTCAGTGAATGCTAGGAATACATTCCAAGGATATTACATTTAAAATGTTTTCTGATTTTTTTGGGGGATGTTATCCTAATGTTAGATAAAACACTACCTAGAACTTAATGGGAATCTTAGCTAATGTTCTGGGAATGTTCCCGGTTTGCTGGGTATAGTTCCAAGATTCAAGTAACTTTCCAAAGAATCGCAGCTTTTCGAGAAATCGAGGTTGGAAGATTACTGGAATCAGTGGGGAATTAACAGGAAATCCAGGAATCCTCCAACTGGTATTTCTGGAAAACCTTTTGCAACCCTACTAGTGACTGAAGCCTGTCCTGACCGGGATTGTGTTCCTGTAGGGTGTAACCCTGACGATGGCCATCGGGGGCGCTGACATGCCCGTTGTCATCACTGTGCTCAATTCCTACTCTGGTTGGGCGCTGTGTGCCGAGGGATTCCTATTGGACAACAACCTCATGACCATTGTAGGAGCTCTGATTGGCTCGTCTGGTGCTATCCTCTCCTACATCATGTGTGTGGTGAGTACTGCTAAACACTCAGTCGCATTCACTTACACACACATACTCTCTCTCAGCCTCTCTCACTCAGACACTCACCTGCCAGTCAGGTAGCCTTGTCATCTCTCTCAGCCTCTCTCACTCAGACACTCACCTGCCAGTCAGGTAGCCTTGTCATCTCTCTCAGCCTCTCTCACTCAGACACTCACCTGCCAGTCAGGTAGCCTTGTCATCTCTCTCAGCCTCTCTCACTCAGACACTCACCTGCCAGTCAGGTAGCCTTGTCATCTCTCTCAGCCTCTCTCACTCAGACACTCACCTGCCAGTCAGGTAGCCTTGTCATCTCTCTCAGCCTCTCTCACTCAGACACTCACCTGCCAGTCAGGTAGCCTTGTCATCTCTCTCAGCCTCTCTCACTCAGACACTCACCTGCCAGTCAGGTAGCCTTGTCATCTCTCTCAGCCTCTCTCACTCAGACACTCACCTGCCAGTCAGGTAGCTTTGTCATCTCTCTCAGCCTCTCTCACTCAGACACTCACCTGCCAGTCAGGTAGCCTTGTCATCTCTCTCAGCCTCTCTCACTCAGACACTCACCTGCCAGTCAGGTAGCTTTGTCATCTCTCTCAGCCTCTCTCACTCAGACACTCACCTGCCAGTCAGGTAGCCTTGTCATCTCTCTCAGCCTCTCTCACTCAGACACTCACCTGCCAGTCAGGTAGCCTTGTCATCTCTCTCAGCCTCTCTCACTCAGACACTCACCTGCCAGTCAGGTAGCCTTGTCATCTCTCTCAGCCTCTCTCACTCAGACACTCACCTGCCAGTCAGGTAGCCTTGTCATCTCTCTCAGCCTCTCTCACTCAGACACTCACCTGCCAGTCAGGTAGCCTTGTCATCTCTCTCAGCCTCTCTCACTCAGACACTCACCTGCCAGTCAGGTAGCCTTGTCATCTCTCTCAGCCTCTCTCACTCAGACACTCACCTGCCAGTCAGGTAGCCTTGTCATCTCTCTCAGCCTCTCTCACTCAGACACTCACCTGCCAGTCAGGTAGCCTTGTCATCTCTCTCAGCCTCTCTCACTCAGACACTCACCTGCCAGTCAGGTAGCTTTGTCATCTCTCTCAACCTCTCTCACTCAGACACTCACCTGCCAGTCAGGTAGCCTTGTCATCTCTCTCAGCCTCTCTCACTCAGACACTCACCTGCCAGTCAGGTAGCCTTGTCATCTCTCTCAGCCTCTCTCACTCAGACACTCACCTGCCAGTCAGGTAGCCTTGTCATCTCTCTCAGCCTCTCTCACTCAGACACTCACCTGCCAGTCAGGTAGCCTTGTCATCTTAGTTTTGCTCTTGCACTTTGAGATTCTTTGGTTTTGGAATTCATCAAAAGATTTGTCACGCTCCCCATAGAGATATAATATCAATGTTGTATTTAATCCTGGTTACACCCCTCTTTCCAGGCAATGAACCGTTCCCTGCCCAACGTGATCCTGGGAGGGTTCGGTACCAGCTCCACGGCAGGGGGAAAACCCATGGAGATCACAGGTACCCACACAGAGGTCAATGTGGACCAGTCCATCGAACTCATCAAAGAGGCCAACAGCATCATCATCACCCCAGGTACACACTCTCGCACGCACGCACGCACGCACACACGCACACACACAGCACAAACGCACACACAGCACAAACGCACACGCACACACACAGCACAAACGCACACAAGCACACACACAGCACAAACGCACACGCACACACACAGCACAAACGCACACGCACACACACAGCACAAACGCACACGCACACACACACAGCACAAACGCACACACACACACACAGCACAAACGCACACACACACACACAGCACAAACGCACACACACACACACAGCACAAACGCACACACACACACACAGCACAAACGCAATCATGCGTTCGCACAACACGCAAGTTCTGGGTAGGGTTCAGAGGTAGTCTTATGGAACACACCTGTGTTCCAGTGTTCATCACTGTAGGAGGGTGGTGTGCAGAGTCGTGTATCTGTCTGTGTGTTCTGCTCTCCTCCCAGACTGAAACCAGGTCATTTAGTAATGAACCCTGGCATAACGTCTGTACTGGAGCCTGACACAGGGACAGGGAATGTCCAGTAGAGGGTGCAGTTTATCTATGTCCCTGTGAAGCGGAGCTAGCTTGTTCGCCAGACAGACAGGCAGGCAGGCAGGCAGGCAGGCAGTCAGACGTAACTGGTAATATAGAAGACTACAGTGGCCCAGGGGTTAGAGGTCAGGGAGATTTGTTCCAAATATAGTTGATTAGTTGTAATCAACATACAGCACTGGCCTCTCACCTCTCAACTCTACCCAGTATCAGAACACACCTCTATCCAGTATGCTGATACCTCAGGACAGTTACACAAGCAGGCGTTAGACAGACACATGGGAGCGGGGGTTCCTCTCGCACGCATGCCCTCTTCTTCACCCCCCGCCCCATAACACACACAACCCCATAACAATTACAGGCAGGGGAAAGGGGTTCCTCTCGCACGCACCACCCCCAGACTGTAGAAATCCTATGATTTAAGACAGAAGGGAGAGCAGAGCGGAGAGAGGGGGGGGAAAGTGAGAATAGAGGGTGAAATGGGGCAAGAGGAGGTGAAAAGGGGGAGAGGTAAGAGAGATAAAGGAAGGGTATTGGGAGAGAGGAGGGGAAAGAGGTACTGCAGCCTTGGTCAGGAGAGGAGAACAGAAGATAACAAATTGTTTCAAACAGACCTTATTCACTTCTGTTTTTAGTCTTCCAAGAATAACCTCTGCATTAAGTTACCTCTATCATTTATCTGATCATTAAGTTACCTCTATCATTTATCTGGTCATTAATTACCTCTATCATTTACCTGGTCATTAGTTACCTCTATCATTTACCTGGTCATTAGTTACCTCTATCATTTATCTGGTCATTAGTTACCTGGTCATTAGTTACCTGGTCATTAGTTATCTGGTCATTAAGTTACCTCTATCATTTATCTGGTCATTAAGTGACCTCTATCATTTATCTGGTCATTAGTTACCTGGTCATTAGTTACCTGGTCATTAGTTACCTGGTCATTAGTTACCTGGTCATTAAGTTACCTCTATCATTTATCTGGTCATTAGTTACCTCTATCATTTATCTGGTCATTAGTTACCTCTATCATTTATCTGGTCATTAGTTACCTGGTCATTAGTTACCTCTATCATTTATCTGGTCATTAGTTACCTCTATCATTTATCTGGTCATTAGTTACCTGGTCATTAGTTACCTGGTCATTAGTTATCTGGTCATTAAGTTACCTCTATCATTTATCTGGTCATTAAGTGACCTCTATCATTTATCTGGTCATTAGTTATCTGGTCATTAGTTACCTGGTCATTAGTTACCTGGTCATTACGTTACCTCTATCATTTATCTGGTCATTAGTTACCTCTATCATTTATCTGGTCATTAGTTATCTGGTCATTAGTTACCTCTATCATTTATCTGGTAATAGTTATCAGGTCATTAGTTATCTTGTCATTAGTTACCTCTATAATTTATCTGGTCATTAAGTGACCTCTATCATTTATCTGGTCATTAGTTATCTGGTCATTAGTTACCTGGTCATTAGTTACCTGGTCATTACGTTACCTCTATCATTTATCTGGTCATTAGTTATCTGGTCATTAGTTACCTCTATAATTTATCTGGTCATTAGTTACCTCTATCATTTATCTGGTCATTAGTTACCTCTATCATTTATCTGGTCATTAGTTACCTCTATCATTTATCTGGTCATTAGTTATCTGGTCATTAGTTATCTGGTCATTAGTTACCTGGTCATTAGTTACCTGGTCATTAGTTACCTGGTCATTAGTTACCTCTATCATTTATCTGGTCATTAGTTACCTCTATCATTTATCTGGTCATTAGTTATCTCTATCATTTATCTGGTCATTAGTTATCTGGTCATTAGTTACCTCTATCATTTATCTGGTCAGTAGTTATCTGGTCATTAGTTACCTATATCATTTACCTGGTTATTAGTTACCTCTATCATTTACCTGGTCATTAGTTACTTCTATCATTTATCTGGTCATTAGTTACTTCTATCATTTATCTGGTCATTAGTTACCTGGTCATTAGTTACCTGGTCATTAGTTACCTGGTCATTAGTTACCTGGTCATTAGTTACCTGGTCATTAAGTTACCTCTATCATTTATCTGGTCATTAGTTATCTGGTCATTAGTTACCTCTATCATTTATCTTATCATTAGTTATCTGGTCATTAGTTACCTCTATCATTTATCTGGTCATTAGTTACCTCTATCATTTATCTGGTCATTAGTTATCTGGTCATTAGTTACCTCTATCATTTATCTGGTAATAGTTATCAGGTCATTAGTTATCTTGTCATTAGTTACCTCTATAATTTATCTGGTCATTAGTTACCTCTATCATTTATCTGGTCATTAGTTACCTCTATCATTTATCTGGTCATTAGTTATCTGGTCATTAGTTATCTGGTCATTAGTTATCTGGTCATTAGTTACCTCTATCATTTATCTGGTAATAGTTATCAGGTCATTAGTTATCTTGTCATTAGTTACCTCTATAATTTATCTGGTCATTAGTTACCTCTATCATTTATCTCGTCATTAGTTACCTCTATCATTTATCTGGTCATTAGTTATCTGGTCATTAGTTACCTCTATCATTTATCTGGTCATTAGTTATCTGGTCATTAGTTACCTGGTCATTAGTTACCTGGTCATTACGTTACCTCTATCATTTATCTGGTCATTAGTTATCTGGTCATTAGTTACCTCTATAATTTATCTGGTCATTAGTTACCTCTATCATTTATCTGGTCATTAGTTACCTCTATCATTTATCTGGTCATTAGTTACCTCTATCATTTATCTGGTCATTAGTTATCTGGTCATTAGTTATCTGGTCATTAGTTACCTGGTCATTAGTTACCTGGTCATTAGTTACCTGGTCATTAGTTACCTCTATCATTTATCTGGTCATTAGTTACCTCTATCATTTATCTGGTCATTAGTTATCTCTATCATTTATCTGGTCATTAGTTATCTGGTCATTAGTTACCTCTATCATTTATCTGGTCAGTAGTTATCTGGTCATTAGTTACCTATATCATTTACCTGGTTATTAGTTACCTCTATCATTTACCTGGTCATTAGTTACTTCTATCATTTATCTGGTCATTAGTTACTTCTATCATTTATCTGGTCATTAGTTACCTGGTCATTAGTTACCTGGTCATTAGTTACCTGGTCATTAGTTACCTGGTCATTAGTTACCTGGTCATTAAGTTACCTCTATCATTTATCTGGTCATTAGTTATCTGGTCATTAGTTACCTCTATCATTTATCTTATCATTAGTTATCTGGTCATTAGTTACCTCTATCATTTATCTGGTCATTAGTTACCTCTATCATTTATCTGGTCATTAGTTATCTGGTCATTAGTTACCTCTATCATTTATCTGGTAATAGTTATCAGGTCATTAGTTATCTTGTCATTAGTTACCTCTATAATTTATCTGGTCATTAGTTACCTCTATCATTTATCTGGTCATTAGTTACCTCTATCATTTATCTGGTCATTAGTTATCTGGTCATTAGTTATCTGGTCATTAGTTATCTGGTCATTAGTTACCTCTATCATTTATCTGGTAATAGTTATCAGGTCATTAGTTATCTTGTCATTAGTTACCTCTATAATTTATCTGGTCATTAGTTACCTCTATCATTTATCTCGTCATTAGTTACCTCTATCATTTATCTGGTCATTAGTTATCTGGTCATTAGTTACCTCTATCATTTATCTGGTCATTAGTTATCTGGTCATTAGTTACCTGGTCATTAGTTACCTGGTCATTACGTTACCTCTATCATTTATCTGGTCATTAGTTATCTGGTCATTAGTTACCTCTATAATTTATCTGGTCATTAGTTACCTCTATCATTTATCTGGTCATTAGTTACCTCTATCATTTATCTGGTCATTAGTTACCTCTATCATTTATCTGGTCATTAGTTATCTGGTCATTAGTTATCTGGTCATTAGTTACCTGGTCATTAGTTACCTGGTCATTAGTTACCTGGTCATTAGTTACCTCTATCATTTATCTGGTCATTAGTTACCTCTATCATTTATCTGGTCATTAGTTATCTCTATCATTTATCTGGTCATTAGTTATCTGGTCATTAGTTACCTCTATCATTTATCTGGTCAGTAGTTATCTGGTCATTAGTTACCTATATCATTTACCTGGTTATTAGTTACCTCTATCATTTACCTGGTCATTAGTTACTTCTATCATTTATCTGGTCATTAGTTACTTCTATCATTTATCTGGTCATTAGTTACCTGGTCATTAGTTACCTGGTCATTAGTTACCTGGTCATTAGTTACCTGGTCATTAGTTACCTGGTCATTAAGTTACCTCTATCATTTATCTGGTCATTAGTTATCTGGTCATTAGTTACCTCTATCATTTATCTTATCATTAGTTATCTGGTCATTAGTTACCTCTATCATTTATCTGGTCATTAGTTACCTCTATCATTTATCTGGTCATTAGTTATCTGGTCATTAGTTACCTCTATCATTTATCTGGTAATAGTTATCAGGTCATTAGTTATCTTGTCATTAGTTACCTCTATAATTTATCTGGTCATTAGTTACCTCTATCATTTATCTGGTCATTAGTTACCTCTATCATTTATCTGGTCATTAGTTATCTGGTCATTAGTTATCTGGTCATTAGTTATCTGGTCATTAGTTACCTCTATCATTTATCTGGTAATAGTTATCAGGTCATTAGTTATCTTGTCATTAGTTACCTCTATAATTTATCTGGTCATTAGTTACCTCTATCATTTATCTCGTCATTAGTTACCTCTATCATTTATCTGGTCATTAGTTATCTGGTCATTAGTTACCTCTATCATTTATCTGGTCATTAGTTATCTGGTCATTAGTTACCTGGTCATTAGTTACCTCTATCATTTATCTGGTCATTAGTTATCTGGTCATTAGTTATCTGGTCATTAGTTATCTGGTCATTAGTTATCTGGTCATTAGTTATCTGGTCATTAGTTATCTGGTCATTAGTTACCTGGTCATTAGTTACCTGGTCATTAGTTACCTGGTCATTAGTTACCTCTATCATTTATCTGGTCATTAAGTTACCTCTATCATTTATCTGGTCATTAAGTTACCTCTATCATTTACCTGGTCATTAGTTACCTGGTCATTAGTTACCTGGTCATTAGTTACCTGGTCATTAAGTTACCTGGTCTGCCATGTCTTGGAGAAGGTCACATCAACCTGAGCCATCAAACACATGAAATGTATAGTTGTGACGTGGCCACGAGCAGCACCGTAGATATTAAGATGAGCATGATGCAAGACAATGCAGGGTGTGTGTGTGTGTGCGTGCGTGCGCTCCTTGCTGCTACAACATGGTCGGGACCAAAACAGCAGAGGTTCAACACTCTTAGTTGTTGTGGAAATCGGCCCAATATTCTGTTTACCAGTGGTGGAGAAAGTACTCAATTGTCATACTTGAGTAAAAGAAAAGATACCTTAATGACTCAAGTAAAAGTGAGTCACCCAGTTAAATACTACTTGAGTAAAAGTCTAAAAGTATTTGGTTTTAAATATACTTAAGTGTCAAAAGTAAATGGAATTTCTAAAATTAATTTAACTATCAAGTAAAAGTATAAACCATTTCTAATTGCTTATATTAAGCACAGCAGACGGCACCATTTATTTGTATTGACGGATAGCAAGGGGCACACTTCCACACTTCCACACTCCCACACTCCCACACTTCTACACTTCTACACTTCCACACTCCCACACTTCCACACTCCCACACTTCTACACTTCTACACTTCCACACTCCCACACTCCCACACTCCCACACTCCCACACTCCCACACTTCCACACTTCCACACTCCCACACTTCCACACTCCCACACTCCCACACTTCCACACTCCCACACTCCCACACTCCCACACTCCCACACTTCCACACTCCCACACTTCCACACTCCCACACTCCCACACTTCCACACTCCCACACTTCCACACTCCCACACTCATAATTTACAAACTAAGCATTTGTGTTTAGTGAGTCCACCAGATCAGAGTCAGTAGAGATGACCAGGGAAGTTCTTTTGATCAGTGTGTGAATTGGACCATTTTCCTGTCAAAATGTAAGAAGTACTTTTGGATGGCAGGGAAACTGTATGGAGTAAAAAGTACATATTTTCTTTAGGAATGTAGTGAAGTAAAAGTTGGCAAAAATATCAATATTAAAGTACATATCCCACAAACTACTTAAGTTGTGCTTTTTTGAGTATTTTTACTTCAGTACTTTACACCACTGCTGTTTACTTCGTGCATCGCTGAGTCATACCTTTTAACAGTAACATTTGAACTTTACCTACAGTGACACTGTGATTGTGTAGGTTGGTCTGCTTATAGTGTGTGTGTGTGTGTGTGTGTGTAGGTTGGGGTCTGTGTGCGGCTAAGGCCCAGTACCCCATTGCTGACATGGTGAAGATGCTGGTAGAGCAGGGCAAGTCTGTCAGGTAGGTCTTCACAATAATATAATTCTCTCTCTCTCTCTCCTCAATCATCTCTTTCTCTTTTTCTCTTCCTCTCTCTCCACTCTGTTTTTTTTTGTTGGGGACCATCAGTCCTCCTGTCACAGTGAGATAACGATATCTTCCTGTATTAGTCTGACCTCTCTCTCTCTCTCTCTCCACTGTTTATTTTTGTTGGGGACAATCAGTCCTGTCACAGTGAGATAACGATATCTTCCTGTATTAGTCTGACCCCTCTCTCTCTCTCTCTCCACTCTGTTTATTTTTGTTGGGGACAATCAGTCCTCCTGTCACAGTGAGATAACGATATCTTCCTGTATTAGTCTGACCTCTCTCTCTCTCTCCACTCTGTTTATTTTTGTTGGGGACAATCAGTCCTCCTGTCACAGTGAGATAACGATATCGTCCTGTATTAGTCTGACCCCTCTCTCTCTCTCTCTCTCTCTCTCTCTCTCTCTCCACTGTTTATTTTTGTTGGGGACCATCAGTCCTCCTGTCACAGTGAGATAACGATATCGTCCTGTATTAGTCTGACTTCTAAAATAACATTCTTTCCATTTAGTTTTTCAATCCCACTGACCGTCTTGAGTTTCCTGGTCAGGAACACTGGCAGGTCACCTTTTTAAGTTCAAGGAAGACAAAACACATCTGGGCCTAAAAGCTTTAGAGTGGAAAACATCTTCATTCTCCAAATTCAGAGCGAAGCTGTGAAGCCCTGACTGACTGAGGAATTGCATAAAGACAACATTAATGTGTGTGCTTGTGTTTTTCTCTCTGTGTGTGTGTGCGCACGTGTGTTTCTAGGTTTGGTATCCACCCTGTGGCAGGTCGTATGCCAGGCCAGCTAAACGTGCTCCTGGCTGAGGCAGGTGTTCCATATGACGTGGTTCTGGAGATGGATGAGATCAATGAGGACTTCAAAGGTCAGAACACACACACTCACACTGATCAATTTACTGAACAAAAATATAACGCAACAATGAAATTGTCCCATTTTTCATGAGCTGAAATAAAAGATCCCTGAAATGTTCCATACACACAAAGCTTTGCCTCTAAAATGTTGTGCACAAATGTCTTTAGATCCCTGTTAGTGAGCATTTTATCCTTTACCAAGATAATCCGTCCACCTGACAATTGGCATGCTGACCGCAGGAATGTCCGACAGAGCTGTTGCCAGAAAATTGAATGTTTATATCTTTACCATAAGCCGCCTCCAACGTCGTTTTAGAGAATTTGGCAGTACATCCAACCAGCCTTACAACCACAGACCTCGTGTAGCCACGCCAGCCCAGGACCTCCACATCCGGCTTCTTCACCTGCCAGATTGTCTGAGGAGTATTTATGTCTGCAGTAAAGCCCTTTTGGGGAAAAACTCATTCTGATTTGCTGGGCTTGGCCCCCAAGTGGGTGGGCCTATGCCCTGTGACCTTGCCCATTCATGTGAAGTCCATAGATTAGGGCCTAATTTAATTATTTAAATTGACTGATTTCCTTCTATGAACTGTAACTCAGTAAAATTTTTGAGATTGTTGCGTTTTATATTTCTGTTCTGTGTAGATTGATGGATTCATTGATTTGATCATAACGACCAGCAGGCATCCCTCACACTTGGTTGTGTTTGTAACGCTGCCTGGCTGGTTCCATCCATAGTTTCGCCAGGTTCTCTGTACTGGTTATACTTAATGTGTGTCCCCCACAGAGACTGACCTGACGCTGGTGGTGGGTGCTAACGACACAGTGAACTCAGCAGCCCAGGAGGACCCCAACTCCATCATTGCTGGCATGCCAGTCCTGGAGGTCTGGAAGTCCAAACAGGTAGGAATGAAGAAGGTAGGGTATTAGTACAGGGCCCTCACTGGTTTACAAAAGGAAGGATGCAAAATATTGTCTTGTTCTGCTCTCTGGTGTTGAGGGCTGAGCTCTCCTACTCTTTGGTTGACAAGGACTCTCACAGGTATAGAGTATAACATGAGATTGTGAAGTGTGCTGTCTTGTTTCTCTGTAGGGGATTGTGATGAGATCTCCGACTAGTTATTTTAAACATATTTCTGACACTATTTATTTAGACCAGTCATATGCAACAGAAGGGCCGTGGGTCCTGAACTAAAATGATAAATGAGGGTTAGTCTTGCCTCGACCCCTGGTCTCATATGAACACACATAAGACATGACAAAATGTGTAGAATTGCAGGAAATTAGCTGCAGTTTTCTCTCCGCCAACAAGAGGGGTGTGAACTGTTTGGGTTGTGAGGAGGGTGTTTGTTACACCGATAAATGACAATGTCCATCTGGACCTTTGCCACCTAGGTAATGTGTGTGACCCTGACCTTCTCAAATAGTACTTCCGTAGCCCTGATTTAGACAGTTGGAAACAGAGGGGGGAATGTGGGGGTGGGAAGAGGAATATAAAAGGTCTCAACCCTGTTCCCCTCCCTGTACTGTAGGTGATTGTGATGAAGAGGACCATGGGTGTGGGCTATGCTGCAGTAGACAATCCCATCTTCTACAAGCCCAACACATCCATGCTGCTGGGAGACGCCAAGAAGACCTGTGACACACTACAGGCCAAGATCAGAGAGGCCTACTACTAGAACAGAGATGGACAGTACACACACACTCCCTATCGGCCTTACGGATGTATTTGTCTTTAATCCAGATGCAGGTGTATGGTTCCGTTAAGATTAGTAAACAACGGTGAATATTTTTACACTTAGTGGCTTGATGATTATAGAGGTCCTCAGTACATATGATTATTGGACGTTGGGCAGTGATGTTGAACCAAAGGTGTGGACACGATGATTAGATTACATTTAAATTAACCCATACACTGCCTGCCCTGATTTGTAAATAAAAATCTGTTTTGAATGTGATCTGTTGGCTAGAGTTCCCTATTCAATTGTATTTGTAAGAGCTTGTCAGGTATAATTTCACACAAAAGCACTGAGCAGCACCAATTGGAGATGAAGTCACATACTCCCAGTAGCTAACGGTAGACTGGCTCTCAACCAGTAAACACCAGCAGCGTGTTGATCTAGCCTGTTAAAGGTAATGGAACCTACATGCACAGCGTTCACCATACATACAAATTAAGAACAAGCCGCATTGACAGATGTCCAGCGTAATGAATTCAACCCCAGCCTTTAACTAAATCTTTATACTTCTGTATTCACATACTCACAGTACATTTCCTTTGGTCATTTTATACCGAAACACAGACCAGGTGATATACTGAAACACAGACCAGGTGATATACTGAAACACAGACCAGGTGATATACTGAAACACAGACCAGGTGATATACCGAAACACAGACCAGGTGATATACTGAAACACAGACCAGGTGATATACCGAAACACAGACCAGGTGATATACTGAAACACAGACCAGGTGATATACTGAAACACAGACCAGGTGATATACCGAAACACAGACCAGGTGATATACTGAAACACAGACCAGGTGATATACTGAAACACAGACCAGGTGATATACCGAAACACAGACCAGGTGATATACCGAAACACAGACCAGGTGATATACCGAAACACAGACCAGGTGATATACTGAAACACAGACCAGGTGATATACTGAAACACAGACCAGGTGATATACCGAAACACAGACCAGGTGATATACCGAAACACAGACCAGGTGATATACCGAAACACAGACCAGGGGTGATATACCGAAACACAGACCAGGTGATATACCGAAACACAGACCAGGTGATATACCGAAACACAGACCAGGTGATATACTGAAACACAGACCAGGTGATATACTGAAACACAGACCAGGTGATATACTGAAACACAGACCAGGTGATATACTGAAACACAGACCAGGTGATATACTGAAACACAGACCAGGTGATATACTGTTCATAATTCAACATGACATGTTGCACAGTAACAACCATACCGTAGAACATCTGATGGGGGAACCAGAGTTTCAATCTGTTAAATTTGGATCAAATTAGAGCTGTACGTTGTCCTCCACATAAATCTGAGTTTTAGACAGTAGCTAGGTTTCCATCAGAATATTATAGAAACAATATGCATATTCCCACCAGAGATGTTTATCAAATTGACTTGTTGTAGATAAAAGGCTGATGTAGTGCACATAGAAGTAACTTTAAAAAATAAATGGGGTTCCATCACATTTAACTCTACTGATGGTTTTGTTGCGTTATATAGCAAATGGTTCCACTCTGGCCGTGGCACGTGTGTTCCAACCAACAGCTTGCAGATCCAGTGTAGCTTTAGTCTACATGACATTATTATGGACATAGAGCCAGATACAGTGTAGCTATAGTCTACATGACATTATTATGGACATAGAGCCAGATACAGTGTAGCTATAGTCTACATGACATTATTATGGACATAGAGCCAGATACAGTGTAGCTATAGCCTACATGACATTATTATGGACAAAGAGCCAGATACAGTGTAGCTATAGCCTACATGACATTATTATGGACATAGAGCCAGATACAGTGTAACTATAGCCTACATGACATTATTATGGACAAAGAGCCAGATACAGTGTAGCTATAGCCTACATGACATTATTATGGACATAGAGCCAGATACAGTGTAACTATAGCCTACATGACATTATTATGGACATAGAGCCAGATCCAGTGTAGCTATAGCCTACATGACATTATTATGGACATAGAGCCAGATACAGTGTAGCTATAGCCTACATGACATTATTATGGACATAGAGCCAGATACAGTGTAGCTATAGTCTACATGACATTATTATGGACATAGAGCCAGATACAGTGTAGCTTTAGCCTACATGACATTATTATGGACAAAGAGCCAGATTCTTCATTTGTCAAAACGTTAACAAAGCATGGATCATCATGTCACCAGAATAAGACCCTGGATATTTATTGGAAAGGCACATCAAGCCCATCACCTTGTACCTTCACCACCCTGTAAAGTTAACATATTTCATCTGTAGCCTAAATCGTAGTGGGAGGACCACACAAAATGTCATTGTGCAACTTAAATTTACTTCAATATTAGTGCACAAACGCGTTTTAGACAAAAAGATCCTACCTTGTCTCAGTGGTGCCGCTCTGTACCATCACTCATTCATATATCTTTATGTACATATTCTTTATCCCCTTACACTTGTGTCTATAAGACAGTAGTTTTGGAATTGTTAGCTAGATTACTTGTTGGTTATTACTGCATTGTCGGAACTAGAAGCACAAGCATTTCGCTACACTCGCATTAACATCTGCTAACCATGTGTATGTGACAAATACAATTTGATTTGATTTGGTGATTTTAGACACAAAAAGATCCTATATCCTTTCTACTGACAATGGAGATGTACAAACTACGGCATAAGGGGGAGACAGACAAGCCACCTGCTCTGAATGATGGGTCGCCACTGCCTTGTATAGTGTATTTTGTTTTGTCGACATTTGGAAAGTTACATTTATATTATATCTCTATGGGGAGCGCGCCAAATCTTTTGATGAATTCCAAAACCAAAAAATCTCAAAGTGGAAGAGCAAAACTAAGATGACAAGGCTACCTGACTGGCAGGTGAGTGACGTACTTTACTCGCATAAAAAGGCTGGATGGAAAACTGGTTAGTAAGACAGTTTGTCAGCTATTTTTGGAGGCCTTGGTGGTGATTGTGTGTGTAGGTAGGTTCTCTCTCCAGTCTCTGCGTCTCCCAGCGGTAGTTTTGGCCTCTCTCTCCTATCTGCAGTCTCTGCATCTCTCAGCGGTAGTTTTGGCCTCTCTCTCCTATCTGCAGTCTCTGAGTCTCCCAGCGGTAGTTTTGGCCTCTCTCTCCTATCTGCAGTCTCTGCATCTCCCAGCGGTAGTTCTGGCCTCTCTCTCCTATCTGCAGTCTCTGTGTCTCCCAGCGGTAGTTCTGGCCTCTCTCTCCTATCTGCAGTCTCTCTGTCTCCCAGCGGTAGTTTTGACCTCTCTCTCCTATCTGCAGTCTCTGTATCTCCCAGCGGTAGTTTTGGCCTCTCTCTCCTATCTGCAGTCTCTGTGTCTCTCAGCGGTAGTTTTGGCCTCTCTCTCCTATCTGCAGTCTCTGCATCTCCCAGCGGTAGTTTTGGCCTCTCTCTCCTATCTGCAGTCTCTGTGTCTCCCAGCGGTAGTTTTGGCCTCTCTCTCCTATCTGCAGTCTCTGCGTCTCTCAGCGGTAGTTTTGGCCTCTCTCTCCTATCTGCAGTCTCTGCGTCTCCCAGCGGTAGTTTTGGCCTCTCTCTCCTATCTGCAGTCTCTGCGTCTCCCAGCGGTAGTTTTGGCCTCTCTCTCCTATCTGCAGTCTCTCTGTCTCTCAGCGGTAGTTTTGGCCTCTCTCTCCTATCTGCAGTCTCTGTATCTCCCAGCGGTAGTTTTGGCCTCTCTCTCCTATCTGCAGTCTCTGTGTCTCTCAGCGGTAGTTTTGGCCTCTCTCTCCTATCTGCAGTCTCTTCGTCTCTCAGCGGTAGTTTTGGCCCCTCTCTCCTCCCTGCAGGCTCTGCGTCTCTCAGCGGTAGTTTTGGCCTCTCTCTCCTATCTGCAGTCTCTTCGTCTCTCAGCGGTAGTTTTGGCCTCGCTCTCCTATCTGCAGTCTCTGTATCTCCCAGCGGTAGTTTTGGCCTCTCTCTCCTATCTGCAGTCTCTGTGTCTCTCAGCGGTAGTTTTGGCCTCTCTCTCCTATCTGCAGTCTCTTCGTCTCTCAGCGGTAGTTTTGGCCTCTCTCTCCTATCTGCAGTCTCTGTATCTCCCAGCGGTAGTTTTGGCCTCTCTCTCCTATCTGCAGTCTCTTCGTCTCTCAGCGGTAGTTTTGGCCCCTCTCTCCTCCCTGCAGGCTCTGCGTCTCTCAGCAGTAGTTTTGGCCTCTCTCTCCTCCCTGCAGCCTCAGCGTCTCCCAGCGGTTGTCTTAGCCTTGTTGATCAGTGTGTGTAGGTAACAGTAGAAGTACATCAGGTTGTCGTACTGTCCTGTGTACTCCTGTCTCAGACACATCTCCTGGTAGTCCTTGAGGAAGTAGTAGACAGCCTCTATGGTTGCCAGGTAGGTGTCTGGAGAACCTTTCTGATGGCGCCAGAAACACGTCTTCCTGGTCTTCAGCTCCACACGGAGCAACGCTGCAGGAACAGAGAAAAGAACAGTCCATCAGTCATTATCAGGGCCAGGAGTTTGTCCTGTTCACATTGTGACCCGACCAGGAAAAACTCTGGGCTCTTGTTGTAGGCTATAACTAGGTAATAACAAAGTAGTTATGTAATGTACAGCACTTTAAGCTACATCAATGCTGTCTATCATAATTACCCTGTAGTCTCTCATCTGTGATGATTCTGGTGGTCTGGTTCCATGTGCTGTCGATGAACACCACTCTCTGGAGGGGACAGGCCCCTGGTGTCTCAGTCTGGCCCTCTATCCCTGCTTCCCCTCCCCTCTCTTCTGTGTGTGTGGCTCCTGATGTGTGTCCCTCAGCCTGCTGTGTGGCCCCTGGCGTCTCCTCGGCTCTGGGCCTCTTTGGGGACGGTTCCTCATCTGGGGAGGCAGCTGACTTCATGACAGCCAGGTTCTGTAATCTGCATGTCATCTCCTCCACTGAGACTGATCCAGGACCAGGGAACACCAGCACTACCTAAACATGCACGCACACACACCCAATACTTGTCACAGTCATTTCAAGTCAACATAATACAAATGGTATTAATATTATCTAATCAGGTTACGTTAAAATGACACATTTTTATGTATATGATGTGGTAAACAAACTGTTTATTAGTTAATCAGGCTCACATTGTTCTCTGAATATTTGTTCATATGAAGATGAGGAAAAGCTGACTAACTTTGTCATCTTCATACTCAGGTATGCAGGGGTAGGTGTAGATGGTGACATCATCGGGGGCGAGGATCTTGGCGTGTATGGCTGTGCTCTTCCCATCAACCTCACTGGGATGCTTGATGATGTCAATCTTTATAGGGAGCTGCAAACACAAGTTAGAGGAAGTTTACAGTGTGATCAACCATGTTCATCCATTACAGGTCAGGTATTACCAATACAAACAGTCAACACAGGCACTGTGAATTGTCTCAAACTTGTATCTATACCTACACCATAAGTTTGATCAATTAGTTGAATCAGGTGTTCTTTCATGCTGGGCTGTAACAAAAGCCTGCATCTGCACCAGAACCGAAGTACACTTCAATTTAGTGTGTGAGGCACCGTAAGTAGTACCACTATCTCTGACAGCCCATGTCTGCAGGCTAGGGCTTTAATAAAACCAATCAGACTGGCCACTACAAGCCTGTGTGCTTTAATAAAACCAATCAGACTGGCCACTACAAGCCTGTGTGCTTTAATAAAAACCAATCAGACTGGCCACTACAAGCCTGTGTGCTTTAATAAAACCAATCAGACTGGCTACTACAAGCCTGTGTGCTTTAATAAAACCAATCAGACTGGCCACTACAAGCCTGTGTGCTTTAATAAAACCAATCAGACTGGCCACTACAAGCCTGTGTGCTTTAATAAAACCAATCAGACTGGCCACTACAAGCCTGTGTGCTTTAATAAAACCAATCAGACTGGCCACTACAAGCCTGTGTGCTTTAATAAAACCAATCAGACTGGCCACTACAAGCCTGTGTGCTTTAATAAAACCAATCAGACTGGCCACTACAAGCCTGTGTGCTTTAATAAAACCAATCAGACTGGCCACTACAAGCCTGTG
Organism: Oncorhynchus mykiss; assembly: GCF_057628025.1. Classification (NCBI taxonomy): domain Eukaryota; kingdom Metazoa; phylum Chordata; class Actinopteri; order Salmoniformes; family Salmonidae; genus Oncorhynchus; species Oncorhynchus mykiss. The sequence continues at coordinate 79,833,363 of NC_143027.1, forward strand.
TGCTTTAATAAAACCAATCAGACTGGCCACTACAAGCCTGTGTGCTTTAATAAAACCAATCAGACTGGCCACCAGAAGCCTGTGTGTGTTATGTTTAATAAGGCCAATAAGGAGAACAGAGCTCCAGATCTTTCCCTGACCTTGACAGAGGGGATTTCCTGCTGGCTGACGCCCACTAAAGAGCAGCAGGTGTAGCAGAAGAACATCCGGGAGCCTCCGCAGCTAGAACACTTCAGCCTGCCCCTCTGCTGCGCCTGCTCCAGCTCCCTGTGTGGAGCCAGCTTCAGACCATGGAGGGGAGGGGAGGCAGGGACAGGGTTCTGTTTGGTTACTGGTTTGGAGTCCTTGTCAGGTTGTTGGGTTTTAGCCAGTGGTGATTTGGGAGAGGAGGACACATCCACACCACTGGGACTGGCTAGCACGTCCGAACTGGACATCCTACTGACTGACTGGAGGTGGCTGACAACAAACAAAACATCAAACTGGAGAATCAGGTGCACAGCCTGGGACGTAGTTATACCAGTTAGCTAGGTAGTTGGCTCGCTACTAAGCAAGGCACAACAAATAAGTCAAAAGCCCATATTTCAAAACATTGCAATATGGATAACTCATTCAAAAGATATAGAATTTTAAATCAATGGTCACAAGAAAATGCAATGAGTCATTTCTAAAAAAATATATATATATGGTTTTAAATACATTAATACCAATAATGAAAAAATACAATGTTGACACAGGTATGTTGAATATTGGTCTATAGAGAACTTTTCTACCCATCTCAGCTAAAGTGGGGTGGGAAATACTCAGTAGTTAGTATGGTTAGTTTTGGAGTGGGACTGTGTAATACATACCCAGCAGCACGACGTTCTCCGCCCTCTCTAACACCCAATGCAATATACTGTAATAGACAGTACATGGGATACATATTGGCTTGTAGAAAGGTATAAAAGTTGTCTCAGCTAACGTGGGCTGGGAAATACTCAGTAGGGTCTCTACCATTAGCTGGTAATCCTCTGCTTTTGGCCGTTCTTTTTTTATGCAGATAAAATAGTTGCCGGCCAAATTGACCGGAAGAAAAAAACAATGGTAGACAGGCTATCAGTGTATCACCCACCACTTCACAATGGTAGACAGGCTATCAGTGTATCACCCACCACTTCACAATGGTAGACAGGCTATCAGTGTATCACCCACCACTTCACAATGGTAGACAGGCTATCAGTGTATCACCCACCACTTCACAATGGTAGACAGGCCATCAGTGTATCACCCACCACTTCACAATGGTAGACAGGCTATCAGTGTATCACCCACCACTTCACAATGGTAGACAGGCTATCAGTGTATCACCCACCACTTCACAATGGTAGACAGGCTATCAGTGTATCACCCACCACTTCACAATGGTAGACAGGCCATCAGTGTATCACCCACCACTTCACAATGGTGGACAGGCTATCAGTGCATCACCCACCACTTCACAATGGTGGACAGGCTATCAGTGCATCACCCACCACTTCACAATGGTGGACAGGCTATCAGTGCATCACCCACCACTTCACAATGGTGGACAGGCTATCAGTGCATCACCCACCACTTCACAATGTGCGCTGGAGGAAGTATACATTTTTAAAACATACTTCATTGTTTGAAACCCGAATGTTTTACCACATTGTGAGGCACGTCTTACATTGCTTGAAAATCCAACCATAGAAACATGGAGGCAATTATTTTAGAAAGACTTCATAGGCATCACACAAGTTTCAAGTTTGGGGAGCATATCATTTCTTCTACAGATCTGTACCAGTTATGATCTTCATATGCACATTTTCATGGAATAGTTTAATTTCAACAATAACATTTTTGTTTCTCAATCATTGTCTTGTGGTTAATCAAAACATTCTTAATGTTAATCAGCACCAGTCTCTGACATATGGACACATTTATACACTGATCATTGGCGGTTAAATAGCTTAAATGATCAGCTGGAGCTCAGAGATGGCCAATGCAGCCGTTGGCCTAGAACTTCCATTATCAACTAAGTTAAAATACATAAAGACGACAAATAAAAACAGTAGAAAATATATACTGATAAATTCGGATTCTTTCACATTCATCTCTCAACTCAACTTGTCTGTCTGCCTCCCTTTCTGTCTGTCTGTCTGCCTCCTTTGGATTGAGCTATCACTAGTGAAGCGCAACATTGTATCAAATCAATCAACTGGATCTGACCCAAAGCTGTCTCTAGTGAACTTGCAACGATCAACTAGTCTATTCCGGGCCCTCAGAGTTTCCTCAGAGATTTTTGCGCAAGGGAAACTTATTTTATGACTGGATATATGAGATCATAAGATTATGATATTTTGCTCTTTCACACCGAGGCTTGGTGATTATCGAGGGGAACTATTAGGAGACCTACTGTGAGGAACTATTAGGAGGCCTACTGTGAGGAACTATTAGGAGGCCTACTGTGAGGAACTATTAGGAGGCCTACTGTGAGGAACTATTAGGAGGCCTACTGTGAGGAACTATTAGGAGGCCTACTGTGAGGAACTATTAGGAGGCCTACTGTGAGGAACTATTAGGAGGCCTACTGTGAGGAACTATTAGGAGGCCTACTGTGAGGAACTATTAGGAGGCCTACTGTGAGGAACTATTAGGAGGCCTACTGTGAGGAACTATTAGGAGGCCTACTGTGAGGAACTATTAGGAGGCCTACTGTGAGGAACTATTAGGAGGCCTACTGTGAGGAACTATTAGGAGGCCTACTGTGAGGAACTATTAGGAGGCCTACTGTGAGGAACTATTAGGAGGCCTACTGTGAGGAACTATTAGGAGGCCTACTGTGAGGAACTATTAGGAGGCCTACTGTGAGGAACTATTAGGAGGCCTACTGTGAGGAACTGTTAGGAGGCCTACTGTGAGGAACTGTTAGGAGGCCTACTGTGAGGAACTATTAGGAGGCCTACTGTGAGGAACTATTAGGAGGCCTACTGTGAGGAACTATTAGGAGGCCTACTGTGAGGAACTATTAGGAGGCCTACTGTGAGGAACTATTAGGAGGCCTACTGTGAGGAACTATTAGGAGGCCTACTGTGAGGAACTATTAGGAGGCCTACTGTGAGGAACTATTAGGAGGCCTACTGTGAGGAACTATTAGGAGGCCTACTGTGAGGAACTATTAGGCAATCATTTGCAATGGAAGTAATAAAAAAAGAAAACTTTTGACTGACTGTGTGAGGTGAAGAAAATAATTACTAAAGCTCAGCTTATTAGTGGTGGACATGGTGATTTAAGACAATCAAAAATCGAACATCCCTAAATGGGCATTTTCTTACATTTGTGCCCAACAGGCCAGGTAGGCTACTTCTATGCGTGCTCAGGCGCGTGTGTTCCCTCAACATTAGACAGAAACAGAAACAAGAAACAAGGCCCATGCTCATTGCTCACATGGAGCACTCCAAACAAATGACAATGACTACTGAGTATTTCCCAACCCACTTTAGCTGAGACTGGTCAAAAAGTTCTCTCTACAAGCCAATGTGTATTGCTTTGGGGATTATAGATTTTTTAAAATTTGATTTAACTAGGCAGATTGGGTGGAGTGAAAAGCCAGCAGCAGGCTGTGCGACACAGCCCCCCACCAAAACTAGTAGAGACCCTACTGATATTTCCCACCCCAGTTTAGCTGAGACAGGCATAGCAGCGGGAAGTAAGGGTGCAGTGTCGCCAAAAAAAAATGGGGAAAAAAAATGTAACTTTTTGGGGGGGTTCCACAAAAGTAGTGCACTGGGCCTTTAATAGTGCTGTATTAGTGGACCCATATAGCCAGCCATCAACAGCCCCCCCCCCAAAAAAAGTTCTCTACAAGCCAATAAGTATCCCACATACAGTGTATTGCATTGCAGAGTGGTTGAAGTAAGGAGTCACCAGTACTCTGTATTAAACCCGTTGCCCAGCACAAGAGACCCATTTAAGTTTTGCAGAATCTATTGAATCATTTCAATAACATTATTTGTATTTTGTTAAAAGTGTATTTATTTAAATATAGCCTACACAATAGCTTAACATACCAGTATCTGTGTAAATTTATACAAATAAATGCGGTATAAATAATACAATATTTAAATTATCCATACATTTATTCAGAGGTGGTTGCAATGCTGTGAAAAAAAAGTTGTACCACAGAACAATGAGACAGATATTTCACCGGATGTATAAATGTGAAACTTCTGTGAAACTTCTTCTATTATTGCTAGAACGGGCTAATATAATCTGGCTAGCTCGTGCTTGGCTCTGCCCACTATGACTAATTTGTTCCGATTGGAAACGACAGGCTGTGGTCTATCTTGATTTAGTTATAAAACTATTTGGTTGTACTGCACTAGAGTGCTAAAAAATATATATATTACCAAAGTTTAGCATGTCTTTGCAGGGAGAATGCTGGGCATAATATCCTGTTGCTAGGAGAACGGTAATGTCAGCACTGCAGTGTGTAAGCAAAGAGTTGTACAACTAACTATTGTGCGAACTTAGTTAGCTAGAATCTTGTTGCAGATAATGTTAGCTAGCTAAATTAGCTTGAGGCTATAAAACACGTTCATATAGCGATACAAGGAATGTTTTTATCTAACAGTGGAAGACATAAATCCCATTTCACAATTCATTAACGTTACCTGTTTAAAATGAGACTTGGTCCAATTGATTTAGAGCAATTGTATATGTACTCTGAAGCCGAGCAAGCATGGACTCGCTCTACACCGGAAGTGTCAACCGGAAGAAGTTAGCGGCGCTAATGTTAATGACAGCTGTTACCTAGCAACGGAACACATGCGTAATATTTTGACACTCAGGGCTGAGCATCTTTGGAGGGTCAGAGACAAAACATGGCTAAACAACAAGACCCAGAGGACGATGAAGAAATCCTGAGCACGTTTGAAAAGTTTGTTCGGAATCAGGGACTGGTAAGAAAAGCCTTATAAACAATGGTTATTTATTAGAGACTGCTGCCAATGTGTTAATTTGACGTTAGCTAACGTTAACAAGTAGTTCCTAGCACAGTCCAGGCAAGATTACATAGTGTAGGCAATTTTGTTTTCTACCATGTGTTAAGCTGAAAGAATTCATTTGCTAATTATATACACTACCGATCAAAAGTTTTAGACACCTACTCATTCAAGGGTTTTTCTTAATTTTTTTACTATTTTCTACATTGTAGAATAATAGTTAAGACATCATAACTATGAAATAACACATATGGAATCATGTAGTAACCCAAAAAGTGTTAAACAAATCAACATATATTTTATGGTTGAGATTCTTCAAATAGCCACCCTATTTGAAGGAGTTCCCACATATGCTGAGCACTTGTTGGCTGCTTTTCCTTCACTCTGCGGTCCGACTCACCCCAAACCATCTCATTTGGGTTGAGGTTGGGTGATTGTGGAGGCCAGGTCATCTGATGCAGCACTCCATCACTCGTCATCTTGGTAAAAATGGCCCTTACACAGCCTGGAGGTGTGTTGGGTCATTGTCCTGTTGAAAAACAAACGATAGTCCCGCTAAGCTCAAACCAGATGGGATGGCATATCGCTGCAGAATGCTGTGGTAGCCATGCTGGTTAAGTGTGCCTTGAATTCTAAATACCAGCAAAGCACCATCACACCTCCTCCTCCATGCTTTACGGTGGGAAATACACATGCGGAGGTCATATTTGGACTCCAGACCAAATGACACATTTCCACTGGTTTAATGTCCATTGCTCATGTTTCTTGGCCCAAGCAACTCTCTTCTTATTATTGGTGTCCTTTAGTAGTGGTTTCTTTGCAGCAATTCGACCCTGAAGGCCTGAATCACACAGTCTCATCTGAACAGTTGATGTTGAGATGTGTCTGTTACTTGAACTTTGTGAAGCATTTATTTGGGCTGCAATTTCTGAGGCTAGTATCTCTAATGAACTTATCATCTGCAGCAGAGGTAACTCTGGTTCTTCCTTTCCTGTGGAGGTCCTCATGAGAGCCAGTTTCACCATAGTGCTTGATGGTTTTTGCGACTGCACTTGAAGAAACTTTCAAAGTTCTTGAAATTTTCCATATTGACTGACCTTCATGTCTTAAAGTTATGATGGTCTGTTGTTTCTCTTTGCATATTTCTGCAGTTCATAATATGGACTTGGTCAATTACCAAAACAGGGCTATCTTCTGAATACCACCCCTACCTTTGTCACAACACAACTGATTGGCTCAAACGCATTAAGAAGGAAAGAAATTCCACAAATTAACTTTTAAGAAATGCATTCCAGGTGACTACCTCATGAAGATGTTTTAGAGAATGCCAAGAGTGTGCAAAGGATGTCCTCAAGGCAAAGGGTGGCTATTTGAAGAATCTCAAATATAAAATATATTTAGATTTGTTTTACACTTTTTTGGTTACTATGTGTTATTTCATAGTTTTTATGTCTTCACTAATATTCTAAAATGTAGAAAATAGTAAGAAATGAAGAAAAACCCTTGAATGAGTATTGGTGTTCTAAAACCTTTGACTGGTAGTATAGGTATTTGAGATGGATCACAACATGATAATAATCAACATAAATACTCACATATAACAAATAGGCCTACATCATGATACTGAAACGGTCTCTCAACGTTTTCTGTAGGTTGACTGGCCCGTGGCGTTTGAGGAGAATATAGAGATATCATCCCACTTCAAACATTACAGTCATCCCAGACAGATATATGACTACTTTAAAGTAAACGTGCCATTCCCAGTGGACGTCACCATGTCCTTCTCCAAGAGCATAGAGGAGCTATATTCCAAGATAAAACTACATGCATCCATAATGTCACAAGAACAGAGCAAAAACAAGAATGGGGAGTCCGTGTTTGATGACATTAATACATGTAAGTAGCTACACTACCCACAGCTCTCAAATTCACCATCAGGCCAAATTGTATATTTCTAACCCAGGTCATTGAAACATAGGGCTGCTGTGAAGTGGTGATACCGTTGCCATTATCTCAATGTTTCTTTCTCAGATAAAATGTATGTGCAAAGAGCACATCGAATCATGAAAGAGCAGGTAATGATTTCAGACAGTGAAATTGCAGAGTTGCAGTTATAATTATTTGTATTAGATTGTATCATTTATATAGGATGATTCTGATTTACAACAACATTGACTGTTTAATTCCAGAGTGAGGCAGTGTCGCGGAGCTTGGACATCAAGGTGAGTCTGTTGTCTTGTCTGTTTATGGCTCTTTACACCATGAGGGACATATCTCTCTGGTGTTTACTTAGTTAAACTAATGAGTTGTGTTTCTCCAGGACTATGACTACCCAGGGTTTGATGCAGTCGAGGACACTGACATCCCAGGACATCCTGATGCCTTACAGCATTTGGACAGAGTATCAGAGGCCCAAGGCTTTAATGTACGTACCTTCAAACTCAAATCTTGTGTGTGTGTGTGTGTGTGTGTGTGTGTGTGTGTGTGTGTGTGTGTGTGTGTGTGTGTGTGTGTGTGTGTGTGTGTGTGTGTGTGTGTGTGTGTGTGAGAGAGAGTGTGAGAGTACCAGACCAGAGTTCTGCTCTCCCTCATCACAGGGGAATACTGTGGCAGCTCTGCAACCAATCACATTAATCTAAGGAGCAGCCAGGCTCCTATTAAAGTCCTGTAGTATTAACAGTTCCAGGCTGCATCCTAAATGGTACCCTATTCCCTATATAGTGCACTACTTTTAAACCAGGGCCTGTAGAGTTTCCCATAGGGCTCTGGTCAAAAGTAGTTTAGTATACAGAAACGGAGAGACAAATGAAAGGCAGAGTAAACCAGCGCTGGGCTAGGTCTTATTTATGACCACAAACACTAATATCCATCCATTGTACTGAAAGCCAGATGTGGCCGGTCCGGGTGATGGAGAGCAGACTTGTTATGTTATGTCAGGTCTCACAGATACCTGAGCTGTCACAGCTTTTAGGAAAAAGAGAAAGGGATCGCATGCAAACTTCGCATGCTTGTCAAGCACATGTGTATTGAATGTGGCCCTCTCCTGCTCTCGGTGCATGCGGTCGGATTCGACTGCATTCCAAGCACACATGATTAATCTCTCACATATGTACTGTAGCTATGCTGCTGTGTGTCAGTCTTTAACAGCAGGGTGGATTGGTATTCATTGAAAAGTAGATTAGAGATTAGCTAGTTATCTGTAATGCTTTATTTAACACTCCTGTGTCAGCTAGTATTTACCGACACAATTGGGAACTACCTACCAACAGTAAGGTCATGGTGGCTGTTTCACTGAGTTATCAAAATACTAAAGAATAATTATTGAGCAATTATTATGTAATTACCACTTTGCAATGACCATTTAATTGCTGTGTACATAACAGAACAATTCAGTCTCATTGGGGTTAGGCTAATCATCATTAATCCTGCCGTATGTGTGTGTATGATTCTTTACTGCAGCCAGGCTTCCTGAAGATCTGGAGGCCGTTCTTTCTGTGTGATCTGTCCGTGGCTGTTCTCAAAGACACATTCTGGTGGTTCTTCCTCCACAGATTTAAGGTGACTTCACTCCAACCTTTGGGATGCACTATATCAACAGACAATGCAACCAAGACATGTAACTGTGATACATATATTAACATGAGGCAGATGATGGGGAGGCTCGTCTTTTACTCCAGCCTGTACAGTACATCCATCTGGTAATCCAACTGGTTATATAGTATTTATAGATGAATGTGATTTAGAGGAAATGCGTGCAGTGAAAATGATCTTATCTGAAGGTTTCTGCCAGATTCCACAACTAAGTTATGATATACTCAGTATTAAGCAGAGGCAGTCTTACACACGTATGCACATTAGAACTATTGAAATATCTAAATATTGTACGTAATAGTTCCTGATAGAGTTGAGTAAATGATGAAATGTATAGCTCTGTGCGTACATTTATTTTAGAATATGTTCTGACAGTTGTTGATGCTGTCAGGTTAGGTAGCCTGCAGTACCTTACAGTGTGGAATTGTGTGTCAATATCCTCCCAGCCTAATGTGGAGGAGGAGAGCCAGTTGTTTGATCGGATCTCTGGAGCCTTTGTCTCTCTGCTGATGACCGTTCAGATGGACCTGAAGGACAAGCTCTTTAAGGTACTTATGTATACTTAACAAACACTGTTATCCAGAGAGACTTACATTCAGAGCATTCAGCTGTCACAGTCATTGCAAGTAGAACCTTCTTCAAAAACAGCTGCTGTCTGCAAAATCACTGCTTCTAACTTACTTGAAGAAAAGACAAGTATCAGTGTTTGTGCAAGACAAGACAAGTGCACCAGTTACAGTAAAGACTGTGTGTGTGTTCCAGGTGTATGCAGACTGCCTGGCCCAGGCGGTCTACGCAGCATTCTACGGAGCGTTCCCTGAGTCCATGGAACGTCTAGGCCATGACTTCAAGACAGACCTGGCTGACCTCATCTCCCTCTGGGTGTCAGGTTAGTGTTATTGTTTGGGTCTGGTGATCATGGCATGCAACCACATCACGCTGTATTTAGAGAGCAGTTTAACATCTAAATGCATTACAGACTTTCTAAACAACAAAATGACAAACTGTAAATGACAAAGAACAACAAAGATCAAATCAAAATGTATTGGTCACATGCTTGGTAAACAACAGGTGTAGACTAACAGTGAAATGCTTACTTACGGGCCCTTCTCAACAATGCAGAGAGAAAATAGAAACATTTTAGAAAAAATTTGCAACACGAGGAATAAATACACAGTGAGTAATGATAACTTGGGGTACCCGGGGTACCCGTACTGAGTGTACAATGTCATTTAGGTAGATATGTACATATAGGTAGTGGTAAAGTGACTACGCAACAGGATAGATAATAAACAGTAGCAGCAGCGTATGTGATGATGTTGTTATCTATTTAGCAGGCTTGGGGGTAGAAGCTGTTCAGGGTGTTGTTGGTTCCAGACCAGCACTGGTATCGATTGCACCGGTATTGCTTGCCATTCGGTAGCAGAGACACCAGTCTATGTCTTGGGTGGCTGGAGTCTGACAGTTTTTGGGCCGTCCTTTTTTTAAATTTAAATTGAATTTTTTCACCTTTATTTAACCAGGCAAGTCAGTTAAGAACAAATTCTTATTTACAATGACAGCCTAGGAACAGTGGGTTAACTGACTGTTCAGGGGCAGAACGACAGCTTGGGGATTTGAACTTGCAACCTTCCGGTTACTAGTCCAACGCTCTAACCACTAGGCTACCCTGCCGCCCCTTTGATAAGAACAACATACATTTAGTGTTTAAAAATAGTTTGCCTGTCTCCTATGTGTCTCTGTTAGGTGTGAAGCCCACCCTGTTGTCATGGCAGAGCTGGAACCTGGGCTGGCTGGATCCTGTAGACACGTCCGGGAAGAGCCATGGAGAGTCAGCATGTGGTAAGACCTGATCTACTGACCTGTTGTTTCAGATTTACTGAGGGTTTACATCTACTGACCTGTTGTTTCAGATTTACTGAGGGTTTACATCTACTGACCTGTTGTTTCAGATTCACATCTACTGACCTGTTGTTTCAGATTTACTGAGGGTTTACATCTACTGACCTGTTGTTTCAGATTTACTGAGGGTTTACATCTACTGACCTGTTGTTTCAGATTCACGGAGGGTTTACATCTACTGACCTGTTGTTTCAGATTCATGGAGGGTTTACATCTACTGACCTGTTGTTTCAGATTTACATCTACTGATCTGTTGTTTCAGATTCACGGAGGGTTTACATCTACTGACCTGTTGTTTCAGATTTACTGAGGGTTTACATCTACTGACCTGTTGTTTCAGATTTACATCTACTGATCTGTTGTTTCAGATTCATGGAGGGTTTACATCTACTGACCTGTTGTTTCAGATTTACATCTACTGATCTGTTGTTTCAGATTCATGGAGGGTTTACATCTACTGACCTGTTGTTTCAGATTCATGGAGGGTTTACATCTACTGACCTGTTGTTTCAGATTTACATCTACTGATCTGTTGTTTCAGATTCACGGAGGGTTTACATCTACTGACCTGTTGTTTCAGATTTACTGAGGGTTTACATCTACTGACCTGTTGTTTCAGATTCACGGAGGGTTTACATCTACTGACCTGTTGTTTCAGATTCACATCTCCTGACCTGTTGTTTCAGATTCACATCTACTGACCTGTTGTTTCAGATTTACTGAGGGTTTACATCCACTGACCTGTTGTTTCAGATTTACTGAGGGTTTACATCTACTGACCTGTTGTTTCAGATTTACTGAGGGTTTACATCTACTGACCTGTTGTTTCAGATTCATGGAGGGTTTACATCTACTGACCTGTTGTTTCAGATTCATGGAGGGTTTACATCTACTGACCTGTTGTTTCAGATTCATGGAGGGTTTACATCTACTGACCTGTTGTTTCAGATTTCCATCTACGGATCTGTTGTTTAAGATTCACGGAGGGTTTACATCTACTGACCTGTTGTTTCAGATTTACTGAGGGTTTACATCTACTGACCTGTTGTTTCAGATTCACGGAGGGTTTACATCTACTGACCTGTTGTTTCAGATTCACATCTACTGACCTGTTGTTTCAGATTCACATCTACTGACCTGTTGTTTCAGATTTACTGAGGGTTTACGTCTACTGACCTGTTGTTTCAGATTTACTGAGGGTTTTCATCTACTGACCTGTTGTTTCAGATTTACTGAGGGTTTACATCTACTGACCTGTTGTTTCAGATTTACTGAGGGTTTACATCTACTGACCTGTTGTTTCAGATTCACATCTACTGACCTGTTGTTTCAGATTTACTGAGAGTTTACATCTACTGACCTGTTGTTTCAGATTTACTGAGGATTTACATCTACTGACCTGTTGTTTCAGATTTCTGAGGGTTTACATCTACTGACCTGTTGTTTCAGATTTACTGAGGGTTTACATCTACTGACCTGTTGTTTCAGATTTCTGAGGGTTTACATCTACTGACCTGTTGTTTCAGATTTACATCTACTGACCTGTTGTTTCAGATTTACATCTACTGACCTGTTGTTTCAGATTTACATCTACTGACCTGTTGTTTCAGATTTACATCTACTGACCTGTTGTTTCAGATTTACTGAGAGTTTACATCTACTGACCTGTTGTTTCAGATTTACTTAGGGTTTACATCTACTGACCTGTTGTTTCAGACTGACTGAGGGTTTAGGCTAAATCTATTCTGTCACATAACGCTGTGATGTAGTGAAGGTATGACTTGATAGTTAGACGTTAAACTGTCCAGTCATCCTGATCGTGGTGCCGTGGCCTCGCTGAGTGTTGGCACACAACAAACCATCACTGCACTGTGGACAGCTTTAGAGGACTGACATAACTTAATACTTACCAGAAAGTAGGATTTGAAATTCATTCACTTTTATTCTCACAATATTGTGTTGATCTTAGTTTGTAGCTTGCGCTCATAACTCTCAGACATGGATTTATACTGTGCGTGTGTGTGTGTCTGTGTGTGTGTGTGTGTGTGTGTGTGTGTGTGTGTGTGTGTGTCTGTGTGTGTGTGTCTGTGTGTGTCTGTGTCTGTGTCTGTGTCTGTGTCTGTGTCTGTCTGTGTCTGTGTCTGTGTCTGTGTCTGTGTCTGTGTCTGTGTCTGTGTGTCTGTAACTGATTATTGCTCTCTGTGGTTTAGATTTGTCACTAGACAGGAGAGTGTGTAATGTTAGTGCTGTTTGAAAGTGTTGTGGGGTTCTGGGGGTTCCGTGCTAAGCTTCCAAACACTCCAGACTCTCCGGGGGAAACAAGGTTCAAATGTATCAAGTTCAGCTGCTGCCAGGGCCTCCCTGGGTCTCCCCCTCCACTACCTTCCCCGAGTCTCCCCCTGGAACCCCCTACACCCTCCTGCCTTTCCCTTGTCTCCCCTTATTTCCCCTCTCACCCCTACCCTTCCCTCCACACATGCTGTTGGCATTAAGCACACATGTTGTCTCATTTGTTCCTGCTTCGCCACAAATGCATGCAGGGCCTACTGCCGTCCGCTGTGCTTAAAGTGTGTCTCTGGATCATAGTAGATCGTTCCTCACATTACTTTAACAAGTGGAGCGTTTGCTGCTGTGCAACACTGATGTTGCTGATGTTACTGTAGCTGATTCCACTCATCACCAGGGTTCATGCCACTCTGACTCGGTCTGCATCCCAAATGGCATCCTATTCTCCTTGGTCAAAAGTAGTGCACTATATGGGGAATTTGGTGCCGTTTGGGATTAGACTAAACCTACTGACCTGTTGTTTCAGATTGACTGAGGGTTTAGGCTAAGTCTACTGACCTGTTGTTTCAGATTGACTGAGGGTTTAGGCTAAGTCTACTGACCTGTTGTTTCAGATTGACTGAGGGTTTAGGCTAAGTCTACTGACCTGTTGTTTCAGATTGACTGAGGGTTTAGGCTAAGTCTACTGACCTGTTGTTTCAGATTGACTGAGGGTTTAGGCTAAGTCTACTGACCTGTTGTTTCAGATTGACTGAGGGTTTAGGCTAAGTCTACTGACCTGTTGTTTCAGATTGACTGAGGGTTTAGGCTAAGTCTACTGACCTGTTGTTTCAGATTGACTGAGGGTTTAGGCTAAGTCTACTGACCTGTTGTTTCAGATTGACTGAGGGTTATCCTTTTCATTATCCACATTCACAGTATTGTTGAATAATAGTGGACCATACATATAGTATTGAGACCACTCAGGCTACTGTTCTGCCTGTCTCAGGTTCCATCTTGTTTTGGTGATGCTCTTTAGGCCTTTTGGTTGCAGACCACAGGACAAACATAATATACAACAAACTGGAATAAAAGAGACTGGACTACCCCTAATATGTGTATGGTTTCTATTTGTACAGCCAAGCAAAAGGGCAGGAGAGGTGATCGTCTTGGAATGTTTGGGATACATGTTTGACTCCCTACAGATGTATGCCGCCTATGTATGCCAGTTAGGCTCTACACCGGTTGTATGCTAGTTAGGCTCTACACCGGTTGTATGCCAGTTAGGCTCTACACCGGTTGTATGCCAGTTAGGCTCTACACCGGTTGTATGCCAGTTAGGCTCTACACCGGTTGTATGCTAGTTAGGCTCTACACCGGTTGTATGCTAGTTAGGCTCTACACCGGTTGTATGCCAGTTAGGCTCTACACCGGTTGTATGCCAGTTAGGCTCTACACTGGTTGTATGCTAGTTAGGCTCTACACCGGTTGTATGCCAGTTAGGCTCTACACCGGTTGTATGCCAGTTAGGCTCTACACTGGTTGTATGCTAGTTAGGCTCTACACCGGTTGTATGCCAGTTAGGCTCTACACCGGTTGTATGCCAGTTAGGCTCTACACCGGTTGTATGCTAGTTAGGCTCTACACCGGTTGTATGCTAGTTAGGCTCTACACCGGTTGTACGCTAGTTAGGCTCTACACCGGTTGTATGCTAGTTAGGCTCTACACCGGTTGTATGCTAGTTAGGCTCTACACCGGTTGTATGCTAGTTAGGCTCTACACCGGTTGTATGCTAGTTAGGCTCTACACCGGTTGTATGCTAGTTAGGCTCTACACCGGTTGTAAAGTGGATTAATGTGCTTCATTGTAAGAAGTTATGTGGCCACTTTAGTTGTGATGCAAACCTTATCAAAACATATAGGCCTATGGTCTAGGCTACATGAGGTGTGTGACTATGATTTTAAAAAGTCACAAAAAAAGGCATAACGTGTTTCTTGTCTTACTGCTCACAAGCTGGGCATCATTTACTATTGATAATATATCATTCACAAGTGATTTTTGTCACCCATTACACTATTCTTAATTTAATATTGTTTTTACATTTACTAAATAATATATTTGTGATATTTGTTTAAATTTAGAATGGACCATTATCATGCACCTGTCTCAATGCACTTAAATAGTGAATGGAGGACGGTTTTCCCGTGGTTCATTTTCATGCCAGCCAGGTAGGCTATACTCCTGTTGTAAAGAGAAGCAATGTGCTTAATATTAGGAATGTTGAGAAATAAATATAGTAGGCCTAGCCTATAGAAAGCTGATGGGATCAGATTTCTAATAGAGGCCATCATAACTGTTTTCTCATGCAATTGCATAGCCTATAGAAAAGTTGCTCAACATGAGCACATGGGCTCTCATTAAATGTTTGATTAGATTTTCGAATAGAATTGCATTGTTAGAGTGATTAGAGGGACGATATCGTCTCCTCTCTCCTTTATTTTCCTAACCAGCAAGCCTAACCTCCAGTTATCTCTCTCCTCTATGTTTGTAGCAGGCCTGGCTATTTCTCTATCCTATATGCTCCTAGCAGCTCACTCCTCTCTCCTCTATGTTCCTAGCAGGCCTAGCCAGCTCTCTCCTTTTTCCTCTATGTTCCTAGCAGGCCTAGCCAGCTCACTCCTCTCTCCTCTATGTTCCTAGCAGGCCTAGCCAGCTCTCTCCTCTATGTTCCTAGCAGGCCTAGCCAGCTCTCTCCTCTCTCCTCTATGTTCCTAGCAGGCCTAGCCAGCTCTCCTCTCTCCTCTATGTTCCTAGCAGGCCTAGCCAGCTCTCCTCTCTCCTCTATGTTCCTAGCAGGCCTAGCCAGCTCTCCTCTCTCCTCTATGTTCCTAGCAGGCTTAGCCAGCTCTCTCCTATATGTTCCTAGCAGGCCTAGCCAGCTCTCTCCTCTATGTTCCTAGCAGGCCTAGCCAGCTTTTTCCTCTATGCTCCTAGCAGGCCTAGCCAGCTCTCTTTTCTCTCCTTTATGTTCCTAGCAGGCCTAGTCAGCTCTTTCCTCTATGTTCATAGCAGGCCTAGCCAGCTCTCTCCTCTCTCCTCTATGTTCCTAGCAGGCCTAGCCAGCCTTCTCCTCTATGCTCCTAGCAGGCCTAGCCAGCTCTCTCCTCTTTCCTCTATGTTCCTACCAGCTCTCTCCTCTTTCCTCTATGCTCCTAGCAGGCCTAGACAGCTCTCTCCTCTTTCCTCTATGTTCCTAGCAGGCCTAGCCAGCCTTCTCCTCTATGCTCCTAGCAGGCCTAGCCAGCTCTCTCCTCTTTCCTCTATGTTCCTAGCAGGCCTAGCCAGCTCTTTCCTCTATGTTCTTAGCAGACCCAGCTCTCTTCTCTACAACCCAGTTAGCTCCTGTTGGCTGCAGTCTCCTCCACAGCCTTTTGGGAATCCACAGCCTTGAGTTAGAAATGTGTTTACATTTTGAACATGTTACAAATTATCTGCTAAGACTAACTTTGCGTGACTTGGCAGAAGCCTTCACCTTGCTCAGACTTTGTTTGGGTCAACCTAATTCTGGGGTTTGCTCTCTCAACTTGACTCTTTATCTGTCAGAACTGCTCAGAGCCAGATGTGAACCCCAACAGAAGGTACAGCTCTCATCTATCTGTGTGTGTGTGTGTGTGTGTGTGTGTGTGTGTGTGTGTGTGTGTGTGTGTGTGTGTGTGTGTGTGTGTGTGTGTGTGTGTGTGTGTGTGTGTGTGTTTGTGGCCGCCTGCCAATACACTCTCCCCTCAATCTGAAAGCTCTCAGATTTCACTCAATACAATATACATTTATGAGTTACTACAACATGTGTTCCGTCTGTTGACATATTTGTATCCACTGCTGCATCAAATGAAGAGATGTATCCAGGACTGTTATCCTGACCTTATCAGACTAGGGATCACGTCATTCATGTGTCTCATGCATCTCCTTGCTGGACCCTTATCTAAATTCAACTTTTCCCATATGTATCTTCCCAGTGTGTATTTAATATTGTTGGGACAAAGGACAGCAGATTTGATGATCTAGTCCTTTAGTCATATAAGATGGGAAGTAGTGTGGTTAACATCTCTGGAGAGAAGTCCAACGCAGTGAGACAGAGCGTTTTATTAGCGTCTGCAGTCTGAAGGACCCTGGCCTGTAGCAGACCTTTAAACTGTGATCAACTGCAGGTTGTTCTTTTTAGGTCGTCAGTATTAAGAGACTAAAGGAAGGTGTTGTTAGAATGATATATTGATCTGTAGGGGGCTTGACTCACCATCTCTGAATATGTTTTGGAGATCCCAGCCAAGCTCACATCCTGAAAATATATTTCGAGATCCTAGAAGATGCTGTAAGATCCTACAATATCTTAGAGGATCACCAGGCAATGATACTTGTCTCTTGTTAGGGTTTAACAGGTAAACCCACAATCCAATAATACTGTATGCTGTTGTTATATGATATATGATATAAGGTATAAAACATTGTTATGGTACATGAGGCATTGATTAATGCTCAATTTTAAAATCATCTTCCTACCACCACATCTAAGGCAGTATGACACCAATTTTGATCCAACTTTGCAAATCAATTTCAATGGAGGTACATAACACACTCCCCACCTCTCGTGTTCCATCTTTACCGAGAACCATATTCCGGATTTTAACAGGGTCATTAGCATCGCTGTTATAGAACATAGTATGATGGAGGAACCCTATGCCATTCTGAATATCAGTGTCTGTGTTTAAAATAAAAACACTTAAGTTGTCAGATATATGCTGGTTTATTATCCATATGACATCAGCACAGCCAATCCTTTTGATATTCCTAACGAGTTATTCCTAGAATGTCTTGTATTTTGCTGTTCAGTTATTCCTAGAATGTCTTGTATTTTGCTGTTCAGTTATTCCTAGAATGTCTTGTATTTTGTTGTTCAGTTATTCCTAGAATGTCTTGTATTTTGACGTTCAGTTATTCTCTGAATCTCTTGTATTTTGACGTTCAGTTATTCCTAGAATGTCTTGTATTTTGCTGCTCAGTTATTCTCTGAATGTCTTGTATTTTGACGTTCAGTTATTCCTAGAATGTCTTGTATTTTGACGTTCAGTTATTCCTAGAATGTCTTGTATTTTGTTGTTCAGTTATTCCTAGAATGTCTTGTAGTTTGACGTTCAGTTATTCTCTGAATCTCTTGTATTTTGCTGTTCAGTTATTCCTAGAATGTCTTGTATTTTGACGTTCAGTTATTCCTAGAATGTCTTGTATTTTGACGTTCAGTTATTCTCTGAATGTCTTGTATTTTGACGTTCAGTTATTCCTAGAATGTCTTGTATTTTGCTGTTCAGTTATTCCTAGAATGTCTTGTATTTTGACGTTCAGTTATTCCTAGAATGTCTTGTATTTTGACGTTCAGTTATTCTCTGAATGTCTTGTATTTTGACGTTCAGTTATTCCTAGAATATCTTGTATTTTGCCGTTCAGTTATTCCTAGAATGTCTTGTATTTTGACGTTCAGTTATTCCTAGAATCTCTTGTATTTTGACGTTCAGTTATTCCTAGAATGTCTTGTATTTTTCCATTCAGTTATTCCTAGAATGTCTTGTATTTTGCTGCTCAGTTATTCCTAGAATGTCTTGTATTTTGCTGTTCAGTTATTCCTAGAATGTCTTGTATTTTGTTGTTCAGTTATTCTCTGAATGTCTTGTATTTTGCTGTTCAGTTATTCTCTGAATGTCTTGTATTTTGCTGCTCAGTTATTCTCTGAATGTCTTGTATTTTGCTGTTCAGTTATTCCTAGAATGTCTTGTATTTTGCTGTTCAGTTATTCCTAGAATGTCTTGTATTTTGCTGCTCAGTTATTCTCTGAATGTCTTGTATTTTGCCGTTCAGTTATTCCTAGAATGTCTTGTATTTTGCTGTTCAGTTATTCTCTGAATGTCTTGTATTTTGCTGTTCAGTTATTCTCTGAATGTCTTGTATTTTGCTGCTCAGTTATTCCTAGAATGTCTTGTATTTTGCTGTTCAGTTATTCCTAGAATGTCTTGTATTTTGCTGTTCAGTTATTCTCTGAATGTCTTCTATTTTTCCGTTCAGTTATTCCTAGAATGTCTTGTATTTTGCTGTTCAGTTATTCTCTGAATGTCTTGTATTTTGCTGTTCAGTTATTCTCTGAATGTCTTGTATTTTGCTGTTCAGTTATTCCTAGAATGTCTTGTATTTTGACGTTCAGTTATTCCTAGAATATCTTGTATTTTGCCGTTCAGTTATTCCTAGAATGTCTTGTATTTTGACGTTCAGTTATTCCTAGAATGTCTTGTATTTTGACGTTCAGTTATTCCTAGAATGTCTTGTATTTTTCCATTCAGTTATTCCTAGAATGTCTTGTATTTTGCTGCTCAGTTATTCCTAGAATGTCTTGTATTTTGCTGTTCAGTTATTCCTAGAATGTCTTGTATTTTGTTGTTCAGTTATTCTCTGAATGTCTTGTATTTTGCTGTTCAGTTATTCTCTGAATGTCTTGTATTTTGCTGCTCAGTTATTCTCTGAATGTCTTGTATTTTGCTGTTCAGTTATTCCTAGAATGTCTTGTATTTTGCTGTTCAGTTATTCCTAGAATGTCTTGTATTTTGCTGCTCAGTTATTCTCTGAATGTCTTGTATTTTGCCGTTCAGTTATTCCTAGAATGTCTTGTATTTTGCTGTTCAGTTATTCTCTGAATGTCTTGTATTTTGCTGTTCAGTTATTCTCTGAATGTCTTGTATTTTGCTGCTCAGTTATTCCTAGAATGTCTTGTATTTTGCTGTTCAGTTATTCCTAGAATGTCTTGTATTTTGCTGTTCAGTTATTCTCTGAATGTCTTCTATTTTTCCGTTCAGTTATTCCTAGAATGTCTTGTATTTTGCTGTTCAGTTATTCTCTGAATGTCTTGTATTTTGCTGTTCAGTTATTCTCTGAATGTCTTGTATTTTGCTGTTCAGTTATTCCTAGAATGTCTTGTATTTTGACGTTCAGTTATTCCTAGAATGTCTTGTATTTTGACGTTCAGTTATTCCTAGAATGTCTTGTATTTTGACGTTCAGTTATTCCTAGAATGTCTTGTATTTTGACGTTCAGTTATTCCTAGAATGTCTTGTATTTTGACGTTCAGTTATTCCTAGAATGTCTTGTATTTTGACGTTCAGTTATTCCTAGAATGTCTTGTATTTTGCCGTTCAGTTATTCCTAGAATCTCTTGTATTTTGCCGTTCAGTTATTCCTAGAATGTCTTGTATTTTGACATTCAGTTATTCCTAGAATGTCTTGTATTTTGCCGTTCAGTTATTCCTAGAATATCTTGTATTTTGACGTTCAGTTATTCCTAGAATGTCTTGTATTTTGACGTTCAGTTATTCCTAGAATGTCTTGTATTTTGACGTTCAGTTATTCCTAGAATGTCTTGTATTTTGCTGCTCAGTTATTCTCTGAATGTCTTGTATTTTGACGTTCAGTTATTCTCTGAATGTCTTGTATTTTGCCGTTCAGTTATTCCTAGAATATCTTGTATTTTGACGTTCAGTTATTCCTAGAATGTCTTGTATTTTGCTGTTCAGTTATTCCTAGAATGTCTTGTAGTTTGCTGTTCAGTTATTCTCTGAATGTCTTGTATTTTGCCGTTCAGTTATTCTCTGAATGTCTTGTATTTTGCTGTTCCTCAAATGTGTTGTTGGCAGGTGATAGGTTGTGGTTTCTCTGGTTCAAACCGAATCCTCTGCTCACACTCCTGGCCAGCGAGGATTATGGGTGTGGCAGAATGAGAGCATGGTTTATGTCCCCAAAGATGCTGCAGAAAAACACATCTTAAAAAATAAATAATTTACACTCCAAACACCCCATAATAACTCATCTTTGGTTTTTATATAAATAACACAAATAATAACTTACAACAATGGACAAAAGTTATAGGCCAGTATGGAGATTTTGCAGTTTAGTTGTAACTGTGCAGACAGAGTGAACGTCTTTAAAAGGTTGTTAAAAGGTTATTTAAAGGTCTTTCTGTAGGTCGTGAGATGACGAATACGGTATATGTGATGTGCTTCAGGAACATCCCAAAACAGAAGAGATGAAAGGAATGAAGTGGTTAAATGAAGCCTCTGGTATGTTGCTGCAGTTCACTTCAGTTCCTTAGTGAGACCAACAATACTGTAGTAAAGCGTTGTGGTATCTGGCAGAACATGGAATGTCTCAACAGAAAAAAAGCCTGAATACGTCCCAAATGGCACCCTATTGTCTGAGTAGTGCACTACTTTTAATTAACCAGGGCCCATAGGGCTCCAGTCAAAAGTAGTGCACAATATGTAGAATAGAGTGCTAGGTGGGATACAACCCTCATCTCAAAGTAAAAAAAATACCATTTAACACGTCAGGTGCATAACAGAGATCAACGCTAACAATTGATATAATCATTAATTATAGTGGAGGAAGATCAAGGCATACTGTATAACATACACATTTAACACGCTGTGTGTTCTGGTCTCTGTACTTTAATCCAGATATCATTGCTAACTTCATCAGCATCATCAGCGGTACACTCTTGCATTGTTAAATCTGCGTCCCACATGGCACCCTATTCCCTAAATAGTGCACTACTTTTTATTACATTAAAAATACTTTATTTATCCCACAAAGTACATTATTTTATATATGTAGGAAATACAGTGCCATTTGGTACACAGTCATTATCAAACCTTAGTAAATTAATTGGGAGTCAATGAGCAGCTGTCACATGTAATTACATATGTATTTTAGTTCGTACATATATATTTATCAATATACTGTATGTATGTGTGTATGTATATATATATATGGTATGCTTTGAACACTTGTACAGTGAAAAGACAAGTCCAGCTTGCTGTCTGTCTTTACATTGATCCAACGTCAAGCCAACTGAGTTTTTGCTTTGGTTGTTCTCTGCTGACAGTTAATACCTGTTAATATGTATATGGAACTGTTTGCTTATTGTACTATGTTTAGTTACACTTTATTTTACCGTCTGCTTTCTACCTGCAATTTACTTACATTACATGGAAACAAATAATTATTACTCAGTAACTAGCTCTGTAACATTACATGGAAACAAATCATTATTACTCAGTTACTAGCTCTGTTACATTACATGGAAACATATAATTATTACTCAGTAACTAGCTCTGTAATATTACATGGAAACATATAATTATTACTCAGTAACTAGCTCTGTAACATTACATGGAAACATATAATTATTACTCAGTAACTAGCTCTGTAACATTACATGGAAACATATAATTATTACTCAGTAACTAGATCTGTAACATTACATGGAAACATATAATTATTACTCAGTTACTAGCTCTGTAACATTACATGGAAACATATAATTATTACTCAGTAACTAGCTCTGTAATATTACATGGAAACATATAATTATTACTCAGTAACTAGCTCTGTAACATTACATGGAAACATATAATTATTACTCAGTAACTAGCTCTGTAACATTACATGGAAACAAATAATTATTACTCAGTTACTAGCTCTGTAACATTACATGGAAACAAATAATTATTACTCAGTTACTAGCTCTGTAACATTACATAGAAACAAATAATTATTACTCAGTTACTAGCTCTGTAACATTACATGGAAACATATAATTATTACTCAGTAACTAGCTCTGTAACATTACATGGAAACATATAATTATTACTCAGTAACTAGCTCTGTAACATTACATGGAAACAAATAATTATTACTCAGTTACTAGCTCTGTAACATTACATGGAAACAAATAATTATTACTCAGTTACTAGCTCTGTAACATTACATAGAAACAAATCATTATTACTCAGTTACTAGATCTGTAACATTACATGGAAACAAATAATTATTACTCAGTTACTAGCTCTGTAACATTACATGGAAACAAATCATTATTACTCAGTTACTAGATCTGTAACATTACATGGAAACATATAATTATTACTCAGTTACTAGCTCTTAGAATGTTTGTGATGAAATGAAACATGGAGCACTACAATAGGTGCCATTTGATATCACATCGTTTACAATTTTCTTGATTGATTAAGTAGTCTATAATGAAGCAATAAGTCCCGAGGGGGTGTGGTATATGGCCACGGCTGAGGGCTGTTATGCATGAAGCAACACCGTGGTATATTGGCCATATACCACAAACCCCTGAGGTGCCTTGTTGCTATTATGATCTGGTTACCAATGGAATTAGAGCAGTAAAAAGACGTTTTGTCATACCGGTGATATACCACGTTTCTCAGACAGTCAGCATTCAGGGCTCGAACCACCCATAATAATACAAATTATAACCAGCTGTTTGTTTTTGCAAATTCCAGGTAAATACCAACTGTATTGTATTACTTCTCCTATATTCATTACACTATTAGCCATTATAATAAGGGAAGTCAAACTAGTATAATAGTACAACTATTATTAATAATAATACTTTTAGTAAAGTAAGTGACTGATCAGCTTACTTGGTTTGACATTACATTTTGACATTGCCAGGAGAATTCAGTCAGTAGGAACAGTTTTATTATAAAGGTTCTCAAACATCCCTTTTCCTGTATTGCATTTATCCCAAAATGCAAAACTGCTTGACTTCATCCAAATCAAGGATATTGTTAGTATTATTGACCACTACCTGTTGTTTTATATATATATTTCCACATAGTGAGGTTGGAATAATACTGTGAAATTGTGAAAATGATGATAATTCCCTTTTAGTGTAAGAGCTGTGTGAGAAAACTGCATGACATTTTAGTCTGTTTTGGTGGGATGGAGTTTTGGCCTGCCTGTTGACATCACCAATAAGAAAGAAGGGTTTCATATCTCTCTGCCAAACAGTTGGTTTTCAGTTTTCCCCTCCCCACTCAGACCACTACTGTCCTAGCTAAATTCTTGCTTGAGAAACTTGCTCTTTGCTAAGAAGGAAGTGTTGTTTCTTTTTCACAATTTTTATTGAAATCAATCACAGTAAGGTACTTAATTGTTACTCAGAACAGCTGCATTGGACATTTAACATTTGCACTACTGAGGAGGACCGTGCATCAGTTTTACACTAAAAACCTTGGCACATGAAAGGATAAGTAACTACAGAACTTATTTACATTGTACCGCCCAGGAGAGTGGCGTTGTTGATCATGATGAGTAGTTGTATTTTCTCTGTGTTTCACAGCTAATGTGACGTGACTGAAGTGGTAGATTATATTAAATTATACAACAAAAATCTGCAGCTCAGCCGTCACAACGTCCAAGAATCCCAACATGGGTCTCTTCATCCAGACGTCACAGCTTCAGTCCTTTCTGTTCTGTCTTTTCTGCTCTCTCAGTCGTCTCAGCTCTCAGGCCAATCCTCCCTTCTCCTCCTTTAAAACCCCATTTCTCCCCTCTCCTCTTTCAGTCCTCTCCTGCTCTCCTTCTCTTTCAGTTTTATTCTCCTCTCCTCCTCTTTCAGTCTTCTCCTCCTCTTTCAGTCCTATTCTCCTCTCCTCTTTCAGTCCTCTCTTCTTTCAGTCCTCTCCTCTCCTTTTTCAGTCATCTCCTGCTCTCCTCCTCTTTCAGTCCTCTCCTGCTCTCCTCCTCTTTCAGTTCTATTCTCCTCTCCTCCTCTTTCAGTCCTCTCCTCTTTGTATTCTCCTCCTCTTTCAGTCCTATTCTCCTCTCCTCTTTCAGTCCTCTCTTCTTTCAGTCCTCTCCTCTCCTCTTTCAGTCCTCTCCTCTCCTCTTTCAGACCTCTCCTGCTCTCCTCCTCTTTCAGTTCTATTCTCCTCTCCTCTTTCAATCCTTTCCTCTTTCAGTCTTCTCCTCCTCTTTCAGTCCTATTCTCCTCTCCTCTTTCAGTCCTCTCTTCTTTCAGTCCTCTCCTCTCCTCTTTCAGACCTCTCCTCTCCTCTTTCAGTCCTCTCCTCTCCTCTTTCAGTCCTCTCCTCTTTCAGTCCTCTCCTCTTTCAGTCCTCTCCTCTCCTCTTTCAGTCCTCTCCTCTCCTCTTTCAGACCTCTCCTCTCCTCTTTCAGTCCTCTCCTCTCCTTTGTCAGTCCTCTCCTCTCTTCTTTCAGTCCCCTCCTCTCCTCTTTCAGTCCTCTCCTCTCCTCTTTCAGTCCTCCTCTCCTTTTTCAGTCCTCTCCTCTCCTCTTTCAGACCTCTCCTCTCCTCTTTCAGACCTCTCCTCTCCTCTTTCAGTCCTCTCCTCTTTCAGTCCTCTCCTCTTTCAGTCCTCTCCTCTTTCAGTCCTCTCCTCTCCTCTTTCAGACCTCTCCTTTCCTCTTTCAGACCCCTCCTCTCCTCTTTCCGTCCTCTCCTCCTTTTTCAGTCCTTTCCTCTTTCAGTCTTCTCCTACTTTTTAAGTCATCTCCTCTCCTCTTTCAGTCCTTTCCTCTTTCAGTCCTCTCCTCCGCTCCTCTTTCAGTCCTCTCTTCCTCTCAGGCTCCAGTCACCTCTTCCTTTTTCAGTCTCCTTCTCTCAGACGCCAGTCCTCTCCTCCTCTCTGCATTTCATGGGAATGAAGTGGGAGGCGATGTGTTCCCTCCTGGTCTTCTTCCCTCTCAGTGGTCTGCCCTTTTGAGACAGAGCAATGAACATCTCCTTGCCGTCTCTACTCGACTTAACAGACGAGTAAGCGTTGAAGTAGTTTTCTAGGAAAATCTCCTTGAAGTTGCAGTTCTCATTGTAGATTTTCTGTAAATAAATAAGGACACAAAATGGGACGATATTAGGCGTGAGGAGGGTTATAAACATTTTTTAAAAATGTTTTACTTGCTTATGTTTCTCCTATTTATATATGCATCATGTTATGGGTATGTTTGTAATTGTTAAGGGCTGGGGAGTTTTTCAAGATAAAAAATAAATGGAATGGAGCTAAGAATGGGCAAAATCATAAAAGAAAACCTGATTCGGTCTGATTTCCACCAGACACTGGGAGATGAATTAATCTTTCAGCAGGACAATAACCTAAAACACAAGGCACTGTACAGTACAGTGCATTCCAACCCTGTCCGGCAGAGAGAAGGTAGTTTAGTTAATTACCTTGCCTTGCAGTAGGCCAGTCCTGTTCATGGAGATATAGTACTGACTCTTCACTCCTTTGATAGCTAACACTCCTCCCTCGGACACTGTACGGACCTCCAGGATACCTATAGGAGACAGAGGGCAGATATATATACACTGCTCAAAAAAATAAAGGGAACACTTAAACAACACAATGTAACTCCAAGTCAATCACACTTCTGTGAAATCAAACTGTCCACTTAGGAAGCAACACTGATTGACAATACATTTCACATGCTGTTGTGCAAATGGAATAGACAACAGGTGGAAATTATAGGCAATTAGCAAGACACCCCCAATAAAGGAGTGGTTCTGCAGGTGGTGAACACAGACCACTTCTCAGTTCCGATGCTTCCTGGTTGATGTTTTGGTCACTTTTGAATGCTGGCGGTGCTTTCACTCTAGTGGTAGCATGAGACGGAGTCTACAACCCACACAAGTGGCTCAGGGAGTGCAGCTCATCCAAGATGGCACATCAATGCGAGCTGTGGCAAGAAGGTTTGCTGTGTCTGTCAGTGTAGTGTCCAGAGCATGGAGGCGCTACCAGGAGACAGGCCAGTACATCAGGAGACGTGGAGGAGGCCATAGAGGGCAACAACCCAGCAGCAGGACCGCTACCTCTGCCTTTGTGCAAGGAGGAGCAGGAGGAGCACTGCCAGAGCCCTGCAAAATGACCTCCAGCAGGCCAGATATATGCATGTGTCTGCTCAAACGGTCAGAAACAGACTCCATGAGGGTGGTATGAGGGCCCGACGTCCACAGGTGGGGGTTGTGCTTACAGCCCAACACTGTGCAGGACGTTTGGCATTTGCCAGAGAACACCAAGATTGGCAAATTCGCCACTGGCACCCTGTGCTCTTCACAGATGAAAGCAGGTTCACACTGAGCACATGTGACAGACGTGACAGAGTCTGGAGACGCCGTGGAGAACGTTCTGCTGCCTGCAACATCCTCCAGCATGACCGGTTTGGCGGTGAGTCAGTCATGGTGTGGGGTGGCATTTCTTTGTGCTCGCCAGAGGTAGCCTGACTGCCATTAGGTACCGAGATGAGATCCTCAGACCCCTTGTGAGACCATATGCTGGTGCGGTTGGCCCTGGGTTCCTCCTAATGCAAGACAATGCTAGACCTCATGTGGCTGGAGTGTGTCAGCAGTTCCTGCAAGAGGAAGGCATTGATGCTATGGACTGGCCCGCCCGTTCCCCAGACCTGAATCCAATTGAGCACATCTTGGGCATCATGTCTCGCTCCATCCACCAACGCCACGTTGCACCACAGACTGTCCAGGAGTTGGCGGATGCTTTAGTCCAGGTCTGGGAGGAGATCCCTCAGGAGACCATCCGCCACCTCATCAGGAGCATGCCCAGGCGTTGTAGGGAGGTCATACAGGCAGGTGGAGGCCACACACACTACTGAGCCTTATTTTGACTTGTTTTAAGGACATTACATCAAAGTTGGATCAGCCTGTAGTATGGTTTTCCACTTTAATTTTGAGTGTGACTCCAAATCCAGACCTCCATGGGTTGATAAATGTAATTTCCATTGATAATTTTGTGTGTGATTTTGTTGTCAGCACATTCAACTATGTAAAGAAAAAAGTATTTAATAAGAATATTTCATTCATTCAGATCTAGGATGTGTTATTTTAGTGTTCCCTTTATTTTTTTGAGCAGTGTATATAGTATACAGTGCTGAGTGAAAGTCTACACACTCCTTGCACAGTTTTCAGATTTTGCTGCCTTAAAATTAAATCTAAAAAGGGATTTTTGGTGTGTAGACTTTCCCTAGGGACTGTATATGCCCTTTGAGCAACAATCACAGAGGACATACTGTACCTATAAACCCAACAATCACAGGACAAATATCTAAATACTACAGAAGACTGTCAAATATATCAATACCTACAATATATACCTATCAATCACAGTACTGAAATAAGAGACTACCACAGTATCTAAATATATATAATGATGTAATAATCACATGACGAGGACCATCACAGTGGACCAGTCAGGACAGATAGTAGGTATGAGACCATAGAGACCTAATAGCCAATCCCAGTCAAGCGTTCCTCTCCTCTTCTTAGTGATCATTTTCATAAATCTAACAGGAAGGTCTTAGTGGTTAATCAGTCTGCGGTTGGTCTCTGGATGTACTGAATGTATCCAGGCAGGCCCTCATGTCTCTTCTCTGGGTGGCCATTACTAAACCACAGCTTCATGCCACGCCACATATGGGAGGCAGATTAGGCATGCTCCCCCGGGACTGAAAACAACCTACTCTCCTGTGCTTTGCACGCTACACCCCAGCCCCATCCTCAGCCCCAACCTCTGCCCCAGCCCCAATCCCAGCCCCAGTCTTCAGACCTATGCCTCAACTCTTTCTCTCACTCTCTCTCACTCTCTCTCACTCTCCAAAAAAACATTTTTAGCTTTTTGTCCGTGGAGCACCGCTGAGATTAACAACATCATTTAGATATCTCACGGGATACTCAGATATAAAGTTGATGAGATTTATTTACAACTATTCAAATAAGTTGTTTAACTCTTATTCAATTGTTAAAGTCAACTTTACATATCGCAATAATTTATACGCATTTAAATATATTATAGACAGTATATGATAAACAAAACACTCTCTTTCTCTGTGAAACCGAACAACTGACTAGGATCGTAGACTAGATTTATCAATCTGTCAAATCTCATAAAATCACACGTTTCTAAACCTTCATCATTTTTTTATGTCTGGATTTACACAAAGAACTTGTCTGGATGCTACAGCAATCAGCTCATTTCCCTGAGATACTAGATCAATCAATGCCTAGCTATAAAAATACTTATTTTTTTTACACATGCATACGTTTTATGTTTTATTACAGGAGTAAAAAGCTACAATAATATAGTGTTTTTCTTTTGAAAAGGGGGCATAACAATTCATTTTCCAATTTACTGGTTCATTAAACATAAAGAACATCAGATGGTGTCTAGTATATATCGTAGCAAAACATATGCTGTCAGGTCCAACGCAGGACTAATATGTTAATAAAACACAGTTGTGATAACGAGTGAGTGGTTCCAGAGCAACATCTCTCTGTGTGTGTGTGTGTGTGCGTGTGTGTCAGGCCCAGACAACAGTAATATAACTCTCAAAGTGACATTGTGTTTATCAAAAACTCTCTCTCTTCTGGTTCCTCTATCTCAGAGATAATGATCACAGATGACCAAGCATCATTAAATTTGGGAAAGGCGTGCCACTAACGGGACACCTCGACAACATCCAATAAAATTGCAGAGCACCAAATTCAAAGTAAATTACTATAAATATTTAACTTTCATAAAATCACAAGTGTAATTTCATCAAAATAAAGCCTAACTTGTTGTTAATCCAGCCGCCGTGTCAGATTTCAAAAAGGCTTTACGGCGAAAGCAAACCATGCGATTATCTGAGGACAGCGCCCCGTATACCAACACATGAAAAACGTTTCAACCAGGCAGGTGCGACATGAAAGTCAGAAATATGCCTTACCTTTGATGATCTTCTTCTGTATGCACTCCAAAAGGTCCCAGTTACATCACAAATGGTCCTTTTGTTTGATTAATGTCCTTCTTTATATCCATAAAAACTCAGTTTAACAGGCGCGCTTCAGTCAATAATCCATCCAGTTTCCCTCCATCAAAATGCATACAAAATGAATCCCAAACGTTACTAATAAACTTTTCCAAAACAAGTCAAACAACGTTTATAATCAAACCATAGGTATCCTAATACGCAAATTAACTATACAATTTAAGACGGAGAATAGTATGTTCATTACCGGAGATAAATAAGAAAGAAGACGCTTTCTTCCACGCGCTTGGAAACACTACAGCCAAAATGGGAGCCACCTAGAAAAACTACAATTTCTGGATCATTTTTCCAAAAACTAGCCTGAAACTCTTTCTAAAGACTGTTGACATCTAGTGGAAGCCCTAGGAACTGCAATTTGGGAGGACTTGGGTTTATAATTATAGTACTAGCCATTGAAAATAGTTTTTTTGGGGGGGGGGTTGTCCTCTGGGTTTTGCCTGCCATATCAGTTCTGTTATACTCACAAACTTTAGAGTGTTTTCTATCTAAATCTACCAATTATATGCATATTCTAGCTTCTGGGCCTGAGAAACAGGCAGTTTACTTTGGGCACGCTTTTCATCCGAACGTGAAAATATTGCCCCCTATCCCAAATAAGTTTTAAGGAACCAATAGAGCCCCACGGTGGAGGTGTCATAATACCCATAAAACCTAGCTGTCAAACAGGGAAATGGTTCCAATCATTGTTCCTCCATTCATTTTTCTCATAGGAAATTTTAGAAACACTTAACATAAGGGCTGTGATTCGTGGAGGCTTACCCAGGCGTGGCGTTTTAATAACCATGTAAATCTCTCTCGGACAAGGTGACTTTTATCAATATATTCAGCTGTGTGTGTGTGTGGCTGAGAAACACCAGTGCTGTGGTTTTAGCCTGTGTGTCTGTAACTGGCAGTGTTTGTAACAGCGCTGCACGCTGTGAGATGTGTCAGAGAAACCAGACAAGTAGACTCTTTAACACCAGTGCCTGTGTGCTGGTTCAGTGAGCAGCTCAGGTCAATCATGTTAGGCAGAAACATTTTATGAAAACAACTGCAGTACATCCTCAATGCTAAAGGCATTTTAGATTATTTTATGTAGCACGCACAGAGAGAGAGAGAGAGAGAGGGGTCATAGACAGCTGAGCTCCCACGTTTTCAGCATGTTTTTAAAATATTGATAGATTTAGAGTTAGACTAACTTAGATTTTTTGGCAGGGACAGATACAGGATGCTACCCTATACAACATAACCTTCACTCCAAATCAAAACTCCAACCCTACAACCGGATTTTGGACGGAATTACCTGGAATGCTTCCTACACCCAAGGATTATTATTCCCAAACTATACAGCAAATGCTCTGGGAAACAAACAGAAACCTGAAAATACCATCCAACCTGGAGGTCAGTGAGTTATTCTGCCCGCCCTGACCTTGAGCCTGCCTGCCACGCTGTACCGCCTGGACTCTGTACCCACCTGCCTGATCATTCTGCCTGCCCTGACCTTGAGCCTGCCTGTCACGCTGTACCGCCTGGACTCTGTACCCACCTGCCTGATCATTCTGCCCACCCTGACCTTGAGCCTGCCTGCCACGCTGTACCGCCTGGAATCTGATCAGGCAGGTGGGTACATTCTGCCCGCCCTGACCTTGAGCCTGCCTGCCACGCTGTACCGCCTGGAATCTGATCAGGCAGGTGGGTACATTCTGCCCGCCCTGACCTTGAGCCTGCCTGTCACGCTGTACCGCCTGGACTCTGTACCCACCTGCCTGATCATTCTGCCCGCCCTGACATTGAGCCTGCCTGCCACGCTGTACCGCCTGGAATCTGATCAGGCAGGTGGGTACATTCTGCCCACCCTGACATTGAGCCTGCCTGCCACGCTGTACCGCCTGGACTCTGTACCCACCTGCCTGATCATTCTGCCCACCCTGACCTTGAGCCTGCCTGCCACGCTGTACCGCCTGGACTCTGTACCCACCTGCCTGATCATTCTGCCCACCCTGACCTTGAGCCTGCCTGCCACGCTGTACCGCCTGGACTCTAAACTGGTTTGGACCTTTCTCTTGTCCATGACCATTCTCTTCCCTACCCCTTTTGGATTACTAATAAATATCAAAGACTCAAACCATCTGCCTCCCGTGTCTGCAACTGGGTCTCACCTTGTGCCCTTATACTGACTGGCTCTCGTTCAGGCAAATGAGAAATAAGTACACTCAGGCTATCCGGAAGGCCAAAGTTAGTTACTTTAAGGAGCAGTTCTCTCTCTGTGGGTCTAACCCCAAGAAGTTCTGGAAAACGGTTAAAGACCTGGAGAATAAACCCTCCTACTCACAGCTGCCCATGTCCCTTAAAGTTAATGATGTGGTTGTTACTGACAAGAAGCACATGGCTGAGCTCTTTAATCACCACTTCTCAGCCATGCCTCCTTGCCCGTACAACATTTCCTAGTCTTCGACCCCTTCTAATGTGAGCATCCCAGAAGCTTCTCCCTCTTTTTTTCCCTGCCCCGCAACAAAGTTTCTCCCTGCAGGCAGTCACTGAGCCCAAGGTGCTAAAGGCGCTCCTGAAACTTGACCCCAAATAACCATCTGGGTGAGATGATTTAGACCCTTTCTTCTTTAAGGTTCCTGCCCCTATCATCACTAAGCCTATCTCTGACCTTTTTAGCCTGTCTCTCCTATCTGGGGAGGTTCTCATTGCTTGGAAGGCAGCCACGGTGTGTCCTTTATTTAAAGTGGGAGATCAAGCTGATCCTAACTGTTATAGGCCTATTTCTATTTTGCCCTGTTTATCAAAAGTGTTGGAAAAACTTGTCAATAATCAACTGACTGGCTTTCTTGATGTCTATAGTATTCTCTCTGGTATGCAAACTGGTTTCTGCTCAGGTTATAGATGTGTCACTGCAACCTTAAAGGTCCTCAATGATGTCACCATTGCCTTTTATTCTAAGCAATGTTGTGCTGCTATTTTTATTGACTTGGCCAAAGCTTTTGATATGGTAGACCATTCCATTCTTGTGGGCCGGCTAAGGAGTATTGGTGTCTCTGAGGGGTCTTTGGCCTGGTTCGCTAACTACCTCTCTCAAAGAGTTCAGTGTATAAAGTCAGAAAATCTGCTGTATCAGCCACTGCCTGTCACCAAGGGAGTACCTCAAGGCTCAATCCTAGGCGCCATGCTCTTCTCAATTTACATCAACAACATAGCTCAGGCAGTAGAAAGCTCTCTCTGTTACGGTGCGTGAATGAGGACCCAAAAGCGAATTAACGTAAACAGAGCTTCTTTAATGACAAAACATAGGTAGGCTCAGATGGACCGGCAGATTCCGACAGGACAGGACAAGGTTGCAGCAAACATGACGATAGTCTGGTTCAGGCATGAATAACACAAACAAGAATCCGACAAAGACAGGAGCAAAAACAGAGAGAGATATAGAGGACTAATCAGAGGGAAAAAGGGAACAGGTGGGAAAAGGGGTGACGAGGTAGTTAGGAGGAGACAAGGAACAGCTGGGGGAAAGAGGGGGAGAAAAGGTAACCTAATAACGACCAGCAGAGGGAGACAGGGTGAAGGGAAAGGACAGAAACAAGACACAACATGACAATACATGACAGTACCCCCCCACTCACCGAGCGCCTCCTGGCGCACTCGAGGAGGAAACCTGGCGGCAACGGAGGAAATCCTCGATCAGCGCACGGTCCAGCACGTCCCGAGAGGGAACCCAACTCCTCTCCTCAGGACCGTACCCCTCCCAATCTACTAGGTACTGATGACCACGGCCCCGAGGACGCATGTCCAAAATCCTACGGACCCTGTAGATGGGTGCGCCCTCGACAAGGATGGGGGGGGGGGGGAAGACGAGCGGGGGCGCGAAGAACGGGCTTGATACAGGAGACATGGAAGACCGGGTGGACGCGACGAAGATATCGCGGAAGAAGAAGTCAAACTGCGACAGGATTAATGATCTGAGAAATACGGAACGGACCAATGAACCGCGGGGTCAACTTGCGAGAAGATGGATGGAGAGCCAAACTCTCTGACCGCGACAATATCTAGGACTCTTAGTTCTACGCTTATTAGCAGCTCTCACAGTCTGCGCCCTATAACGGCAAAGTGCAGACCTGACCCTCTTCCAGGTGCGCTCGCAACGTTGGACAAAAGCCTGAGCGGAGGGGACGCTGGACTCGGCGAACTGAGATGAGAACAGCGGGGGCTGGTACCCGAGGCTACTCTGAAAAGGAGATAGCCCGGTCGCAGACGAAGGAAGCGAGTTGTGGGCGTATTCTGCCCAGGGGAGCTGTTCTGACCAAGACGCAGGGTTGCGAAAAGAAAGACTGCGTAAGATGCGACCAATAGTCTGATTGGCCCGTTCTGCTTGACCGTTAGACTGGGGGTGAAAGCCGGAAGAGAGACTGACGGAAGCCCCAATCAAACGGCAAAACTCCCTCCAAAATTGAGACGTGAATTGCGGACCTCTGTCCGAAACGACGTCTGACGGAAGGCCATGAATTCTGAAAACATTCTCGATGATGATTTGTGCCGTCTCTTTAGCAGAAGGAAGCTTAGCAAGGGGAATAAAATGAGCCGCCTTAGAGAACCTGTCGACAACCGTAAGAATAACAGTCTTCCCCGCTGACGAAGGCAGTCCGGTGACAAAATCTAAGGCGATGTGAGACCACGGTCGAGAGGGAATGGGAAGCGGCCTGAGACGGCCGGCAGGAGGGGAGTTACCGGACTTAGTCTGCGCGCAGACCGAACAAGCAGCCACGAAGCGACGCGTGTCATGCTCCCGGGTGGGCCACCAAAAACGCTGGCGAATGGAAGCAAGCGTACCCCGAACGCCAGGGTGGCCGGCTAACTTGGCAGAGTGAGCCCACTGAAGAACGGCCAGACGAGTAGGAACGGGAACGAAAAGAAGGTTCCTAGGACAAGCGCGCGGCGACGGAGTTTGAGTGAGTGCTTGCTTTACCTGCCTCTCAATTCCCCAGACAGTCAACCCGACAACACGCCCCTCAGGGAGAATCCCCTCGGGGTCAGTGGAGGCTACTGAAGAACTGAAGAGACGAGATAAAGCATCAGGCTTGGTGTTCTTAGAGCCCGGACGATAAGAAATCACGAACTCGAAACGAGCGAAAAACAGCGCCCAGCGCGCCTGACGCGCATTAAGTCGTTTGGCAGAACGGATGTACTCAAGGTTCCTATGGTCAGTCCAAACGACAAAAGGAACGGTCGCCCCCTCCAACCACTGTCGCCATTCGCCTAGGGCTAAGCGGATGGCGAGCAGTTCGCGGTTTCCCACATCATAGTTACGTTCCGACGGCGACAGGCGATGAGAAAAATACGCGCAAGGGTGGACCTTGTCGTCAGAGAGGGAGCGCTGAGAAAGAATGGCTCCCACGCCCACCTCTGACGCGTCAACCTCGACAACGAACTGTCTAGTGACGTCAGGTGTAACAAGGATAGGTGCGGATGTAAAACGATTCTTGAGGAGATCAAAAGCTCCCTGGGCGGAAACGGACCACTTAAAGCACGTCTTGACAGAAGTAAGGGCTGTGAGAGGAGCTGCCACCTGACCGAAATTACGGATGAAACGACGATAGAAGTTTGCGAAGCCGAGAAAGCGCTGCAGCTCGACGCGTGACTTAGGAACGGGCCAATCAATGACAGCTTGGACCTTAGCGGGATCCATCTTAATGCCTTCAGCGGAAATAACAGAACCGAGAAATGTGATGGAGGAGGCATGAAAAGAGCACTTCTCAGCCTTCACAAAAAGACAATTCTCTAAAAGGCGCTGGAGGACACGTCGAACGTGCTGAACATGAATCTGGAGTGACGGTGAAAAAATCAGGATATCGTCAAGGTAAACGAAAACAAAGATGTTCAGCATGTCTCTCAGGACATCATTGACTAATGCCTGAAAGACAGCTGGAGCGTTAGCGAGGCCGAAAGGAAGAACCCGGTATTCAAAGTGCCCTAACGGAGTGTTAAACGCCGTCTTCCACTCGTCCCCCTCCCTGATGCGCACGAGATGGTAAGCGTTACGAAGGTCCAACTTAGTGAAAAACCTGGCTCCCTGCAGGATCTCGAAGGCTGAAGACATAAGAGGAAGCGGATAACGATTCTTCACTGTTATGTCATTCAGCCCTCGATAATCTATGCAGGGGCGCAGGGACCCGTCCTTCTTCTTAACAAAAAAAACCCCCGCTCCGGCGGGAGAGGAGGAGGGGACTATGGTACCGGCGGCAAGAGCTACAGACAAATAATCTTCGAGAGCCTTACGTTCCGGAGCCGACAGAGAGTATAGTCTACCCCGGGGGGGAGTGGTTCCCGGAAGGAGATCAATACTACAATCATACGACCGGTGTGGAGGAAGAGAGGTGGCCCTGGACCGACTGAACACCGTGCGCAGATCGTGATATTCCTCCGGCACCCCTGTCAAATCACCAGGCTCCTCCTGTGAAGAAGAGACAGAGGAAACAGGAGGGATAGCAGACATTAAACATTTCACATGACAAGAGACGTTCCAGGAGAGGATAGAATTACTAGACCAATTAATGGAAGGATTATGACAAACTAGCCAGGGATGGCCCAAAACAACAGGTGTAAAAGGTGAACGAAAAATTAAAAAAGAAATGGTTTCGCTATGATTACCAGAAACAGTGAGGGTTAAAGGTAGCGTCTCACGCTGAATCCTGGGGAGAGGACTACCATCCAGGGCGAACAAGGCCGTGGACTCCCTTAACTGTCTGAGAGGAATGTCATGTTCCCGAGCCCAGGTCTCGTCCATAAAACAGCCCTCCGCCCCAGAGTCTATTAAGGCACTGCAGGAAGCTGACGAACCGGTCCAGCGTAGATGGACCGACAAGGTAGTGCAGGATCTTGAAGGAGAGACAGGAGTAGTAGCGCTCACCAGTAGCCCTCCGCTTACTGATGAGCTCTGGCTTTTACTGGACATGAAGTGACAAAATGACCAGCAGAACCGCAATAGAGACAGAGGCGGTTGGTGATTCTCCGTTCCCTCTCCTTAGTCGAGATGCGGATACCTCCCAGCT
Source organism: Oncorhynchus mykiss (assembly GCF_057628025.1). Classification (NCBI taxonomy): domain Eukaryota; kingdom Metazoa; phylum Chordata; class Actinopteri; order Salmoniformes; family Salmonidae; genus Oncorhynchus; species Oncorhynchus mykiss. Next base: position 79,869,889 of record NC_143027.1, read on the forward strand.
GCATAGGCTCAGCACCCGAGCCGGCAGAGGAAGATGGTAGTGATGCGGAGAGGGGGGCAACGGAGAACGCAAGCTCCTTTCCACGAGCTCGGTGACGAAGATCAACCCGTCGCTCAATGCGAATAGCGAGTTCAATCAAGGAATCCACGCTGGAAGGAACCTCCCGGGAGAGAATCTCATCCTTTACCTCTGCGCGGAGACCCTCCAGAAAACGAGCGAGCAAAGCCGGCTCGTTCCAGCCACTGGAGGCAGCAAGAGTGCGAAACTCAATAGAGTAGTCTGTTATGGATCGATTACCTTGACATAGGGAAGACAGGGCCCTGGAAGCCTCCTCCCCAAAAACAGATCGATCAAAAACCCGTATCATCTCCTCCTTAAAGTCCTGATACTGGTTAGTACACTCAGCCCTTGCCTCCCAGATTGCCGTGCCCCACTCACGAGCCCGTCCAGTAAGGAGAGATATGACGTAGGCGACACGAGCAGTGCTCCTGGAGTAAGTGTTGGGCTGGAGAGAAAACACAATATCACACTGGGTGAGGAACGAGCGGCATTCAGTGGGCTCCCCAGAGTAACACGGCGGGTTATTGATTCTGGGCTCCGGAGATTCGAAAGCCCTGGAAGTGGCCGGTGGATCGAGGCGGAGATGGTGAACCTGTTCTGTGAGGTTGGAGACTTGGGTGGCCAGGGTCTCAACGGCATGTCGAGCAGCAGACAATTCCTGCTCGTGTCTGCCTAGCATCGCTCCCTGGATCTCGATGGCTGAGTGGAGAGGATCCGAAGTCGCTGGGTCCATTCTTGGTCGGATTCTTCTGTTACGGTGCGTGAATGAGGACCCAAAAGCGAATTAACGTAAACAGAGCTTCTTTAATGACAAAACATAGGTAGGCTCAGATGGACCGGCAGATTCCGACAGGACAGGACAAGGTTGCAGCAAACATGACGATAGTCTGGTTCAGGCATGAATAACACAAACAAGAATCCGACAAAGACAGGAGCAAAAACAGAGAGAGATATAGAGGACTAATCAGAGGGAAAAAGGGAACAGGTGGGAAAAGGGGTGACGAGGTAGTTAGGAGGAGACAAGGAACAGCTGGGGGAAAGAGGGGGAGAAAAGATAACCTAATAACGACCAGCAGAGGGAGACAGGGTGAAGGGAAAGGACAGAAACAAGACACAACATGACAATACAAGACACTCTCATCCATTTAAATGCAGATGATACAGTCTGATACTCAGCTGGCCCCTCCCCGGATTTTGTGTTAACAACAAAGCTTTCTGCTCTACAACAAAGCTTTATTAGTGTCCAAGTTTTCTCTACCCTTAACCTGTTTGGGATAGGGGGCAGCATTTTCATGTTTGGATGAAAAGCATGCCCAGAGTAAACCGCCTGCTACTCAGTCCCAGTTGCTAATATATGCATATTATTATATGCATAATAATAGATTTGGATAGAAAACACTCTGAAGTTTCTAAAACTGTTTGAATGATTTCTGTGAGTATAACAGAACTCATATGGCAGGCAAAAACCTGAGAAAAATCCAACCAGGAAGTGGGAAATCTGACGTTTGTAGTTTTTCAACTCTTGGCCTATCGAATACACAGTGTCTATGGGGTCAAATTGCACTTCCTAAGGCTTCCAATAGATGTCAACAGTCTTTAGAACCTTGTTTGATGCTTCTACTGTGAAGGAGGGGGGAATGGGAGCTGAATGAGTCAGTGGTCTGGCAGAGTGCCATGAGCTCGTGATGCGCGTCCACGTGAGAGTTAGCTTGGAATTCTCCGGTTGGAACATTATTGAAGATTTATGTTAAAAACATCCTAAAGATTGAATTAGTTTGACATGTTTCTACAGACTGTAACGGAACTTTTTGACTTTTCGTCTGCTCGTGCGTCATGAATTTGGATTACTGGGCTGAACGCGCTAACTAAAAGGACATAAAGATGAACTTTATCGAACCAATCAAACTTTAATTGCGGAACTGGGATTCCTGGGAGTGCATTCTGATGAAGATCATCAAAAGTAAGTTAATATTTATAATGCTATTTCTGACTTCTGTTGACTCCAACATGGCGGATATCTGTTTGGCTTGATTTGTTGTCTGAGTGCCGTACTCAGATTATTGCATGGTTTGCTTTTTCCGTAAAGTTTTTTTGAAATCTGACACAGCGGTTGCATTAAGGAGAAGTATATCTTTAATTCTGTGAATAACAGTTGTATCTTTTATCAATGTTTATTATGAGTATTTCTGTAAATGTATGTGCCTCTCTGCAAAATCACCGGATGTTTTGGAAGCAAAACCTTACTGAACGTAACGCGCCAATGTAAACTGAGATTTTTGGATATAAATATGCACTTTATCGAACAAAACATACATGTATTGTGTAACATGATGTCCTATGAGTGTCATCTGATGAAGATCATCAAAGGTTAGTGATTAATTTTATCTATATTTCTGCTTTTTGTGACTCCTCTCTTTGGCTGGAAAAATGGCTGTGTTTTTGTGTGACTTGGCTCTGACCTAACATAATCGTTTGTGGTGCTTTCACCGTAAAGCCTTTTTGAAATCAGACACTTGTCATGATGTTGGTTTTGTCCTATATTTCTATATATATATATTATTTTTAATCCCAGCCCCCGTCCCCGCAGGAGGCCTTTTGCCTTTTGGTAGACCGTCATTGTAAATAAGAATTTGTTCTTAACTGACTTGCCTAGATACATGAAGGTTATATGAAAAAATAAACAGATGTGCACAGACAGATAGAAAGACACAGAGCAGGAGACACACAAAGTGACAGACAGAGTGACACAGACAGACACCGAGCTACAGACAGACAGACAGACACAGAGCGACAGGCAGACAGACAGACACAGAGCAGCAGGCAGGCAGACAGACACAGAGCAACAGACAGACAGACAGACAGGCAGACACAGAGCGACAGAAAGACAGGCAGAAAACAGAGCAACAGACAGACAGACAGACAGACAGACAGACAGACAGACAGACAGACACAGAGCAACAGACAGGCAGACAGACAGACACAGAGCAACAGACAGACATACAGACACAGAGCAACAGACAGACACAGAGCAAAATACAGACATACAGAGCAACAGACAGCCAGACAGACAGACACAGAACAACAGACAGACACACAGACAGACACAGAGCTAAATACAGACATACAGACACAGAGCAACAGACAGGCAGACAGACACAGAGGAAAAGACTGACATACAGACAGACACAGAGCAACAGACGGCCAGACAGACAGACAGACACAGAGCAACAGACAGACAGACAGACAGGCAGGCAGGCAGGCAGGCACAGAGCAGCAGACAGGCAGACATACAGACACAGAGCAAAATACAGACACACAGACATAGAGCAACAGACAGGCAGACAGACACAGAGCAAAAGACTGACATACAGACAGACACAGAGCAACAGACAGACAGACAGACAGGCAGGCAGGCAGGCACAGAGCAACAGACAGACATACAGACACAGAGCAACAGACACAGAGCAAAATACAGACATACAGACAGGCAGACAGACACAGAGGAAAATACTGACATACAGACCGACACAGAGCAACAGACGGCCAGACAGAGACAGACACAGAGCAACAGACAGACAGACAGACAGGCAGGCACAGAGCAGCAGACAGACATACACAGAGCAACAGACAGACAGACAGGCAGACAGAGCAACCGACAGTCAGACAGACACAGAGCAACAGACAGACAGGCAGACACAGAGCAACCGACAGGCAGACAGACACAGAGCAACAGACAGACAGGCAGACAGACACCGAGTAACAGACAGGCACACGGAGAGACACAGAGCAACAGACAGGCAGACAGACAGACACAGAGTAACAGACAGGCAGTTGTCATGCTTTGATGTGTGTGTAGCAGCATCATGGACATAGACACTCAGATTAAGTGCTGAGCTCTTTGAGCCACAGCTATTTGTCAGATCAAAATTGATGCCAATATCTCAATGTCAGGGAGATAGAACTGCAGTGGAGCGGAGAGGGGGAGGGAGTGGAAGAGAGAGAACCGCGGTAACAGTCAGACTCAGAGAGCTAGACCACGGCCAAACCCTAATGTGAGAAACTTTACTAAACATTTTGGGTAAATCTTGAATCATTTATTGAAGCCAATGGTACAGTTGTGGGAAGGTTGTAGTTGCACAAATGTTTTTCAATCCACTCAATCCAGTCCTCACTGGTTAATATCTCCCATGGGAAGCAGGAGATGATCCAGTCCTCACTGGTTAATATCTCCCATGGGAAGCAGGAGATGATCCAGTCCTCACTGGTTAATATCTCCCATGGGAAGCAGGAGATGATCCAGTCCTCACTGGTTAATATCTCCCATGGGAAGCAGGAGATGATCCAGTCCTCACTGGTTAACATCTCCCATGGGAAGCAGGAGATGATCCAGTCCTCACTGGTTAACATCTCCCATGGGAAGCAGGAGATGATCCAGTCCTCACTGGTTAACATCTCCCATGGGAAGCAGGAGATGATCCAGTCCTCACTGGTTAACATCTCCCATGGGAAGCAGGAGATGATCCAGTCCTCACTGGTTAACATCTCCCATGGGAAGCAGGAGATAATCCAGTCCTCACTGGTTAATATCTCCCATGGGAAGCAGGAGATGATCCAGTCCTCACTGGTTAATATCTCCCATGGGAAGCAGGAGATGATCCAGTCCTCACTGGTTAATATCTCCCATGGGAAGCAGGGGATGATCCAGTCCTCACTGGTTAATATCTCCCATGGGAAGCAGGAGATGATCCAGTCCTCACTGGTTAACATCTCCCATGGGAAGCAGGTGGTGATCCAGGCCTCACTGGTTAATATCTCCCATGGGAAGCAGGTGATGATCCAACCCTCACTGGTTAACATCTCTAAAGGGAAGACTGGGGCTAGGCTTGGGCTAGGCTGTAGTTATATGATGAAAGGTATTGTACTGTGGCTATGCTAAAGTTATATGATGAGAGGTAGCATGCTGGGGCTGACTTTCGGCTAGCAGACAGAGTACTTTGTCACAGAAACACAGAGCTGAGAGCTATAAAGTAACTGAGAGCTATAAAGCAGCTGAGAGCTATAAAGCAGCTGAGAGATATAAAGCAGCTGAGTTAAGAGCTACAAAGCAGCTGAGAGCTATAAAGTAACTGAGTTAAGAGCTATAAAGCAGCTGAGTTAAGAGCTACAAAGCAGCTGAGTTAAGAGCTACAAAGCAGCTGAGAGCTATAAAGCAGCAGAGAGATATAAAGCAGCTGAGTTAAGAGCTACAAAGCAGCTGAGAGCTATAAAGCAGCTGAGAGATATAAAGCAGCTGAGTTAAGAGCTACAAAGCAGCTGAGCGCTATAAAGCAGCAGAGAGCTATAAAGCAGCTGAGAGCTATAAAGCAGCTGAGAGCTATAAAGCAGCTGAGAGCTATAAAGCAGCAGAGAGCTATAAAGCAGCAGAGAGCTATAAAGCAGCTGAGAGATATAAAGCAGCTGAGAGCTATAAAGCAGCAGAGAGCTATAAAGCAGCTAAGTTAAGAGCTATAAAGCAGCTGAGAGCTATAAAGCAGCTGAGTTAAGAGCTATAAAGCAGCTGAGAAATATCAAGCAGCTGAGAGCTATAAAGTAGCTGAGAGCTATAAAGCAGCTGAGTTAAGAGCTATAAAGCATCTGAAAGCTATAAAGCAGCTGAGAGCTATAAAGCAGCTCAGAGCTATACAGCAGCTTAGAGCTATTAAGCAGCTGAGTTAAGAGCTATAAATCAGCTGAGAGCTATAAATCAGCTGAGAACTATAAAGCAGCTCAGAGCTATAAAGCAGCTGAGCAATATCAAGCAGCTGAGAACTATAAAGCAGCTCAGAGCTATAAAGCAGCTGAGCAATATCAAGCAGCTGAGAACTATAAAGCAGCTCAGAGCTATAAAGCAGCTGAGAGCTATAAAGCAGCTGAGTTAAGAGCTATAAATCAGCTGAGAGCTATACATCAGCTGAGAACTATAAAGCAGCTCAGAGCTATAAAGCAGCTCAGAGCTGTAAAGCAGCTGAGAGCTATAAAGCATCTCAGAGCTATAAAGCAGCTGAGAGCTATAAAGCAGCTGAGAGCTGTAAATCAGCTGAGTTAAGAGCTATAAAGCAGCTGAGTTAAGAGCTATAAAGCAGCTGAGAGCTACAAAGCAGCTCAGAGCTGTAAAGCAGCTGAGGGCTATAAAGCAGCAGAGAGCTATAAAGCAGCTGAGTTAAGAGCTATAAAGCAGCTGAGAGCTATAAAGCAGCTCAGAGCTATAAAGCAGCTGAGGGCTATAAAGCAGCTGAGAGCTATAAAGCAGCTGAGGGCTATAAAGCAGCTGAGTTAAGAGCTATAAAGCAGCTGAGAGCTATAAAGCAGCTGAGAGCTATAAAGCAGCTGGGGGCTATAAAGCAGCTGAGAGCTGTAAAGCAGCTGAGTTAAGAGCTATAAAGCAGCTGAGTTAAGAGCTATAAAGCAGCTGAGAGCTATAAAGCAGCTGAGAGCTATAAAGCAGCTCAGAGCTGTAAAGCAGCTGAGAGCTATAAAGCAGCTCAGAGCTATAAAGCAGCTGAGGGCTATAAAGCAGCTGAGAGCTGTAAAGCAGCTGAGTTAAGAGCTATAAAGCAGCTGAGTTAAGAGCTATAAAGCAGCTGAGAGCTATAAAGCAGCTCAGAGCTATAAAGCAGCTGAGTTAAGAGCTATAAAGCAGCTCAGAGCTATAAAGCAGCTGAGTTAAGAGCTATAAAGCAGCTGAGAGCTATAAAGCAGCTGAGTTAAGAGCTATAAAGCAGCTGAGAGCTATAAAGCAGCTGAGTTAAGAGCTATAAAGCAGCTGAGAGCTATAAAGCAGCTGAGAGCTCTGGTCACAAAGAGACAGAACAGAGTTGATACACCACTCTATTACTGCTTTGTCTCAGACAGTGTTTAGTGGAAGAAGAGAGACCGGAGTGGTGCACACACTCTCACACATACATTTGAACAGATTTCCCTGCTCCCTCCCTGGCCCAACCCAGCCAGCCCCCAGCTAAGTCAACTTGTTGTGTGTGATCCCTATTCTAATTCTGTCTTCCCTGGATCCAGGTTGGACCCACACAGTTTTGCTTTTTAAGGATGTAATGAAGCTCTGACTGAGGAACAACAGAGTCTGATCCAACAGGAATACACATCATGACAAACCAACAGAGACAGACTTTTGTTGCATTGTCAGCTCTACCTCGGTTTGACATGAATCAAATAAAAAAACACACCACACAGCTATTTAAGGAAGGGACAAATATTTTTAGTCATTTGTCAACAAAGTTGTGAACTTGTATCGTCCTGAAATAAAGAAGGAATTTCTTCTACATACTTGGGTTGTACAGTATTTAGCTCAGATGTTGGTCAAACAACTTTCATCCTATTGCTCTGTTTAAGGGTTGTAAATCTGAAAGCTCATCTCACTGAATAAGAAGCCTGTAGGATAAAGGCTGTACCACCCCTAAGTGTGTGGATGTTCATTAGGAACCTGTACCACCCTTGAGTTTGTGGATGTTCATTAGGAACCTGAACCACCCCTGAATGTGTGGATGTTCATTAGGAACCTGTACCACCCTTGAGTTTGTGGATGTTCATTAGGAACCTGTACCACTCCTGAGTATGTGGATGTTCGTTAGGAACCTGCATCACTCCTGAGTATGTGGATGTTCATTAGGAACCTGTACCACTCCTGAGTGTGTGGATGTTCATTAGGAACCTGCATCACTCCTGAATATGTGGATGTTCATTAGGAACCTGTACCACTCCTGAGTGTGTGGATGTTCATTAGGAACCTGTACCACTCCTGAGTTTGTGGATGTTCATTAGGAACCTGAACCACCCCTGAATGTGTGGATGTTCATTAGGAACCTGTACCACCCTTGAGTTTGTGGATGTTCATTAGGAACCTGTACCACTCCTGAGTATGTGGATGTTCGTTAGGAACCTGCATCACTCCTGAGTATGTGGATGTTCATTAGGAACCTGTACCACTCCTGAGTGTGTGGATGTTCATTAGGAACCTGCATCACTCCTGAGTATGTGGATGTTCATTAGGAACCTGTACCACTCCTGAGTGTGTGGATGTTCATTAGGAACCTGTACCACCCTTGAGTTTGTGGATGTTCATTAGGAACCTGAACCACCCCTGAATGTGTGGATGTTCATTAGGAACCTGTACCACCCTTGAGTTTGTGGATGTTCATTAGGAACCTGTACCACTCCTGAGTATGTGGATGTTCGTTAGGAACCTGCATCACTCCTGAGTATGTGGATGTTCATTAGGAACCTGTACCACTCCTGAGTGTGTGGATGTTCGTTAGGAACCTGTACCACTCCTGAGTATGTGGATGTTCATTAGGAACCTGCATCACTCCTGAGTGTGTGGATGTTTATTAGGAACCTGGATCTCTTCGATATCTCTTCTCTACTCTGGTGTTTCTAACCTTTTCTAAGGGTTTCTAAGCCCATGTGTGTCTTGTTACAGCTGAGTCACAGGCATCTGATGGTTTATGGTGCGTAACACTGAGAATGCGTCTCAGGTCAGATCTGACTGCTGAGGTTATTCAGGGAGACACACGGAGGCTGACACTGACTGATAGAACAGGGCCATATCTATTATACTGTTATACTGTTATAATAGGGACACAATATATTTGTAATACTAACAGCGTCGCAATACTATATACCGTACAGTGTATTCTATTGTAATAACAGGGTAACAATAGTATTATCTGGTATATAGATATAACAGTGTAACAAATCAATGATACTGTTGTATATTGGTTATACTGTGTTATAACATGGTAACAAATCAACAATGCCATTGTATATCTGTTATACTGTGTTATAACAGGGTAACGATACTATTATATAGCCTATATTTTCTACTGGTTTATAACAGGGTAACGATACTATTATATAGCCTATATTTTCTACTGGTTTATAACAGGGTAACGATACTATTATATAGCCTATATTTTCTACTGGTTTATAACAGGGTAACAATACTATTATATAGTCTGTTGTACTGGATTATAACAGGGTAATGATACTATTATATAGTCTGTTGTACTGGATTATAACAGGATAACAATACTATTATATAGTCTGTTGTACTGGATTATAACAGGATAACAATACTATTATATAGTCTGTTGTACTGGATTATAACAGGATAACAATACTATTATATAGTCTGTTGTACTGGATTATAACAGGATAACAATACTATTATATAGTCTATCTGTTGTGCTTGATTATAACAGGATAACAATACTATTATATAGTCTGTTGTACTGGATTATAACAGGATAACAATACTATTATATAGTCTGTTGTACTGGATTATAACAGGATAACAATACTATGATATAGTCTGTTGTACTGGATTATAACAGGATAACAATACTATTATATAGTCTGTTGTACTGGATTATAACAGGATAACAATACTATTATATAGTCTGTTGTACTGGATTATAACAGGATAACAATACTATTATATAGTCTATCTGTTGTACTGGATTATAACAGGGTAACAATACTATTATATAGTCTGTTGTACTGGATTATAACAGGGTAACAATACTATTATATAGTCTATCTGTTGTACTGGGGCAACAGACACAACACACTCACCAGCAAACTGTCTGTAGGGTTTAAGAGTGTTCCCATATGTTTTTGAATAGCCTACAGCAGGATTAGGCAACTACATTCAGCCGCAGAATTTAACTTTAATAATTTGTACACTACAAATTGACCACAACTAAGTCCAAAAAGAGATTGTATTTGAAAATAACAATACTTTCATACCTTGAATATATTGAGACAAGATCACATACGTCTCTTTTTTACATTTGTGGGAATACTTGCGAACAGATTTCAGAAATTAAACACATTTCTAGCTGAATTCCAGGTGATTTTACAGTATTTTATTTTTACCAAAAACAAAAATCTTAAAATGTACTAAAAACTTTGGGGGGGCCAAAATAAATCAATCACTGGTTTAAACTGGCTCTTGCAGACTCCTGGCATAATTTCCTTAAAACCAGATACAGTAAAACATGCTCTGCTGTCTATGAAGACCCTTATTCAGTGTTTTCACTACAAGCCAACAGTCCTCTACTAGCGTCATATGTTAGTGATTCAGATTAATATGCTCTGCCAATGGCTGTGTCTGAAATCTGGTTTGCCTACTACTTACTTAAACTGCATACTGTGTACTAATCATATAAACTCAGCAAAAAAAGAAACGTCCTCTCACTGTCAACTGCGTTTATTTTCAGCAAACTTAGCATGTGTAAATATTTGTATGAACATAACAAGATTCAACAACTGAGACATAAACTGAACAAGATCCACAGACATGTGACTAACAGAAATGGAATAATGTTTCCCTGAACAAAGGGGGGGTCAAAATCAAAAGTAACAGTCAGTATCTGGTGTGGCCACCAGCTGCATTAAGTATTGGACTGCACCAGATTTGCCAGTTCTTGCTGTGAGATGTTACCCCACTCTTCCACCAAGGCACCTGCAAGTTCCCGGACATTTCTGGGGGGAATGGCCCTAGCCCTCACCCTCCGATCCAGCAGGTCCCAGACTTGCTCAATGGGATTGAAATCCGGGCTCTTCGCTGGCCATGGCAGAACACTGACATTCCTGTATTGCAGGAAATCCCGCACAGAATGAGCAGTATGGCTGGTGGCATTGTCATGCTGGCAGGTCATGTCAGGATGAGCGTGCAGCAATGACAAGCTCAGTCAGACGATACTGTCACACACCGCCCCAGACCATGACGGACCCTCCACCTCCAAATCGATCCTGCTCCAGAGTACAGGCCTCGGTGTAACGCTCATTCCTTCGACGATAAACGCGAATCCGACCATCACCGCTGGTGAGACAAAACCACGACTCGTCAGCAAAGAGCACTTTTTGCCAGTCCTGTCTGGTCCAGCGACGGTGGGTTTGTGCCCATAGGCGACGTTGTTGCAGGTGATGTCTGGTGAGACCTGCCTTACAACAGGCATACAAGCTCTCAGTCCAGCCTCTCTCAGCTTATTGCGGACAGTCTGAGCACTGATGGTGGGATTGTGCGTTCCTGGTGTAACTCGGGCAGTTGTTGTTGCCATCCTGTACCTGTCCCGTAGGTGTGATGTTCAGCTGTACCGATCCTGTGCAGGTGTTGTTACACGTGGTCTGCCACTCCGAGGATGATCAGCTGTCCATCCTGTAGCACTGTCTTAGGTGTCTCACAGAACGGACATTGACATTTATTGCCCTGGCCACATCTGCATCCCTCATGCCTCCTTGCAGCTTGCCTAAGGCACGTTCACGCAGATGAGCACGGACCCTGGGCATCTTTCTTTTGGTGTTTTTCAGAGACAGTAGAGAGGCCTCTTTAGTGTCCTAAGTTTTTATAACTGTGACCTTAATTGCCTACCGTCTGTAGGCTGTTAGTGTCTTAACGACCGTTCCACAGGTGCATGTTCATTAATTGTTTATGGTTCATTGAACAAGCATGGGAAAAAGTGTTTAAACCCTTTACAATGAAGATCTGTGAAGTTATTTGGATTTCTACAAATGATCTTTGAAAGACAGGGTCCTGAAAAAGGGATGTTTCTTTTTTTGCTGAGTTTACTATTTAGAACATACTGTTAAATAAAAACCTAATGCAGTAAGCAACAAATATCAGCATACTAGGCTCATCCTACTGAGAATGCGTCATCTCATGCACAATTGTGTTGATTCCTGCCATTCTTTCATTTTGGTACTTAAAATGTAGGATAGCAAAAGGCAAAAATGTCATTATTATCTGGTGAGTGGTTGATCCTTCTTGGTTGCGTGACATCATTCCTAGTCCTTACCAAAACGCAAAACACTGGCGGGCAATTTCTCTCACCTCGGATCTAAAACCAGTAGTAACCACCAACTTTAATGACAGTTATCTTACATTTTTAATAAAACAGTTCAGCTAGCAATACTAGGTAGCTAGCTAGCTAACGTTAGCTGGACTACATCTAGACTCGGAAGTTCATGCATGGCCACATAGACACGGGATTCAGGGGCCAGCTGGTTAGATATGATTCTACCATGGGCAACAACAACTGGATGCTAGTTTGTTTTCAACAAAATATGTACAACTCATAGCTGTATAGTTGATCCAGTGACCATCGCATTTAGAAGGATAGCTACTGACTGAAATGTAGCTAGCTCACTGGCCAGGCAGTAGCCACTACTCGCCAGCTAATTGTCGATTTCCTATTCTTTGGAACATTTGGGTTGACTTGCTCATATCAAGCAACAGACAGTTTGTATACATTGTTTTAATAATAATTTGTGGATTTGTTTTATGAATAATTGGTATGTAGCTGTGCCTGTCTGTCTGTCTGGCTGCCTGTGTCTGTCTGTCTGCCTGTCTGCCTGCCTGTCTGGCTGCCTGTGTCTGTCTGTCTGCCTGTCTGCCTGCCTGCCTGTCTGTCTGTCTGTCTGTCTGTCTGTCTGTCTGTCTGTCTGTGCAGCGGTTGTGTTCAAGGCTGATTAGTCCCCCAAGCCCTACTCACTTCACCTCACTTCACCTCGGCCCTGCCCTGCCCTGTCCTGCCCACCTCACCCCACCTCACTTCACCTCGGCCCTGCCCTCCCCAGCCCACCTCACCTCACTTCACCTCGGCCCTGCCCTGCCCTGCCCTGCCCTACCCACCTCACCCCACCTCACTTCACCTCGGCCCTGCCCTCCCCAGCCCACCTCACCTCACTTCCACTCAGCCCTGCCCTGCCCAGCCCACCTCACCTCACTTCCACTCAGCCCTGCCCTGCCCAGCCCACCTCACCTCACTTCCACTCAGCCCTGCCCACCTCACCCCACCTCACTTCACCTCGGCCCTGCCCTCCCCAGCCCACCTCACCTCACTTCACCTCGGCCCTGCCCTGCCCTGCCCTGCCCTACCCACCTCACCCCACCTCACTTCACCTCGGCCCTGCCCTCCCCAGCCCACCTCACCTCACTTCCACTCAGCCCTGCCCTGCCCTGCCCACATCACCCCACCTCACTTCACCTTGGCCCTGCCCTGCCCTGCCCTGCCCACTTCACCCCACCTCACTTCACCTCGGCCCTGCCCAGCCCACCTCACCTCACTTCACCTCAGCCCTGCCCTGCCCAGCCCACCTCACTTCACCTCGGCCCTGCCCAGCCCACCTCACCCCACCTCACTTCAACTCGGCCCTGACCTACCCACCTCACCACACCTCACTTCACCTCGGCCCTGCCCTGTCCAGTCCACCTCACCTCACTTCACCTCGGCCCTGCCCTGCCCAGCCCACCTCACCTCACTTCACCTCGGCCCTGCCCTGCCCAGCCTACCTCACTTCACCTCGGCCTTGCTCAGCCCTGCCCAGCCCACCTCACCCCACCTAGCTTCACCTCGGCCCTGCCCTGCCCTGCCCACCTCACCTCACTTCATCTCAGCCCTGCCCAGCCCACCTCACCTCACTTCACCTCGGCCCTACCCTGCCCAGCCCACCTCACCTCACTTCACCTCGGCCCTGCCCTGCCCAGCCCACCTCACCTCACTTCACCTCGGCCCTGCCCTGCCCAGCCCACCTCACCTCACTTCACCTCGGCCCTGCCCTGCCCAGCCCACCTCACCTCACTTCACCTCGGCCCTGCCCTGCCCAGCCCACCTCACCTCACTTCACCTCGGCCCTGCCCTGCCCAGCCCACCTCACCTCACTTCACCTCGGCCCTGCTCAGCCCAGCCCAGCCCACCTCACCCCACCTCACTTCAACTCGGCCCTGACCTACCCACCTCACCACACCTCACTTCACCTCGGCCCTGCCCTGTCCAGTCCACCTCACCTCACTTCACCTCGGCCCTGCCCTGCCCAGCCCACCTCACCTCACTTCACCTCGGCCCTGCCCTGCCCAGCCTACCTCACTTCACCTCGGCCTTGCTCAGCCCTGCCCAGCCCACCTCACCCCACCTAGCTTCACCTCGGCCCTGCCCTGCCCTGCCCACCTCACCTCACTTCATCTCAGCCCTGCCCAGCCCACCTCACCTCACTTCACCTCGGCCCTGCCCTGCCCAGCCCACCTCACCTCACTTCACCTCGGCCCTGCCCTGCCCAGCCCACCTCACCTCACTTCACCTCGGCCCTGCCCAGCCCACCTCACTTCACCTCGGCCCTGCCCTGCCCAGCCCACCTCACCTCACTTCACCTCGGCCCTGCCCTGCCCAGCCCACCTCACCTCACTTCACCTCGGCCCTGCCCTGCCCAGCCCACCTCACCTCACTTCACCTCGGCCCTGCCCTGCCCAGCCCACCTCACCTCACTTCACCTCGGCCCTGCCCTGCCCAGCCCACCTCACCTCACTTCACCTCGGCCCTGCCCTGCCCAGCCCACCTCACCTCACTTCACCTCGGCCCTGCCCTGCCCAGCCCACCTCACCTCACTTCACCTCGGCCCTGCTCAGCCCAGCCCAGCCCACCTCACCCCACCTCACTTCAACTCGGCCCTGACCTACCCACCTCACCACACCTCAATTCACCTCGGCCCTGCCCTGTCCAGTCCACCTCACCTCACTTCACCTCGGCCCTGCCCTGCCCAGCCCACCTCACCTCACTTCACCTCGGCCCTGCCCTGCCCAGCCTACCTCACTTCACCTCGGCCTTGCTCAGCCCTGCCCAGCCCACCTCACCCCACCTAGCTTCACCTCGGCCCTGCCCTGCCCTGCCCACCTCACCTCACTTCATCTCAGCCCTGCCCAGCCCACCTCACCTCACTTCACCTCGGCCCTGCCCTGCCCAGCCCACCTCACCTCACTTCACCTCGGCCCTGCCCTGCCCAGCCCACCTCACCTCACTTCACCTCGGCCCTGCCCAGCCCACCTCACTTCACCTCGGCCCTGCCCTGCCCAGCCCACCTCACCTCACTTCACCTCGGCCCTGCCCTGCCCAGCCCACCTCACCTCACTTCACCTCGGCCCTGCCCTGCCCAGCCCACCTCACCTCACTTCACCTCGGCCCTGCCCTGCCCAGCCCACCTCACCTCACTTCACCTCGGCCCTGCCCTGCCCAGCCCACCTCACCTCACTTCACCTCGGCCCTGCTCAGCCCAGCCCAGCCCACCTCACCCCACCTCACTTCAACTCGGCCCTGACCTACCCACCTCACCACACCTCACTTCACCTCGGCCCTGCCCTGTCCAGTCCACCTCACCTCACTTAGCCTCGGCCCTGCCCAGCCCACCTCACTTCACCTCGGCCCTGCCCTGCCCAGCCCACCTCACCTCACTTCACCTCGGCCCTGCCCAGCCCACCTCACTTCACCTCGGCCCTGCCCTGCCCAGCCCACCTCACCTCACTTCACCTCGGCCCTGCCCTGCCCAGCCCACCTCACCTCACTTCACCTCGGCCCTGCCCTGCCCAGCCTACCTCACTTCACCTCGGCCTTGCTCAGCCCTGCCCAGCCCACCTCACCCCACCTAGCTTCACCTCGGCCCTGCCCTGCCCTGCCCACCTCACCTCACTTCATCTCAGCCCTGCCCAGCCCACCTCACCTCACTTCACCTCGGCCCTGCTCAGCCCAGCCCAGCCCACCTCACCCCACCTCACTTCAACTCGGCCCTGACCTACCCACCTCACCACACCTCACTTCACCTCGGCCCTGCCCTGTCCAGTCCACCTCACCTCACTTCACCTCGGCCCTGCCCAGCCCACCTCACTTCACCTCGGCCCTGCCCTGCCCAGCCCACCTCACCTCACTTCACCTCGGCCCTGCCCAGCCCACCTCACCTCACCTCGGCCATGCCCTGCCCAGCCCACCTCACCTCACTTCACCTCGGCCCTGCCCTGCCCAGCCCACCTCACCTCACTTCACCTCGGCCCTGTCCTGCCCAGCCCACCTCACCTCACTTCACCTCGGCCCTGTCCTGCCCAGCCCACCTCACCTCACTTCACCTCGGCCCTGCCCTGCCCAGCCCACCTCACCTCACTTCACCTCGGCCCTGCTCAGCCCAGCCCACCTCACCTCACTTCACTTCACCTCGGCCCTGCCCTCCCCAGCCCACCTCACCTCACTTCCACTCAGCCCTGCCCTGCCCTGCCCTGCCCACCTCACCCCACCTCACTTCACCTTGGCCCTGCCCTGCCCTGCCCACTTCACCCCACCTCACTTCACCTCGGCCCTGCCCAGCCCACCTCACCTCACTTCACCTCAGCCCTGCCCTGCCCAGCCCACCTCACTTCACCTCGGCCCTGCCCAGCCCACCTCACCCCACCTCACTTCAACTCGGCCCTGACCTACCCACCTCACCACACCTCACTTCACCTCGGCCCTGCCCTGTCCAGTCCACCTCACCTCACTTCACCTCGGCCCTGCCCTGCCCAGCCCACCTCACCTCACTTCACCTCGGCCCTGCCCTGCCCAGCCTACCTCACTTCACCTCGGCCTTGCTCAGCCCTGCCCAGCCCACCTCACCCCACCTAGCTTCACCTCGGCCCTGCCCTGCCCTGCCCACCTCACCTCACTTCATCTCAGCCCTGCCCAGCCCACCTCACCTCACTTCACCTCGGCCCTGCCCTGCCCAGCCCACCTCACCTCACTTCACCTCGGCCCTGCCCTGCCCAGCCCACCTCACCTCACTTCACCTCGGCCCTGCCCAGCCCACCTCACTTCACCTCGGCCCTGCCCTGCCCAGCCCACCTCACCTCACTTCACCTCGGCCCTGCCCTGCCCAGCCCACCTCACCTCACTTCACCTCGGCCCTGCCCTGCCCAGCCCACCTCACCTCACTTCACCTCGGCCCTGCTCAGCCCTGCCCAGCCCACCTCACTTCACTTCACCTCGGCCCTGCCCTGCCCAGCCCACCTCACCTCACTTCACCTCGGCCCTGCTCAGCCCAGCCCAGCCCACCTCACCCCACCTCACTTCAACTCGGCCCTGACCTACCCACCTCACCACACCTCACTTCACCTCGGCCCTGCCCTGTCCAGTCCACCTCACCTCACTTCACCTCGGCCCTGCCCAGCCCACCTCACTTCACCTCGGCCCTGCCCTGCCCAGCCCACCTCACCTCACTTCACCTCGGCCCTGCCCAGCCCACCTCACTTCACCTCGGCCCTGCCCTGCCCAGCCCACCTCACCTCACTTCACCTCGGCCCTGCCCTGCCCAGCCCACCTCACCTCACTTCACCTCGGCCCTGTCCTGCCCAGCCCACCTCACCTCACTTCACCTCGGCCCTGTCCTGCCCAGCCCACCTCACCTCACTTCACCTCGGCCCTGCCCTGCCCAGCCCACCTCACCTCACTTCACCTCGGCCCTGCCCTGACCTACCCACCTCACCTCACCTCACTTCACCTCGGCCCTGCCCTGCCCTGCCCAGCCCACCTCACCTCACTTCACCTCGGCCCTGCCCTGCCCAGCCCACCTCACCTCACTTCACCTCGGCCCTGCCCTGCCCAGCCCACCTCACTTCACCTCGGCCCTGCCCTGCCCAGCCCACCTCACCTCACTTCCCCTTGGCCCTGCCCAGCCCACCCCACCCCACCTCACTTCACCTCGGCCCTGCCCTGTCCAGCCCACCTCACCTCACTTCACCTCGGCCCTGCCCTGCCCAGCCCACCTCACCTCACTTCACCTCGGCCCTGCCCTGCCCAGCCCACCCCACCTCACTTCACCTCGGCCCTGCCCTGCTCAGCCTAGCTCACCTCACTTCACCTCGGCCCTGCCCTGCTCAGCCTAGCTCACCTCACTTCACCTCGGCCCTGCCCTGCTCAGCCTAGCTCACCTCACTTCACCTCGGCCCTGCCCTGCTCAGCCTAGCTCACCTCACTTCACCTCGGCCCTGCCCACCCCACCTCACTTCACCTCGGCCCTGCCCTGCCCAGCCCACCCCACCTCACTTCACCTCGGCCCTGCTCAGCCCAGCCCAGCTCACCCCACTTTACCCCAGCCCAGACCAGGCTAGGCCAGACAGGAACAGAGCAATATGAATCAAATATTTATTAGCTGTATTCATGCCCATGCTGGGCTCTTCAAAGGCCTGTGTGTGTGTGTGTGTGTGTGTGTGTGTGTGTGTGTGTGTGTGTGTGTGTGTGTGTGTGTGTGTGTGTGTGTGTGTGTGTGTGTGTGTGTGTGTGTGTGTGTGTGTGTGTGTGTGTGTGTGTGTGTGCGTGCCTGCATGTCTCCCTGCGTGCCATTGTCAGACACATCTGGGTGGATCCATTTCTCTGCTTTTCAAGGCCAGTTTTTGTTTCGCAAGACTCATCTTCCCCCTCCTCACCAGAGACAGAGGCTACCCTGGTCACACCAACATTCCACAGCCAGATAGACAGGCTTCCCTGGTCACGCCAACATTCCACAGCCAGATAGACAGGCTACCCTGGTCACACCAACATTCCACAGCCAGGTAGACAGGCTTCCCTGGTCACACCAACATTCCACAGCCAGATAGACAGGCTTCCCTGGTCATGCCAACATTCCACAGCCAGACAGACAGGCTACCCTGGTCACGCCAACATTCCACAGCCAGGTAGACAGGCTACCCTGGTCACGCCAACATTCCACAGCCAGATAGACAGGCTACCCTGGTCACGACAAAATTCCACAGCCAGGTAGACAGGCTTCCCTGGTCACGCTAACATTCCACAGCCAGGTAGACAGGCTACCCTGGTCACGCCAACATTCCACAGCCAGATAGACAGGCTACCCTGGTCACGCCAACATCCCACAGCCAGGTAGACAGGCTTCCCTGGTCACGCCAACATTCCACAGCCAGATAGACAGGCTACCCTGGTCACGCCAACATCCCACAGCCAGGTAGACAGGCTTCCCTGGTCACGCCAACATTCCACAGCCAGACAGACAGGCTACCCTGGTCACGCCAACATTCCACAGCCAGATAGACAGGCAGACAGGCTACCCTGGTCACGCCAACATTCCACAGCCAGATAGACAGTCTACCCTGGTCACGCCAACATTCCACAGCCAGGTAGACAGGCTACCATGGTCACATCAACATTCCACAGCCAGATAGACAGTCTACCCTGGTCACGTCAACATTCCACAGCCAGATAGACAGGCTACCCTGGTCACGTCAACATTCCACAGCCAGATAGACAGGTAGACAGGCTACCCTGGTCACGCCAAAATTCCACAGCCAGATAGACAGGCTACCCTGGTCACGTCAACATTCCACAGCCAGACAGACAGGCTACCCTGGTCACACCAACATTCCACAGCCAGACAGACAGGCTACCCTGGTCACACCTACATTCCACAGCCAGATAGACAGGCTACCCTGGTCACGCCAACATTCCACAGCCAGACAGACAGGCTACCCTGGTCACACCTACATTCCACAGCCAGATAGACAGGCTACCCTGGTCACACCTACATTCCACAGCCAGATAGACAGGCTACCCTGGTCACGCCAACATTCCACAGCCAGACAGACAGGCTACCCTGGTCACACCTACATTCCACAGCCAGATAGACAGGCTACCCTGGTCACGCCAACATTCCACAGCCAGACAGACAGGCTTCCCTGGTCACGCCAACATTCCACAGCCAGATAGACAGGCTACCCTGGTCACGCCAACATTCCACAGCCAGATAGACAGGCTACCCTGGTCACGCCAACATTCCACAGCCAGATAGACAGGCTACCCTGGTCACGCCAACATTCCACAGCCAGGTAGACAGGCTTCCCTGGTCACGCCAACATTCCACAGCCAGATAGACAGGCTACCCTGGTCACGCCAACATTCCACAGCCAGGTAGACAGGCTTCCCTGGTCACGCCAACATTCCACAGCCAGATAGACAGGCTACCCTGGTCACGCCAACATTCCACAGCCAGATAGACAGGCATATGGACAGGTGAGCAGGCAGACAGACAGATAGATAGATAGACAGGCGGGCATCTGAGCAGACAGACAGGTAGATAGGCTACCCTGGCCATGCCAGCATTCCACTGACACACAGACAGATAGACAGACAGGCAGGGAGGGAGGCAGGCAGACGGGCAGTTGAGCAGACAGGTAGACAGACAAACAGACGGGCAGACATTATTGAAACCTATAGAGTTATTGTTTTGATGTCACACTCCCACATACTAAACCCGTATCCCTGTGGATAGACTAGGTCAGCTTGGGCTACTTCACTGAGGTGTTTAATATGTGCGTGGGTGCGTGCGTGTTTCATGCCAGTTCATTTGTCCTGGCCGTCTGCATCTCCAGCCCCAACTCCCAGCCCCTTGGTTTACTTCATTAGTGGCTGTGTTTACATGGTGTTATGGTTGGCTCTGCCAGAGCCCACACCTGCTTCACTTTACCTCTGTCACTTTGGCTGCCCTAACAGAGACACATGACCCATTACTAGTGTGATTACACTGCAGAGGGAACATTGGACAATAACATCAGGCTGCTCCAGGGAGTCCCAGAGGGGAGAGAGCTAGCTGCTATATGACCGTGTTCCAACAGCCTTATTACTCACTCAACAGACTGGGAGATAACTCACATAGACACAGAGGAATCTGCCAGCTGAGCTCTCTGTCTCTCCGTTTCTTGGTTTCTCTCCCTCTATTTGTTTTTGGTTTCTCTCTCTCTGTTTTTCTGCTCTCTCTGTTTCTTTCTTCACTTTCTTTCCCCCTCTCTATTTCTCTCTCTCTCTCTCTCTCTCTCTCTCTCTCTCTCTCTCTCTCTATTGCTTTCTCTCTCTCTCTCTCTCTCTCTCTCTCTCTCTCTCTCTCTCTCTCGATCTCTCTCCCTCTTGCTTTCTCTCTCTCTCTCTCTCTCTCTCTCTCTCACTCTCTCTCTATTGCTTTCTCTCTCTCTCTCTCTCTATTGCTTTCTCTCTCTCTCTCTCTCTCTCTATCTCTCTCTCTCTCTCTCTCTCTCTCTATCTCTGACTAGACATGAGTGACTAAGATCTCAGCAACGTGGACATTGCTCAACCATATTGTTATTAGCAGTAACACATCAGCCGTAAAAATGTTTAGACATGTCTGAGAGTCTAAAGCAGCCCATAAACATACAGTGAGTAGAATGTATAAGTCACCCTCTCTACATCTACTGTTGCTGAGAGTCCACTCAGAGCCACCTGTTAGTAAGAGATGAATCCTACTACACAGACTGGAATTCAATCAAACCTACCCCACCAGTTTACACAGTATCTATCTTTGTTTACAAACTACAACCTGCACAATATCAGTTTGTTTGATTGAATTCTATTGAAGTGATGAGTCCTAAGACAACACATACTGTAGCTGTTAAGATGTGGATAATAAAACCAGCCTTACTGTAGCAATTAAGGGGGTATAAAACATATAATATAACATTTGGATCTGTAACATTACTGTAACATTTGGCGGGTCTTATAGATATAGATATACACTAGATAGATCATTCTTACTGTAACAGTTGGCGAGTTAAGGGTTAATTAGGGCTAAGTGCCTTGCTCAAGGGTACATCAACAGATTTTCACCTTGTCGGTTAGGGGATTCGAACTAGGGACCTGTCGGTTACTGGCTCAATGCTCTAACCCAGCGGTGTCAAACACATTTTGTTCCAGGAGGGCCTGCCGCCCTATACAGTGTATAGATCAGTCTCACTGTAACAGTTAGTGGTGTTTTATAGATAGATATACAGTATATAGATCAGTCTTACTGTAACAGTTGGTGGGGCCTTATATACATAAATATAGTATATAGACCAGTCTTACTGTCACAGTTGGTGGGGTCCTATAGATAGATATACAGTATATAGATCAGTCTCACTGTAACAGTTGGTGGGGTCTTTTATAGATAGATATACAGTATATAGATCAGTCTCACTGTAACAGTTGGTAGGGTTGTACAGATAGATGCACAGTATATAGATCAGTCTTACTGTAACAGTTGGTGGGGTCTTATATATATATATATATATATATATATATATATATATATATATATATATATATATATATATATACAGTATATAGATCAGTCTTACTGCAACAGTTGGCATGGGGGGGCAGGTTGGGTTTTCCTGGGGAATACATCTATACATCAACATTCTTTTTTTTAGCAGCGGCGGCCACGATTTAATAGCGGAGGCCACGATTTAGCAGCGGAGGCCACGATTTAGCAGCGGCGGCCACGATTTAGCAGCGGCGGCCACGATTTAGCAGCGGCGGCCACGATTTAGCAGCGGCGGCCACGATTTAGCAGCGGCGGCCACGATTTAATAGCAGCGGCGGCCACGATTTAGCAGCGGCGGCCACGATTTAGCAGCGGCGGCCACGATTTAGCAGCGGCGGCCACGATTTAATAGCGGAGGCCACGATTTAGCAGCGGAGGCCACGATTTAGCAGCGGCGGCCACGATTTAGCAGCGGCGGCCACGATTTAGCAGCGGCGGCCACGATTTAGCAGCGGCGGCCACGATTTAGCAGCGGCGGCCACGATTTAGCAGCGGCGGCCACGATTTAATAGCAGCGGCGGCCACGATTTAGCAGCGGCGGCCACGATTTAGCAGCGGCGGCCACGATTTAGCAGCGGCGGCCACGATTTAGCAGCGGCGGCCACGATTTAGCAGCGGCGGCCACGATTTAGCAGCGGCGGCCACGATTTAATAAGCAGCGGAGGCCACGATTTAGCAGCGGCGGCCACGATTTAGCAGCGGCGGCCACGATTTAATAGCAGCGGCGGCCACGATTTAGCAGCGGCGGCCACGATTTAGCAGCGGCGGCCACGATTTAATAGCGGAGGCCACGATTTAGCAGCGGAGGCCACGATTTAGCAGCGGCGGCCACGATTTAATAGCGGAGGCCACGATTTAGCAGCGGAGGCCACGATTTAGCAGCGGCGGCCACGATTTAATAGCGGAGGCCACGATTTAGCAGCGGCGGCCACGATTTAGCAGCGGAGGCCACGATTTAATAGCGGAGGCCACGATTTAGCAGCGGAGGCCACGATTTAGCAGCGGAGGCCACGATTTAGCAGCGGAGGCCACGATTTAATAGCGGAGGCCACGATTTAGCAGCGGAGGCCACGATTTAGCAGCGGAGGCCACGATTTAATAGCGGAGGCCACGATTTAGCAGCGGAGGCCACGATTTAATAGCGGAGGCCACGATTTAGCAGCGGAGGCCACGATTTAGCAGCGGAGGCCACGATTTAATAGCGGAGGCCACGATTTAGCAGCGGAGGCCACGATTTAATAGCGGAGGCCACGATTTAGCAGCGGAGGCCACGATTTAGCAGCGGCGGCCACGATTTAATAGCGGAGGCCACGATTTAGCAGCGGAGGCCACGATTTAGCAGCGGCGGCCACGATTTAATAGCGGAGGCCACGATTTAGCAGCGGAGGCCACGATTTAGCAGCGGCGGCCACGATTTAATAGCGGAGGCCACGATTTAGCAGCGGCGGCCACGATTTAATAGCGGAGGCCACGATTTAGCAGCGGAGGCCACGATTTAGCAGCGGAGGCCACGATTTAGCAGCGGCGGCCACGATTTAATAGCGGAGGCCATGATTTAGCAGCGGCGGCCACGATTTAGCAGCGGCGGCCACGATTTAATAGCGGAGACCACGATTTAGCAGCGGAGGCCACGATTTAGCAGCGGAGGCCACGATTTAATAGCGGAGGCCACGATTTAGCAGCGGAGGCCACGATTTAGCAGCGGAGGCCACGATTTAGCAGCGGAGGCCACGATTTAGCAGCGGAGGCCACGATTTAGCAGCGGAGGCCACGATTTAGCAGCGGCGGCCACGATTTAGCAGCGGAGGCCACGATTTAGCAGCGGCGGCCACGATTTAGCAGCGGCGGCCACGATTTAGCAGCGGCGGCCACGATTTAATAGCAGCGGCGGCCACGATTTAGCAGCGGCGGCCACGATTTAGCAGCGGCGGCCACGATTTAGCAGCGGCGGCCACGATTTAGCAGCGGCGGCCACGATTTAGCAGCGGCGGCCACGATTTAGCAGCGGCGGCCACGATTTAGCAGCGGCGGCCACGATTTAGCAGCGGCGGCCACGATTTAATAGCAGCGGCGGCCACGATTTAGCAGCGGCGGCCACGATTTAGCAGCGGCGGCCACGATTTAGCAGCGGCGGCCACGATTTAGCAGCGGCGGCCACGATTTAGCAGCGGCGGCCACGATTTAGCAGCGGCGGCCACGATTTAATAAGCAGCGGAGGCCACGATTTAGCAGCGGCGGCCACGATTTAGCAGCGGCGGCCACGATTTAATAGCAGCGGCGGCCACGATTTAGCAGCGGCGGCCACGATTTAGCAGCGGCGGCCACGATTTAATAGCGGAGGCCACGATTTAGCAGCGGAGGCCACGATTTAGCAGCGGCGGCCACGATTTAATAGCGGAGGCCACGATTTAGCAGCGGAGGCCACGATTTAGCAGCGGCGGCCACGATTTAATAGCGGAGGCCACGATTTAGCAGCGGCGGCCACGATTTAGCAGCGGAGGCCACGATTTAATAGCGGAGGCCACGATTTAGCAGCGGAGGCCACGATTTAGCAGCGGAGGCCACGATTTAGCAGCGGAGGCCACGATTTAATAGCGGAGGCCACGATTTAGCAGCGGAGGCCACGATTTAGCAGCGGAGGCCACGATTTAATAGCGGAGGCCACGATTTAGCAGCGGAGGCCACGATTTAATAGCGGAGGCCACGATTTAGCAGCGGAGGCCACGATTTAGCAGCGGAGGCCACGATTTAATAGCGGAGGCCACGATTTAGCAGCGGAGGCCACGATTTAATAGCGGAGGCCACGATTTAGCAGCGGAGGCCACGATTTAGCAGCGGCGGCCACGATTTAATAGCGGAGGCCACGATTTAGCAGCGGAGGCCACGATTTAGCAGCGGCGGCCACGATTTAATAGCGGAGGCCACGATTTAGCAGCGGAGGCCACGATTTAGCAGCGGCGGCCACGATTTAATAGCGGAGGCCACGATTTAGCAGCGGCGGCCACGATTTAATAGCGGAGGCCACGATTTAGCAGCGGAGGCCACGATTTAGCAGCGGAGGCCACGATTTAGCAGCGGCGGCCACGATTTAATAGCGGAGGCCATGATTTAGCAGCGGCGGCCACGATTTAGCAGCGGCGGCCACGATTTAATAGCGGAGACCACGATTTAGCAGCGGAGGCCACGATTTAGCAGCGGAGGCCACGATTTAATAGCGGAGGCCACGATTTAGCAGCGGAGGCCACGATTTAGCAGCGGAGGCCACGATTTAGCAGCGGAGGCCACGATTTAGCAGCGGAGGCCACGATTTAGCAGCGGAGGCCACGATTTAGCAGCGGCGGCCACGATTTAGCAGCGGAGGCCACGATTTAGCAGCGGCGGCCACGATTTAGCAGCGGCGGCCACGATTTAGCAGCGGCGGCCACGATTTAATAGCAGCGGCGGCCACGATTTAGCAGCGGCGGCCACGATTTAGCAGCGGCGGCCACGATTTAGCAGCGGCGGCCACGATTTAGCAGCGGCGGCCACGATTTAGCAGCGGCGGCCACGATTTAGCAGCGGCGGCCACGATTTAATAAGCAGCGGAGGCCACGATTTAGCAGCGGCGGCCACGATTTAGCAGCGGCGGCCACGATTTAATAGCAGCGGCGGCCACGATTTAGCAGCGGCGGCCACGATTTAGCAGCGGCGGCCACGATTTAATAGCGGAGGCCACGATTTAGCAGCGGAGGCCACGATTTAGCAGCGGCGGCCACGATTTAATAGCGGAGGCCACGATTTAGCAGCGGAGGCCACGATTTAGCAGCGGCGGCCACGATTTAATAGCGGAGGCCACGATTTAGCAGCGGCGGCCACGATTTAGCAGCGGAGGCCACGATTTAATAGCGGAGGCCACGATTTAGCAGCGGAGGCCACGATTTAGCAGCGGAGGCCACGATTTAGCAGCGGAGGCCACGATTTAATAGCGGAGGCCACGATTTAGCAGCGGAGGCCACGATTTAGCAGCGGAGGCCACGATTTAATAGCGGAGGCCACGATTTAGCAGCGGAGGCCACGATTTAATAGCGGAGGCCACGATTTAGCAGCGGAGGCCACGATTTAGCAGCGGAGGCCACGATTTAATAGCGGAGGCCACGATTTAGCAGCGGAGGCCACGATTTAATAGCGGAGGCCACGATTTAGCAGCGGAGGCCACGATTTAGCAGCGGCGGCCACGATTTAATAGCGGAGGCCACGATTTAGCAGCGGAGGCCACGATTTAGCAGCGGCGGCCACGATTTAATAGCGGAGGCCACGATTTAGCAGCGGAGGCCACGATTTAGCAGCGGCGGCCACGATTTAATAGCGGAGGCCACGATTTAGCAGCGGCGGCCACGATTTAATAGCGGAGGCCACGATTTAGCAGCGGAGGCCACGATTTAGCAGCGGAGGCCACGATTTAGCAGCGGCGGCCACGATTTAATAGCGGAGGCCATGATTTAGCAGCGGCGGCCACGATTTAGCAGCGGCGGCCACGATTTAATAGCGGAGACCACGATTTAGCAGCGGAGGCCACGATTTAGCAGCGGAGGCCACGATTTAATAGCGGAGGCCACGATTTAGCAGCGGAGGCCACGATTTAGCAGCGGAGGCCACGATTTAGCAGCGGAGGCCACGATTTAGCAGCGGAGGCCACGATTTAGCAGCGGAGGCCACGATTTAGCAGCGGCGGCCACGATTTAGCAGCGGCGGCCACGATTTAGCAGCGGAGGCCACGATTTAACAGCGGAGGCCATGATTTAACAGCGGCGGCCACGATTTAGCAGCGGCGGCCACGATTTAACAGCGGCGGCCACGATTTAGCAGCGGAGGCCACGATTTAACAGCGGAGGCCACGATTTAACAGCGGAGGCCACGATTTAGCAGCGGAGGCCATGATTTAACAGCGGCAGCCACGATTTAACAGCGGCGGCCACGATTTAGCAGCGGAGGCCACGATTTAATAGCGGCGGCCACGATTTAGCAGCGGAGGCCACGATTTAGCAGCGGAGGCCACGATTTAACAGCGGCGGCCACGATTTAGCAGCGGAGGCCACGATTTAGCAGCGGCGGCCACGATTTAGCAGCGGCGGGCACGATTTAGCAGAGGCGGGCATGATTTAGCGGCGGTGTGCCGCAGTATATAGGGGAAACAGTGGTCTTACTGTAACAGTTGGTGGGGTCTTGTGTCCCGTTGATGTTGCCGTAGTCGTCAACGGTAAGGAACCACTGTGTCCGGCTGAACAGCTGTCGTATGCGTACATCTCCCCCTTCCATGTAGTCGTAGTTCCGTGCATGGCGCTCGTGCTTGGAGCAGTTCATGATGGCGGCTAGCTGCTCGGGTGTGCAGTTGCTGCAGGCCACACACACACTGCCCAGCAGGAAGATGATGTGAAGGTACAGTCCCGACAGCAAGTTAGGCAGGTTGCATGGCAGTGGCATCCATCTGGGCATTATAATGCACTGCTGTGGGGCATCACGGACAACATGCTGAAATACTGCTGTCTGCTCCGGCAGACAGAACAGAACAGAGTGCCCTCCAAGCGCAGTTCACTAGGAGCCTGGATGACCTGTGCCCTGACCTGTGACCTGTAACCCCTGGCTGGGGTGCTGAGGCCAGCTGGTGGGAGGTGGAGTGGGTGAAGGGTAGGAGGGTTGGAGAGTGACTAGGCACTTGTGTGATGTCTCTCTCTGTTTGGAGTTGTTGTCTGTCTCTCTGTTGTAAGGACACAAGGCTCTAGGTTGATGTCCGTCTGTCTCACTGTCTCTCTGTATGAATGAGGCCAGCCTTTATGTTGATGTCTGTCAGTCTGTCTCAGTGTAATCCTCACTGTGTGTCGGCTGTGTGATCCCGGCAGAGGAGACCGTCATCCAACAGCAGACATGGTCTTGTCTGCTTCCGTCTGTTTCCGGATGTTTCAGGGGTTCTGTGGAGGCCAGAGCTGTGGAAGAGAAGGATGTTAGTGTGTGTTAGATGTCTGCAATTTCTAGAGCCTGTAATTTAGACAGCAGTCCAGTGGATGTGGATCTACAGCATACTACGACTCACTCCCACTTGGATAGTCTATGATTCCCAGACAGTGTTAAAGTGAAGAGTTGAGCTGCAGTGCTGAATGTAACACTGGACATCTGCTTTAGGTTTGTAACCTTGCTCTAGTAGCCGGTCCCTCTTAATCCCAGTGTGTAGTCGTTTACCAAACTGTCCCCAGCCCAGTCTACTGCCTACTGTACTGTACCTTACTGATCTGTGCTTTCAAAACCTATTCAGTTAGCAACAACACTGATTGTGATATGTCTGATTTCATAGATTGTGTTGTCAATGGCTCTATCGGTCTCTGCTACCTTGTTGTTGTCATTTGTCTCAGACAGAGTTGTCTGGAAATGGAAATGGAAGCTGTGCATCCTCAAGATGTGATTCTCAAAAGATGCCAGCTCAAGATGTGATTCTCAAAAGATGCCAGCTCAAGATGTGATTCTCAAAAGATGCCAGCTCAAGATGTGATTCTCAAAAGATGCCAGCTCAAGATGTGATTCTCAAAAGATGCCAGCTCAAGATGTGATTCTCAAAAGATGCCAGCTCAAGATGTGATTCTCAAAAGATGCCAGCTCAAGATGTGATTCTCAAAAGATGCCAGCTCAAGATGCGAGTTCAAGTTCTTGAATAAAGTAAAAAAAGGAAACTGAAATGAACTCTCCTTTAGCTGTGTGTGGATAGATGGAAATATCCTAGAGCTGCCATCTCTATATTTATATATATATCTCTAACCTCTATCTGTAATATCTGTATCTGTCTGCAACATGTCTGTAGACTTTCAGTGAGTCTCAGCAGATAAACAGAAACCTCACCAAACTCTGAGCTCCTATACACACATTCACTCATCAATTCACTAAATCACAAATAATCCAACAACTCTTAATTCATTTCCTAATATATTTCTTAAATGTTTTCTTACTGCAGAGCAGTTCTTAACTGAATTGGCTGGTTCAATAAAATGTAAATATAAAGAGAACGACTAGAGATGAGTTGAATAAAGTTGTAATAAAAACTTACATTAGTATTGAGCGTCCAGAGATGAAACAGTTAGTGGCGTTCCTCTTCCTTAGAAGCTTTAGAGTTACTGTGATCCCACTGCTCCTGATTACTTACACACAAGCTGTGTGTGTGTAGGTGTGAGTGTCAGAGGAGTCTGTGGGTATGTGGATGTATGTGTGTGTGTGAGAGAGAGAGAGAGAGAGAGAGAGAGATAGAAAGAGTGTATGTATGTGTGTGCATGTCCCTGGGACTTCTCAGTTAGTCAGTGCTTTAGCAGCCAGTCTCTCCTCTCTGTAGTGTGAGCTGTGCAACATCCTCCCTGTCCGTCTGTCTGTCTGTTGTGGGCTAGCAGGGAAGGCTAGCTCAGTCAGATAAATGTCTCTCTGACCTCACGCAACAGCAATTAGCTCCCAGCCACTCAGCTGTCACTGGTGGAAAGAGAGGGAGACAGAGAGGGAGAGAGAGAGAGAGGGAGAGAGCGAGAGGGAGAGAGTACCCCGTTCATCACCAACCCTCGTCCCAAAACTCCCCCTTCTGTTCCCCCCTGTTTCTCTCTCTCTCTCTCTCTCTCTCTCTCTCTCTCTCTCGCTCTCTCTTTCTCTCTCTCTCTCTCTCTCTCTCTCTCTCTCTCTCTCTCTCTCTCTCTCTCTCTCTCTCTCTCTCAATTCAATTCAATTCAAGGGCTTTATTGGCATGGGAAACATGTGTTAACATTGCCAAAGCAAGTGAGGTAGATAATATATAAAGTGAAAAACAATCAAAATGAACAGTAAACATTACACATACAGAAGTTTCAAAACAATAAAGACATTACAAATGTCATATTATATATATACAGTGTTTTAACAATGTACAAATGGTTAAAGGACACTCTCTCTGTATCTCTCTCTCTCTCTCTCTCTGTATTTCTCTCTGTATCTCTCTCTATCTCTCTGTTTTTGTCTGTCAGTCGGTAAACAAGCTATAAACATGAAGAAATAGCTGATTTTCTCCTGGTCTGCTCCTGGAAAGTCATTCGTACATTAGCATGCTCTTTCAACGACCAGCGCAGCGCAGCATCTCTCTCCCCCTTTCCCACCAAATGCCCCCTCACTTAAACGCTTTAGCATTGTTTCAAATGTCAACTCCTGTGTCACTTTAAAGTTAGTTAGAATGACGAGGGCTCTCGTGGCGAGAGGGAGAATGCTGAGGAGTTTCTGCCTCCCTCTCATCTGCTGAACTCAACTGGTGGTCATAAACATCTCATTGATTAGGTGTCAGTCAGGACCCAGCGTGTGTGTGTGTGTGTGTGTGTGTGTGTGTGTGTGTGGTTGTGATATTTCAATGTTTTCTGCTCTAGTTATCTTTTATGGTCAAGGTTTTTAATATTTATGTGGCATTGAAACAGTGTTGTTATTTTTTGCAATAAAAAGTTATCCACATGTTAACAAAGCACATCACAAGATGCCTTGACAGCTTTAAAGCCAATAATGATGTAGGCTACTGTAAACACACAGCACCATATATCATTGCCCCAGTCTGAGGTCCTGAGCGCTCTGGAGCAGGTTTTCATCAAGGATCTCTTTGTACTTTTCACTGTTCATCTTTCCCTCGATCCTGACTAGTCTCCCAGTCCCTGCCGCAGAAAAACATCCCCACAGCATGATGCTGCCACTAACATGCTTCACCGTAGGGATGGTCCAGGTTTCTTCCAGATGTGATGCTTGGCATTCAGGCCAAAGAGTTCAATCTTGGTTTCATCAGACCAGAGAATCTTGTTTCTCATGGTCTGAGAGTCCTTTAGGTGCCTTTTGGCAAACTCCAAGCAGACTGTCATGTGCCTGAGGAGTGGCTTCTGTCTGGCCACTCTACGATAAAGGCCTGATTGGTGAAGTGCTGTAGGAATGATTGTCATTCTGGAAGGTTCTCCCATCTCCACAGAGGAACTCTAGAGCTCTGTCAGGGTGACTATCTCGCTGACCAAGGCCCTTCTCCCCTAATTGCTCAGTTTGGGCGGCCAGCTGTAGGAAGAGGCTTGGTGGTTCCAAACTTCTTCCATTTAAGAATGATGGAAATCACTGTGTTCTTGGGGGGGGGACTTCAATGTTGCAGAAATGTTTTGGTACCCTTGCCCAGATCTTTGCCTCGACACAATCCTGTCTCGGAGCTCTACAGAAAATTCCTTCAACCTCATGGCTTGGTTTTTGCTCTGACATGCACTCTCAACTGTGGGACCGTATATTGACATACAGTGGGGCAAAAAAGTATTTAGTCAGCCACCAATGTGCAAGTTCTCCCACTTAAAAAGATGAGAGAGGCCTGTAATTTTCATCATAGGTACACTTCAACTATGACAGACAAAATGAGAAAAAAAATCCAGAAAATCACATTGTAGGATTTTTCATGAATTTATTTGCAAATTATGGTGGAAAATAAGTATTTGGTCAATAACAAAAGTTTATCTCAATACTTTGTTATATACCCTTTGTTGGCAATGACAGAGGTCAAACATTTTCTGTAACTCTTCACAAGGTTTTCACACACTGTTGCTGGTATTTTGGCCCATTCCTCCATGCAGATCTCCTCTAGAGCAGTGACGTTTTGGGGCTGTTGCTGGGCAACACGGACTTTCAACTCCCTCCAAAGATTTTTTATGGGGTTGAGATCTGGAGACTGGCTAGGCCACTCCGGGACCTTGAAATGCTTCTTACGAAGCCACTCCTTCGTTGCCCGTGCGGTGTGTTTGGGATCATTGTCATGCTGAAAGACCCAGCCACGTTTCATCTTCAATGCCCTTGCTGATGGAAGGAGGTTTTCACTCAAAATCTCACGATACATGGCCCCATTCATTCTTTCCTTTACACGGATCAGTCGTCCTAGTCCCTTTGCAGAAAAACAGCCCCAAAGCATGATGTTTCCACCCCCATGCTTCACAGTAGGTATGGTGTTCTTTGGATGCAACTCGGCATTCTTTGTCCTCCAAACACGACGAGTTGAGTTTTTACCAAAAAGTTGTATTTTGGTTTCACCTGACCATATGACATTCTGCCAATCTTCTTTTGGATCATGCAAATGCTCTCTAGCAAACTTCAGACGGGCCTGGACATGTACTGGCTTAAGCAGGGGGACACGTCTGGCACTGCAGGATTTGAGTCCCTGGCGGCGTAGTGTGTTACTGATGGTGGGCTTTGTTACTTTGGTCCCAGCTCTCTGCAGGTCATTCACTAGGTCCCCCCTTGTGGTTCCGGGATTTTTGCTCACCGTTCTTGTGATCATTTTGACCCTACGGGGTGAGATCTTGCGTGGAGCCCCAGATCGAGGGAGATTATCAGTGGTCTTGTATGTCTTCCATTTCCTAATAATTGCTCCCACAGTTGATTTCTTCAAACCAAACCGCTTACCTATTGCAGATTCAGTCTTCCCAGCCTGGTGCATGTCTACAATTTTGTTTCTGGTGTCCTTTGACAACTCTTTGGTCTTGGCCATAGTGGAGTTTGGAGTGTGACAGTTTGAGGTTGTGGACAGGTGTCTTTATATTGATAACAAGTTCAAACAGGTGCCATTAATACAGGTAACGAGTGGAGGACAGAGGAGCCTCTGTCCTCCACAGTTACAGGTCTGTGAGAGCCAGAAATCTTGCTTGTTTGTAGGTGACCAAATACTTATTTGCAAATAAATTCATTAAAAATCTTACAATGTGATTTTCTGGATTTTTTTCCTCATTTTGTCTGTCATAGTCGACGTGTACCTATGATGAAAATTACAGGTCTCTCTCATCTTTTTAAGTGGGAGAACTTGCACAATTGGTGGCTGACTAAATACTTTTTTTGCCCCACTGTACAGTGCCTTGCGAAAGTATTCGGCCCCCTTGAGCTTTGCGACCTTTTGCCATATTTCAGGCTTCAAACATAAAGATATAAAACTGTATTTTTTTGTGAAGAATCAACAACAAGTGGGACACAATCATGAAGTGGAACGACATTTATTGGATATTTCAAATTTTTTTAACAAATCAAAAACTGAAAAATTGGGCGTGCAAAATTATTCAGCCCCCTTAAGTTAATACTTTGTTGCGATTACAGCTGTAAGTCGCTTGGGGTATGTCTCTATCAGTTTTGCACATCGAGAGACTGAATTTTTTCCCCATTCCTCCTTGCAAAACAGCTCGAGCTCAGTGAGGTTGGATGGAGAGCATTTGTGAACAGCAGTTTTCAGTTCTTTCCACAGATTCTCGATTGGATTCAGGTCTGGACTTTGACTTCTAACACCTGGATATGTTTATTTTTGAACCATTCCATTGTAGATTTTGCTTTATGTTTTGGATCATTGTCTTGTTGGAAGACAAATCTCCGTCCCAGTCTCAGGTCTTTCGCAGACTCCATCAGGTTTTCTTCCAGAATGGTCCTGTATTTGGCTCCATCCATCTTCCCATCAATTTTAACCATCTTCCCTGTCCCTGCTGAAGAAAAGCAGGCCCAAACCTTGATGCTGCCACCACCATGTTTGACAGTGGGGATGGTGTGTTCAGGGTGATGAGCTGTGTTGCTTTTACGCCAAACATAACGTTTTGCATTGTTGCCAAAAAGTTCAATTTTGGTTTCATCTGACCAGAGCACCTTCTTCCACATGTTTGGTGTGTCTCCCAGGTGGCTTGTGGCAAACTTTAAACAACACTTTTTATGGATATCTTTAAGAAATGGCTTAACGGACCTCTGAGACTATCACAGTGCAGGTGCATTTATACGGAGACTTGATTACACACAGGTGAATTGTATTTATCATCATTAGTCATTTAGGTCAACATTGGATCATTCAGAGATCCTCACTGAACTTCTGGAGAGAGTTTGCTGCACTGAAAGTAAAGGGGCTGAATAATTTTGCACGCCCAATTTTTCAGTTTTTGATTTGTTAAAAAAGTTTGAAATATCCAATAAATGTCGTTCCACTTCATGATTGTGTCCCACTTGCTGTTGATTCTTCACAAAAAAATACAGTTTTATATCTTTATGTTTGAAGCCTGAAATGTGGCAAAAGGTCGCAAAGTTCAAGGGGGCCGAATACTTTCGCAAGGCACTGTATATAGATGAAAAACAGCAACATTTCATTATTAGGCTACTTCAGAGAGGTGCTGGTTCTTGATATTAGTGCATCTATTAGGCTATTTACAGGTAGTGTGAGTACAGGTAGTGTGGGTACATGTAGTGTGAGTACAAGGAAGTGTGGGTACAGGTAGTGTGAGTACAAGGAAGTGTGGGTACAGGTAGTGTGGGTACAGGTAGTGTGAGTACAAGGAAGTGTGGGTACATGTAGTGTGTGTACAGGTAGTGTGGGTACAGGTAGTGTGGGTACATGTAGTGTGTGTACAGGTAGTGTGTATACAAGTAGTGTGGGTACAGGTAGTGTGGGTACAAGTAGTGTGGGTATAGGTTGTGTGTGTACAGGTAGTGTGTGTACAGGTAGTGTGGGTACAGGTAATGTGTGTACAGGTAATGTGGGTACAGGTAGTGTGGGTACAAGTAGTGTTGGTACAGGTAGTATGGGTACAGGTAGTGTGGGTACAGGTCATGTGTGTACAGGTAGTGTGTGTACAGGTAGTGTGGGTACAGGTCATGTGTGTACAGGTAGTGTGTGTACAGGTAGTGTGGGTACAGGTAATGTGTGTACAGGTAATGTGTGTACAGGTAGTGTGGGTACAGGTAGTGTGGGTACAGGTAGTGTGAGTACAAGGAAGTGTGTGTACAGGTAGTGTGGGTACAGGTAGTGTGGGTACAGGTAGTGTGAGTACAAGGAAGTGTGTGTACAGGTAGTGTGTGTACAGGTAGTGTGTGTACATGTAGTGTGGGTACAGGTCATGTGTGTACAGGTCATGTGTGTGCAGGTAATGTGTGTACAGGTAGTGTGGGTACAGGTAGTGTGGGTACAGGTAGTGTGTGTGCAGGTAATGTGTGTACAGGTAGTGTGGGTACAGGTAGTGTGTGTACAGGTAGTGTGTGTACATGTAGTGTGGGTACAGGTCATGTGTGTACAGGTCATGTGTGTGCAGGTAATGTGTGTACAGGTAGTGTGGGTACAGGTAGTGTGGGTACAGGTAGTGTGTGTACAGGTAGTGTGGTAATCTGTTTGTTCTCTTTTCAACTCTACTCTGTTCGATCTCTGCTCAACTCTCCTCAGCTCTGTTATCTCTGTTCAGCTCTGCTCAGCTCTACTCTGTTCAGTCTCTGCTCAGCCTCAGCCTCTGCTCTGCCCAGCTCTGTTCAGCTCAGCTGGTCTTTACAGCAGACCAGCACAGGAAGTAGACTGGCCGCAGGCACGACAGACCTGCGTGAGTACACTTCTTTAACTTCTGTACCTCTCTGTCTTTCTTTATCTTACTTACTTTCTCCCCCAGCCTCCTTATCCTCCTCTCTCTCTCTCTCTCTCTCTCTCTCTCTCTCTCTCTCTCTCTTATCCTCCTCTCTCTCTCTCTCTCTCAATTCAATTCAATTCAAGGGCTTTATTGGCATGGGAAACATGTGTTAACATTGCCAAAGCAAGTGAGGTAGATAATATATAAAGTGAATATATAAAGTGAAAAACACATACAGAAGTTTCAAAACAATAAAGACATTACAAATGTCATATTATATATATACAGTGTTTTAATAATGTACAAATGGTTAAAGGACACAAGATAAAATAAATAAGCATAAATATGGGTTGTATTTACAATGGTGTTTGTTCTTCACTGGTTGCCCTTTTCTCGTGGCAACAGGTCACAAATCTTGCTGCTGTGATGGCACACTGTGGAATTTCACCCAGTAGATATGGGAGTTTTTCAAAATTGGATTTGTTTTCGAATTCTTTGTGGATCTGTGTAATCTGAGGGAAATATGTCTCTCTAATATGGTCATACATTGGGCAGGAGGTTAGGAAGTGCAGCTCAGTTTCCACCTAATTTTGTGGGCAGTGAGCACATTGCCTGTCTTCTCTTGAGAGCCATGTCTGCCTACGGCGGCCTTTCTCAATAGCAAGGCTATGCTCTCTCTCTCTCTCTCTCTCTCTCTCTCTCTCTCTCTCTCTCTCTCTCTGTCTCTCTCTCTCTCTCTCACTATCTCTCGATCTCTCTCTCTTCCTCAGGTCTTCAGTTTTATAGTAGGTAGGTTATTGAGTAGAGTATGGTAGCTACCAGAGGTATGTGCTGTGTCCAACCCAGAGGTCAGTCTTTAAAACCTCACTTTTCCTGCTAATTGATTCAGCTCATTGTTAAATCTGCAACGGCCAATAGAGCCTGAGAGGGCTGAGGTGCTTGGGATGGGACACGTTACCAGAAACATGCTAACAGAGCTCTGGAGGGCCAAACCTCAACTCTTAAACTCAGCTCCAGATACAGCCTGTTGTCAGGGATAGCCTTCTTACTCAGTGTCATGTACTGTCATGTTGTGTCTTGTCTCTGTCCTTTCCCTTCACCCTGTCTCCCTCTGCTGGTCGTTGTTAGGTTACCTTTTCTCCCCCGCTTTCCCCCAGCTGTTCCTTGTCTCCTCTTGACTACCTCGTCACCCCTTCTCCCACCTGTTCCCCTTTTCCCTCTGATTAGTCCCCTATATCTCTCTCTGTTTTTTGTTCCTGTCCTTGTCGGATTCTTGTTTGTTGTGTTTCATGCCTGAACCAGACTGTCGTCATGTTTGCTGTAACCTTGTCTTGTCCTGTCGGAATCTGCCGGTCCGTCTGAGCCTACCTATGTTTGGTAATTAAAGAAGCTCTGTTTAAGTTAATTCGCTTTTGGGTCCTCATTCACGCACCGTAACAGAAGAATCCGACCAAGAATGGACCCAGCGACTTCGGATCCTCTCCACTCAGCCGTCGGGATCCAGGGAGCAATGCTAGGCAGACACGAGCAGGAAGTGTCTGCTGCTCGACATGCCGTTGAGACCCTGGCCACCCAAGTCTCCAACCTCACAGAACAGGTTCACCATCTCCGCCTCGATCCACCGGCCACTTCCAGGGCTTTCGAATCTCCGGAGCCCAGAATCAATAACCCGCCGTGTTACTCTGGGGAGCCCACTGAATGCCGCTCGTTCCTCACCCAGTGTGATATTGTGTTTTCTCTCCAGCCCAACACTTACTCCAGGAGCACTGCTCGTGTCGCCTACGTCATATCTCTCCTTATTGGACGGGCTCGTGAGTGGGGCACGGCAATCTGGGAGGCAAGGGCTGAGTGTACTAACCAGTATCAGGACTTTAAGGAGGAGATGATACGGGTTTTTGATCGATCTGTTTTTGGGGAGGAGGCTTCCAGGGCCCTGTCTTCCCTATGTCAAGGCAATCGATCCATAACAGACTACTCTATTGAGTTTCGCACTCTTGCTGTCTCCAGTGGCTGGAACGAGCCGGCCTTGCTCGCTCGTCTTCTGGAGGGTCTCCGCGCAGAGGTAAAGGATGAGATTCTCTCCCGGGAGGTTCCTTCCAGCGTGGATTCCTTGATTGAACTCGCTATTCGCATTGAGCGACGGGTTGATCTTCGTCACCGAGCTCGTGGAAAGGAGCTCGCGCTCTCCGTCGCTCCCCTCTCCGCATCACTACCATCTTCCTCTGCCGGCTCGGGTGCTGAGCCCATGCAGCTGGGAGGTATCCGCATCTCGACTAAGGAGAGGGAACGGAGAATCACCAACCGCCTCGGTCTCTATTGCGGTTCCGCTGGTCATTTTGTCACTTCATGTCCAGTAAAAGGCCAGAGCTCGTCAGTAAGCGGAGGGCTACTGGTGAGCGCTACTACTCCTGTCTCTCCTTCAAGATCCTGCACTACCTTGTCGGTCCATCTACGCTGGACCGGTTCGTCAGCTTCCTGCAGTGCCTTAATAGACTCTGGGGCGGAGGGCTGTTTTATGGACGAGACCTGGGCTCGGGAACATGACATTCCTCTCAGACAGTTAAAGGAGCCCACGGCCTTGTTCGCCCTGGATGGTAGTCCTCTCCCCAGGATTCAGCGTGAGACGCTACCTTTAACCCTCACTGTTTCTGGTAATCATAGTGAAACCATTTCTTTTTTAATTTTTCGTTCACCTTTTACACCTGTTGTTTTGGGCCATCCCTGGCTAGTTTGTCATAATCCTTCCATTAATTGGTCTAGTAATTCTATCCTCTCCTGGAACGTCTCTTGTCATGTGAAATGTTTAATGTCTGCTATCCCTCCTGTTTCCTCTGTCTCTTCTTCACAGGAGGAGCCTGGTGATTTGACAGGGGTGCCGGAGGAATATCACGATCTGCGCACGGTGTTCAGTCGGTCCAGGGCCACCTCTCTTCCTCCACACCGGTCGTATGATTGTAGTATTGATCTCCTTCCGGGAACCACCCCCCCCCGGGGTAGACTATACTCTCTGTCGGCTCCCGAACGTAAGGCTCTCGAAGATTATTTGTCTGTAGCTCTTGACGCCGGTACCATAGTCCCCTCCTCCTCTCCCGCCGGAGCGGGGTTTTTTTTTGTCAAGAAGAAGGACGGGTCTCTGCGCCCCTGCATAGATTATCGAGGGCTGAATGACATAACAGTGAAGAATCGTTATCCGCTTCCTCTTATGTCTTCAGCCTTCGAGATCCTGCAGGGAGCCAGGTTTTTCACTAAGTTGGACCTTCGTAACGCTTACCATCTCGTGCGCATCAGGGAGGGGGACGAGTGGAAGACGGCGTTTAACACTCCGTTAGGGCACTTTGAATACCGGGTCCTTCCTTTCGGCCTCGCTAACGCTCCAGCTGTCTTTCAGGCATTAGTCAATGATGTCCTGAGAGACATGCTGAACATCTTTGTTTTCGTTTACCTTGACGATATCCTGATTTTTTCACCGTCACTCCAGATTCATGTTCAGCACGTTCGACGTGTCCTCCAGCGCCTTTTAGAGAATTGTCTTTTTGTGAAGGCTGAGAAGTGCACTTTTCATGCCTCCTCCGTCACATTTCTCGGTTCTGTTATTTCCGCTGAAGGCATTAAGATGGATCCCGCTAAGGTCCAAGCTGTCATTGATTGGCCCGTCCCTAAGTCACGCGTCGAGCTGCAGCGCTTTCTCGGCTTCGCGAACTTCTATCGTCGTTTCATCCGTAATTTCGGTCAGGTGGCAGCTCCTCTCACAGCCCTTACTTCTGTCAAGACGTGCTTTAAGTGGTCCGTTTCCGCCCAGGGAGCTTTTGATCTCCTCAAGAATCGTTTTACATCCGCTCCTATCCTTGTTACACCTGACGTCTCTAGACAGTTCGTTGTCGAGGTTGACGCGTCAGAGGTGGGCGTGGGAGCCATTCTTTCTCAGCGCTCCCTCTCTGACGACAAGGTCCACCCATGCGCGTATTTTTCTCATCGCCTGTCGCCGTCGGAACGTAACTATGATGTGGGTAACCGCGAACTGCTCGCCATCCGGTTAGCCCTAGGCGAATGGCGACAGTGGTTGGAGGGGGCGACCGTTCCTTTTGTCGTTTGGACTGACCATAGGAACCTTGAGTACATCCGTTCTGCCAAACGACTTAATGCGCGTCAGGCGCGTTGGGCGCTGTTTTTCGCTCGTTTCGAGTTCGTGATTTCTTATCGTCCGGGCTCTAAGAACACCAAGCCTGATGCTTTGTCTCGTCTCTTCAGTTCTTCAGTAGCCTCCACTGACCCCGAGGGGATTCTCCCTGAGGGGCGTGTTGTCGGGTTGACTGTCTGGGGAATTGAGAGGCAGGTAAAACAAGCGCTCACTCACACTCCGTCGCCGCGCGCTTGTCCTAGGAACCTTCTTTTCGTTCCCGTTCCTACTCGTCTGGCCGTTCTTCAGTGGGCTCACTCTGCCAAGTTAGCCGGCCACCCTGGCGTTCGGGGTACGCTTGCTTCCATTCGCCAGCGTTTTTGGTGGCCCACCCGGGAGCATGACACGCGTCGTTTCGTGGCTGCTTGTTCGGTCTGCGCGCAGACTAAGTCCGGTAACTCTCCTCCTGCCGGCCGTCTCAGGCCGCTTCCTATTCCCTCTCGACCGTGGTCTCACATCGCCTTAGATTTTGTCACCGGACTGCCTTCGTCAGCGGGGAAGACTGTTATTCTTACGGTTGTCGATAGGTTCTCTAAGGCGGCTCATTTCATTCCCCTTGCTAAGCTTCCTTCTGCTAAAGAGACGGCACAAATCATCATCGAGAATATTTTCAGAATTCATGGCCTTCCGTCAGACGTCGTTTCGGACAGAGGTCCGCAATTCACGTCTCAATTTTGGAGGGAGTTTTGCCGTTTGATTGGGGCTTCCGTCAGTCTCTCTTCCGGCTTTCACCCCCAGTCTAACGGTCAAGCAGAACGGGCCAATCAGACTATTGGTCGCATCTTACGCAGTCTTTCTTTTCGCAACCCTGCGTCTTGGTCAGAACAGCTCCCCTGGGCAGAATACGCCCACAACTCGCTTCCTTCGTCTGCGACCGGGCTATCTCCTTTTCAGAGTAGCCTCGGGTACCAGCCTCCGCTGTTCTCATCTCAGTTCGCCGAGTCCAGCGTCCCCTCCGCTCAGGCTTTTGTCCAACGTTGCGAGCGCACCTGGAAGAGGGTCAGGTCTGCACTTTGCCGTTATAGGACGCAGACTGTGAGGGCTGCTAATAAGCGTAGAACTAAGAGTCCTAGATATTGTCGCGGTCAGAGAGTTTGGCTCTCCACTCAGAACCTTCCCCTTAAGACGGCTTCTCGCAAGTTGACCCCGCGGTTCATTGGTCCGTTCCGTATTTCTCGGGTCATTAATCCTGTCGCAGTTCGACTTCTTCTTCCGCGATACCTTCGTCACGTCCACCCGGTCTTCCATGTCTCCTGCATCAAGCCCGTCCTTCGCGCCCCCGCTCGTCTTCCCCCCCCCCCCCCCCATCCTTGTCGAGGGCGCACCCATCTACAGGGTCCGTAGAATTTTGGACATGCGTCCTCGGGGCCGTGGTCACCAGTACCTCGTAGATTGGGAGGGGTACGGTCCTGAGGAGAGGAGTTGGGTTCCCTCTCGGGACGTGCTGGACCGTGCGCTGATCGAGGATTTCCTCCGTTGCCGCCAGGTTTCCTCCTCGAGTGCGCCAGGAGGCGCTCGGTGAGTGGGGGGGTACTGTCATGTACTGTCATGTTGTGTCTTGTCTCTGTCCTTTCCCTTCACCCTGTCTCCCTCTGCTGGTCGTTGTTAGGTTACCTTTTCTCCCCCGCTTTCCCCCAGCTGTTCCTTGTCTCCTCTTGACTACCTCGTCACCCCTTCTCCCACCTGTTCCCCTTTTCCCTCTGATTAGTCCCCTATATCTCTCTCTGTTTTTTGTTCCTGTCCTTGTCGGATTCTTGTTTGTTGTGTTTCATGCCTGAACCAGACTGTCGTCATGTTTGCTGTAACCTTGTCTTGTCCTGTCGGAATCTGCCGGTCCGTCTGAGCCTACCTATGTTTGGTAATTAAAGAAGCTCTGTTTAAGTTAATTCGCTTTTGGGTCCTCATTCACGCACCGTAACACTCAGAGCTGAAGACACCCTATTCTGTATGTATTTCACTATTTTTGGCCAGGGCTCATAGGCCCCATAGGGCTCTGGTCAAAAGTAGTGCACTTTGTAGGGAATTGGGTACAATTTGGGAGGAACAGCCATAGTGAGTTAGACCAGAAGTATTTTTTTAGAATGATTTCCTGAAGACATGAAGCTACAATTACAGGACAGGTTATGTATTTTATTCTCAGATTCCTAAGCAAAGAACACATGATGATGAAATCCTCTTTTCTGTACTTTGTGAAACTATCTAGACCTGCAGTATCAGGGTGAGTGTTGTTACGAGCGTTCAGTCTCTCTAGCTGTATCTTTCCTTATAATGTAGGAGCAGGGTTTATGGACTGTGGCTGATGGGGTGTCTGCAGGGGAGAGTTATGGTTTGGGGACAAATCACTGGTGACAGCTTCCAGGTAACACCTGACTTTTACTGGTTACTGTCTAATCATAGACCCCAAGGTCCAGCAGCTTGTGCTCCAAATGGCACCCTATTCCCTATATAGTGCACTGCCCTATATTGGCCCAGGTGAAGAGTAGTGCACTGTAGAGAATAGGGTGCTATTTGGGACATAGCCATACACATGAAACACAGACTGGACCTCAGTCCAACAACAGGTTGGTTAACCAGCAGGTTAGTTACAGTGGAGGCAGGTGAGGGCGGCTCCTAGTATTGATTGGACCAGAACGAGTGGAGTGGCAGCAAACATATGGAACCACATATTAATGTGCTTGGTACCGTTCCATTCGTTCTGGTCCAGCCACTACTATGAACCCTTCCTCCTATTTAAAGTGCCGCCAGCCACCAG
Source organism: Oncorhynchus mykiss (assembly GCF_057628025.1). Lineage (NCBI taxonomy): Eukaryota > Metazoa > Chordata > Actinopteri > Salmoniformes > Salmonidae > Oncorhynchus > Oncorhynchus mykiss. The sequence goes on from NC_143027.1 coordinate 79,912,199, forward strand.
TGGTTAGTTGTAATGCCTCTATAGTCTCTTGTGTGAGATTGGGTTCTGGGTGCAGAGATTAGAATGCCTCATTGGCAGGATCAGAATAGGATTTCCATGTTGGTTCTGTCCATTGGTGTTTCCAGTGAACCACTTCTCCTGCTGACACAGTGCTACATCCACTATTAGGCTGCCCTGACATCTTCCTCCACACACGCAGGCACACACACACACACACACACACACACACACACACACACACACACACACACAGCCAGCGCACCACTCTTTAAAAGCATTCCTGGGTGGAGGCGTATCTGTGTTTGTGTGTATGTGTGTGTGTTCCTGCTTCGTTCTGTCTTGTAGTGAAATGAGCAGGTTTACTCTGTGTGTGGATGGATGATATTTAAGGTCAGTTATTCTTAGCCCAGGTTTAGACTGTTTGGGTCTAGCTCTTGCTTTCTAAATTCCACCGTAATTGGGGAGCTCTAGGGATGGAGCCGATAACATTAGCCCTGCACTATAAATAACACACACACACACACACAGCATGTCTAACTACCAGATAAGCAGCCCTGTCTCCAACAACACTGGATCAGCTATCAGAGATCAAACATCATCTTACAGTGAAGAACACAAAGAAGATGTGTTGTTCCAGAATCAAAATGGCTTTTACTCATATCCTGTTACTGAAGGAAGATGATGATGATGATTGAAGATGTAACATGACTCACCATGAAACAACAGTATCCTGTGAAGAGGAATAGAACAGTCTGATCTGGAACAGCAGTCAAGGAGAGGACACAGAAAACACACACTCAGACTGTCCCGCTGTAAACCAGCTCTTTAAAGCGTCTCTTCCTGGGTCCTAACACATACTGTCACAGCAGCAGTAAAAGGTGACAGAGAGTCACAGCCTAGGTTGTCACTTACAGCTCAGGTCAGGGTGGAGGTGTCAGCTCAGGTCAGGGTGGAGGTGTCAGCTCAGGTCAGGGTGGAGGTGTCAGAGGAACCCTACTACAGATAGTCTCAGATAGCTCCAGCTCAGACCGTTTCAGGGTAAGGCTTAGTGAGGTGTGAAAGAGACCAGAGAGAGAGAGAGAGAGAGAGAGAGAGAGCGAAAGCGAGAATGGGCACTGCCTGGAGTTCCTATTGGTCACTTCTCAGACCTGTCCACTCCCCCTCTTTACAGTCACTCTGGATATCACTCCAGGTCAGACCAGGCTATGTTACAACATGACTTCACTCCAGGCTAGACCAGGCTATGTTACAACATGACTTCACCCCAGGTTAGACCAGGCTATGTTACACCATGACTATACCCCGGGCTAGACCAGGCTATGTTACAACATGACTTCCCCACAGGTTAGACCAGGCTATGTTACAACATGACTACACCCCAGGTTAGAGCAGGTTAGACCAGGCTATGTTACAACATGACGTCACCCCAGGTTAGACCAGGCTATGTTACAACATCAGCTGGGCTAGACAATCTGGACCCTCTCTTTTTAAAATGATCCACCGCCATTGTTGCAACCCCTATTACCAGTCTGTTCAACCTCTCTTTTGTTTTGTCCGAGATCACTAAAGATTGGAAAGCTGCCGTGGTCATCCTCCTCTTCAAAGGGGGTGACACACTAGACCCAAACTGTTACAGACCTAGATCCATCCTGCCCTGCTTATCTAAAGTCTTTGAAAGCCAAGTTAATAAACAGATCACTGACCATTTCGAATCCCACCATACCTTCTCCGCTGTGCAATCCGGTTTCCGAGCTGGTCACGGGTGCACCTCAGCCACACTCAAGGTACTAAACGATATCATAACCGCCATCGATAAAAGACAGTACTGTGCAGCCGTCTTCATCAGCCTGGCCAAGGCTTTCGACTCTGTCAATCACCGTAATTCTTAACGGCAGACTCAATAACCTTAGTTTCTCAAATGACTGCCTCGCCTGGTTCACCAACTACTTTGCAGACAGAGTTCAGTGTGTAAAATCGGAGGACCTGTTGTCCGGACCTCTTGCAGTCTCTATGGGGGTACCACAGGGTTCAATTCTCGGGCCGACTCTTTTCTCTGTATATATCAACGATGTTGCTCTTGCTGCGGGTGATTCCCTGATCCACTTCTACGCAGACGACACCATTCTGTATACATCTGGCCCTTCTTTGGACACTGTGTTAACTAACCTCCAAACAAGCTTCAATGTCATACAACACTCCTTCTGTGGCCTCCAACTGCTCTTAAACGCTAGCAAAACCAAATGCATGCTTTTCAATCGTTCGCTGCCCGCACACGCCCGCCCGACTAGCATCACTACTCTGGACGGTTCTGACCTAGAATATGTGGACAACTACAAATACCTAGGTGTCTGGCTAGACTGTAAACTCTCCTTCCAGACTCCATATCAAACATCTCCAATCCAAAATCAAATCTAGCATCGGCTTTCTATTTCGCAACAAAGCCTCCTTCACTCATGCCTCCAAACTTACCCTAGTAAAACTGACTATCCTACCGATCCTCGACTTCGGCGATGTCATCTACAAAATAGCTTCCAATACTCTACTCAGCAAATTGGATGTAGTCTATCACAGTGCCATCTGTTTTGTTACCAAAGCGCCTTATACTACCCACCATTGCGACCTGTATGCTCTAGTTGGCTGGCCCTCGCTACATATTCGTCGCCAGATCCACTGGCTCCAGGTCATCTATAAGTCTATGCTAGGTAAAGCTCCACCTTATCTCAGCTCACTGGTCACGATAACAACACCCACCTGTAGCACGCGCTCCAGCAGGTATATCACACTGGTCACCCCCAAAGCCAACATCTCCTTTGGCCGCCTTTCCTTCCAGTTCTCTGCTGCCAGTGACTGGAACGAATTGCAAAAATCGCTGAAGCTGGAGACTTACATTTCCCTCACTAACTTTAAACATCAGCTCTCTGAGCAGCTAACCGATCGCTGCAGCTGTACATAGTCCATCTGTAAATAGCCCACCCATTCTACCTACCTCATCCCCATATTGTTTTTATTTACTTTGCTGCTCTTTTGCACACCAGTATCACTACTTACACACCATCATCTGCTCATCATCATCAGCTCATCCATCACTTCAGTCTTAATCTGCTAAATTGTAATTACTTTGCTACTATGGCCTATTTATTGCCTTACCCCCTCATGCTATTTGCGCACACTGTATATAGACTTTTTTTTTTTATTGTGTTATTGACTGTATGCTTTTTTTCCATGTGTAACTCTGTGTTGTTGTTTCTGTTGCATTGCTTTGCTTTGTCTTGGCCAGGTCACAGTTGTAACTGAGAACTTGTTCTCAACTATCTTGCCTGGTTAAATAAAGGTGAAATAAAAAAAATAAAAAAATGACTTCACCCCAGGTTAGACCAGGCTATGTTACACCATAACTTCACCCCAGGTTAGACCAGGCTATGTTACACCATAACTTCACCCCAGGTTAGACCAGGCTATGTTACACCATGACTTCACCCCAGGTTAGACCAGGCTATGTAATAAACATGACTTCACCCCAGGCTAGACCAGGCTATGTTACAACATGACTTCACCCCAGGCTAGACCAGGCTATGTTACAACATGACTTCACCCCAGGTTAGACCAGGCTATGTTACAACATGACTTCACCCCAGGCTAGACCAGGCTATGTTACAACATGACTTCACCCCAGGATAGACCAGGCTAGACCAGGCTAAACCAGGCTATGTTACAACATGACTTCACCCCAGGCTGGACCAGGCTATATTACAACATGACTTCACCCCAGGTTAGACCAGGCTATGTTACACCATGACTTCACCCCAGGTTAGACCAGGCTATATTACAACATGACTTCACCCCAGGCTAGACCAGGCTATGTTACACCATGACTTCACCCCAGGTTAGACCAGGCTATATTACAACATGACTTCACCCCAGGTTAGACCAGGCTATGTTACAACATGACTTTGATGTTGCTGATGATCTTTTCAGCGTCTGTCTGTCTGTCTGTCTGTCTGTCTGTCTGTCTGTCTGTCTGTCTGTCTGTCTGTTTACATGAACACTGAGCTGGTTGTTTCACTGACTCTCCCTGGCTAGAAGAGATGTGTGGTCCATGCTTTGCTTGATATATCAGTGGGTTTTAGTAACTTCCTGATGAAACATTACGGGTCCACGGGTCATGTTCTTATCAGGTATCAAAGTAAGACCCAGATGCAGACTGTCAAAGTAACAATGTTTAATGTTCCAACAAGGGCAAGCAGAAGACAGGTCAAGTCAGGCAGAGGTCGATAATCCAGAGGGAACAGAGGTACAGGTCGGCAGGCAGGCTCAGGGGCAGGCAGAGTGGTCAGGCAAGCGGGCTCAGGGGCAGGCAGAGTGGTCAGGCAGGCGGCCTCAGGGGCAGGCAGAGTGGTCAGGCAGGCGGGCTCAGGGGCAGGCAGAGTGGTCAGGCAGGCAGGCTCAGGGGCAGGCAGAGTGGTCAGGCAGGCAGGCTCAGGGGCAGGCAGAGTGGTCAGGCAGGCGGGCTCAGTGGCAGGCAGAGTGGTCAGGCAGGCAGGCTCAGGGGCAGGCAGAGTGGTCAGGCAGGCGGGCTCAGGGGCAGGCAGAGTGGTCAGGCAGGCGGGCTCAGGGGCAGGCAGAGTGGTCAGGCAGGTGGGCTCAGAGACAGGACAGGCAAGGCAAGGGTCAAAACCGGGAGGATGAGCAAAAAGAGAATAGAAGCAGGAGTACGGGAAAACACGCTGGTTGACTTGAAAAACATCCCAAACGAACTGGCACCGAGAGACAGGAAACACAGGAATATATACACCAGGGAAAATAAGTGACGCCTGGAGGGGGTGGAGACAATCACAAGGCAGGTGAAACAGATCAGGGCGTGACAATTCCTCCCCTTTGGTGTGTTTGTCTTATGATCGCTTCTCTTCCAAAGATGGTCTGAAAAGTATACTTTTATCACAAAATAAAGACAGTCCACTTTCTGAAAATACAGAACACAGCGTTAACTGTTAATGTCTATATCTCTTCTCTCTCTTGACTAAATGTGTGAACTCACTGTACTGTAAATCGCTTTAGATACAGCGTCTGCTAAGTGGCTTATAACCTATTATATACTATGTGTCTTGTTAGGGAGTTGTGTAGTGTTGTAATGGGTCTAGTTAGTGGCTGTTGCAGAATGTGAACAGGTGTTGTGTCTCTCTCTGTGCTTGTGTCTCAAATTAAACACTACTCCCTGTATAGTGCACGACATGTGGAATAGTATTTAGGAAGCAGCCTGTGTCTGGGGAAAACCCTGATCCACCTTAACACAGCAACAGCTGCTGGGGATCAGGTCTGCTCTATGGAAGAGCACTGCCTTGCCTTGCTTTGACAAACACACTATAGAGGGGGAGAGAGACATTGAGAGATCAAACAGAAAGAGAGAGACGGACAGAAAGAGAGACAGAGGATGAGAGGGAGAGAGAGAGCTGGCAGGCAGGCAGTGTTTTTAGGGGTTTAGGGGTACAAATCTCTCCTTCATCTGTAGCTCTGAACACAATTTAACTGAACAAGCTCTGGAAACCCTAATATCTGAGTTCCTGCCTGCCCACCTGTTAGAGCAGGTGTGTGTGGGTATGTGTGTGTGTATGGTATAATGTTTCCTCTATTTGACCCTAGTGTAGTGAGTGTTGGGGTTAGAAGTGGCGACATGAGGATTTGAACAGGGTCTGTCACACTGTGCAGCCATACATCATCTGTCCAGTACTAATCTCGTTCCCAGACACTTTCACCCAAAGTCTGGTTTACCAAAGCATCAAACTCGGCCTTCGTTAGCCAATACAAAGAGCCAAGAGAAACTCCCGCCGCATAGACATTGGCTTAATCAGCATAATCTACCAACTAATCATCTTCTACGACGCCTTCCCCCTAACCCTATCCTGTACGCTAGCACACCACAAGCACAGAGCCACTCTTCGCAGTCGTGTGATTTGCTTAAATTAACTTCTTTGAGATAGGGAGCGGTATTTTGACGTCCGGATGAAAAGCGTGCCCAAAGCAAACTGCCTGCTACTCAGGCCCAGAAGCTAGGATATGCATATAATTGGTTCTGGCTAGAAAACACTCTAAATTTTCTACAACTGTTAAAATAATGTCTTTGAGTATAACAGAACTGAAATGGCAGGCAAAACCCAGAGGACAAACCACCCCCAAAATGTTCATCCTACCACTGATTTCAATGGTTGGCACTTGTATAATAGGGCAAAATCGTGCCCGATTTCTAGATGTCAACAGTCTTTAGAAAGAGTTTCTGGAAAAATGAGCCAGAAATTGTAGTTTTTCTAGGTGGGTCCCATTTTGGCTGTAGTGTTTCCAAGCGCGTGAATGAGAACGCGTTCTTTGGTATTTTTCTCCGGTAAAGACAATAATGATTCTCCGTCTTAAATGTTATCGTTTATTTGCGTATTAGGGTACGTTTATTTGCGTATTAGGGTACCTAATGTTTGATTACAAATGTTGATTGACTTGTTTGGATAAGTTTATCGGTACTGTTTGGGATTCACTTTGTATGCATTTTGAAGGAGGGAAAACGAGTGGATTATTGACTGAAGCGCGCCAGCTAAACAGAGTTTTTATGGATATAAAGAAGGAGTTTATCGAACAAAAGGACCAGTTGTAATGTAACTGGGACCTTTTGGAGTGCCAACAGAAGAAGATCTTCAAAAGTAAGGCATATATTATATCGCTATTTATGACTTTCATTCCGCAACTCCCTGGTCGAAAATTATTTGTTATGCATTTGTGTGATGGGCGCTGTCCTAAGATTATTGCATGGTTTGCTTTCGCCGTAAAGCCTTTTTGAAATCTGACACGCTGGATTAACAAGTTAAGCTTTATTTTGATGTATTGCACTTGTGATTTCATGAAAGTTTAATATTTATAGTAATTTAATTTGCATTTGGCGCTCTGCAATTTCACTGGATGTTGGCCAGGTGGGACGGTAGCGTCCCACTGATCCGCAAGAAGTTAAATGATGACAAATACTTTACTCAGTAGGTCACTCCCATAGAATTCTATGGTCACTCCCACTAAGGCCAATTTTGAGTGTTTGATATCCCAGACTTTTATGTGCTGTGCACAATAGCCTGCACGTGAGGTTAGTCCAGTGCCAACCTGATCCATAGATTTAGGGCAACATTTTTGTGCGAAGTGCAAAAAATACCATAAACCTCATTATATTCTTGCACTGTGATTTAATCTGAAAATGTTCTTCAACGATGTCCGTTATAAGGAGCGGATTATGTAAGGGATAATCAACGAGAGGCTGTGTGTTCTATGGAAAATAATAAATGACTTGGAAGGTGTGTTCCACGAACGCATAGAGCCCTGAGTTGATTATCTCTTATATACTGTACCATGGCTATAATTTAACACATTTCTGCTAAAAATGTTTTTATTTGCCAGTAGAAATGTGTTCAATATCCACTGAAGCAGGAAGCAACTTTACTAGATAGCTACAGTAGTTGCCTTGGTAACCAAACAGACTTGCTAGTTTAGCTAACCAAACCATCAGTCCTAGCTTGCTATTATGAAAATCTAATTCAACAATGTCAATAATGTTTTCAATTCGATTTTGCTGCCAAAAGCAGTATGGAACATAAGAATGAACTATAGCCATTGAATTCTACCGTGCTGATATACCGTGCGTTATAGGGAAATAATGCACGCTCTAGAATGGCCTTCAATCAGAAACAAATATGTAACAATGCCATGGTCTAATTGAAAAAACAGAGCAATATATAAATAGTTTCCTCTTCAAAATGCACATTGTTGAAGAAAAGTTTCATTGAATTCCCATGATAATGAGGTTTATGGTAAGTTTTCCACTTTGCAGTGACTCTGGTTGTAACCATACCCACACTATACAATAATCACTCGGTGTGTGTGTGTGTGTGTGTGTGTGTGTGTCAGACCTGCAGATGGAGTTTGAAGAGCTGGTGTCCAGCGCCAGGAGACTAAGTCTCAGCAGCACAGAGAAGCAGAAGAGAGGAAGCATTGCTAATGCTGACTCCAGGATGGACCGCAAGAGAGAGGTAAGACAGCAATATGGTATGCTACGTTGATTCAGAGAGAAGTAACACAATGACCCAATTCTACTGAGCTGGGTCGAGCCAAGTCAAGCTAATCTGCACCAGGCTGGCCTGGTTATGCATCCACTGTAGTTGACAGAACCCTGCTGGAACGCTGGAAAGAAAATATCTGAGCCAGAACAGTACTGTTTGGGTCGGCACCATAGTGTAAAAATGGTAAAGCTGTCAAGGTGTGTGTGTAGTTATCATGTGTACTTGTAATGTGTTGTGTGTTTAGTATTAGTTGTAATGTGTTGTGTGTTTAGTATTAGTTGTAATGTGTTGTGTGTTTAGTATTAGTTGTAATGTGTTGTGTGTTTAGTACTAGTTGTAATGTGTTGTGTGTTTAGTATTAGTTGTAATGTGTTGTGTGTTCCAGTCCCACTACATTGGAGCAGGTCCAGAGTTCCAGCATGTCTGTTTCCAGCCCTGTGGTCAGAGTCCTCTGGTGTCTCGTTACCTGCACCTCCAAGACATCCCTACACCCGCTGGATCTGACACACGCAGGATCAGACGCACTGAGATCACCAACCTCACATATCCTTACACACACACACACACACACATACACACACACACACACACACACACACACACACACACACACACACACACACACACACACACACACACACACACACACACACACACACACACACACACACACACACAGCACAAACACACACACACACACACACACACAAACACACACAAATACACACACACACACGCACAAACACACACAAACACACACAAACACACACACACACACAGGGGCGCCGGGAAAGTTAGGACGATTCTAAGGGCCTGTGACTGACAGGGGCCCTAAAAAATTATTAGAACATTAGGTAAAAAAAATGTTATATAAAATTATTAACCTATCATCATTAATATAATATTTTATTTACAGAGCCTCTGTATTGCCTAACCCTCTATTTACATGAAATGGTTAGGTCCTGTCTCCAAACCAGGTGCAAATGGTACTTGCTAGCAGTGGAGCATCATGTCTCAGCTTCCTAAATACAATTTGGCTTCCAAAAATGAAAAGAAAGACAGAAGAGAGAAAAGAAAGGGCGATGATATGTCACCCAATTTTTCACAAAGGAAGGTGGGTGTAGTCCGTGAGTGTTAGAAATGTACCTGTTAGCTTAGTCCATAGTGAAATAGGCTACTTTTTCTCCCCTAACATTAGTTACTTAATATCTTCACAGAAAATTCTGAGTGTTTGCATTTCACTCTTTTAGCCCTTTAATCAATGCAGCAAACTTTTAGCAAGCTATTCATACTAAATCAGCCATGTCTCCTATCCCCATACCCCTGAACCAGCCATGTCTCCCATCCCCATACCCCTGAACCAGCCCTGTCTCCCATCCCCATACCCCTGAACCAGCCCTGTCTCCCATCCCCATACCCCTGAACCAGCCCTGTCTCCCATTCTCATTCCCCTGAACCAGCCCTGTCTCCCATCCCCATACCCCTGAACCAGCCCTGTCTCCCATCCTCATTCCCCTGAACCAGCCCTGTCTCCCATCCCCATCCCCCTGAACCAGCCCTGTCTCCCATCCCCATACCCCTGAACCAGCCCTGTCTCCCCATCCCCATCCCCCTGAACCAGCCCTGTCTCCCCATCCCCATACCCCTGAACCAGCCCTGTCTCCCATCCCCATACCCCTGAACCAGCCCTGTCTCCCATCCCCATACCCCTGAACCAGCCCTGTCTCCCCATCCCCATACCCCTGAACCAGCCCTGTCTCCCATCCCCATATCCCTGAACCAGCCCTGTCTCCCCATCCCCATCCCCATTCCCCTGAACCAGCCCTGTCTCCCATCCCCATACCCCTGAACCAGCCCTGTCTCCCATCCCCATACCCCTGAACCAGCCCTGTCTCCCATCCCCATACCCCTGAACCAGCCCTGTCTCCCATCCTCATTCCCCTGAACCAGCCCTGTCTCCCATCCCCATACCCCTGAACCAGCCCTGTCTCCCCATCCCCATACCCCTGAACCAGCCCTGTCTCCCATCCCCATCCCCCTGAACCAGCCCTGTCTCCCATCCCCATACCCCTGAACCAGCCCTGTCTCCCATCCCCATACCCCTGAACCAGCCCTGTCTCCCCATCCCCATACCCCTGAATCAGCCCTGTCTCCCATCCCCATACCCCTGAACCAGCCCTGTCTCCCATCCCCATACCCCTGAACCAGCCCTGTCTCCCATCCCCATACCCCTGAACCAGCCCTGTCTCCCCATCCCCATCCCCATACCCCTGAACCAGCCCTGTCTCCCATCCCCATACCCCTGAACCAGCCCTGTCTCCCATCCCCATCCCCCTGAACCAGCCCTGTCTCCCATCCCCATACCCCTGAACCAGCCCTGTCTCCCCATCCCCATACCCCTGAACCAGCCCTGTCTCCCCATCCCCATACCCCTGAACCAGCCCTGTCTCCCATCCCCATACCCCTGAACCAGCCCTGTCTCCCCATCCCCATCCCCATTCCCCTGAACCAGCCCTGTCTCCCATCCCCATACCCCTGAACCAGCCCTGTCTCCCATCCCCATACCCCTGAACCAGCCCTGTCTCCCCATCCCCATACCCCTGAACCAGCCCTGTCTCCCATCCCCATACCCCTGAACCAGCCATGTCTCCCATCCCCATACCCCTGAACCAGCCCTGTCTCCCATCCCCATACCACTGAACCAGCCATGTCTCCCATCCCCATACCCCTGAACCAGCCCTGTCTCCCATCCCCATACCCCTGAACCAGCCCTGTCTCCCATCCCCATACCCCTGAACCAGCCCTGTCTCCCATCCCCATACCCCTGAACCAGCCCTGTCTCCCATCCCCATACCCCTGAACCAGCCATGTTTCCCATCCCCATACCCCTGAACCAGCCCTGTCTCCCATCCCCATACCCCTGAACCAGCCCTGTCTCCCATCCCCATACCCCTGAACCAGCCCTGTCTCCCCATCCCCATACCCCTGAACCAGCCCTGTCTCCCATCCCCATACCCCTGAACCAGCCCTGTCTCCCCATACCCCTGAACCAGCCCTGTCTCCCATCCCCATCCCCCTGAACCAGCCCTGTCTCCCATCCCCATCCCCCTGAACCAGCCATGTCTCCCATCCCCATACCCCTGAACCAGCCCTGTCTCCCATCCCCATACCCCTGAACCAGCCCTGTCTCCCATCCCCATACCCCTGAACCAGCCCTGTCTCCCATCCCCATACCCCTGAACCAGCCCTGTCTCCCTTCCCCATACCCCTGAACCAGCCCTGTCTCCCATCCCCATACCCATGAACCAGCCCTGTCTCCCATCCCCATACCCCTGAACCAGCCCTGTCTCCCCATCCCCATACCCCTGAACCAGCCCTGTCTCCCCATCCCCATACCCCTGAACCAGCCCTGTCTCCCATCCCCATACCCCTGAACCAGCCCTACTCCCAACTGAAGAAGGAGGTGAGCAGCATTGTGTTGAATGACATGTCAGTTGGCATAATTGCAGGTACTGCAATACATTGAGGACGGGAATGTGATTCTCCAGTCAGGAAAAATCTCCCTTGACACAAAGCCAGCCAATATCAGAGCCTTAAAGGAAGAGGCTCTTAGAGATGGATGGGAGTCTCTCCTGTCTGAGGCAACACTGGTTTCTCCCCAAATGGATGTTGCACCTCAATTTAGCAAGGAACACAGCCGCCAGAGGAAATGGAAGAGATTCCAAATCAAATCAAATCAAATGTATTTGTCAAATAAACATGGTTAGCAGATGTTAATGCGAGTGTAGTGAAATGCTTGTGCTTCTAGTTCCGACAATGCAGTAATAACCAACGAGTAATCTAACCTAACAATTCCAAAACTACTACCTTATACACACACACAAGTGTAAAGGGATAAAGAATATGTACATAAAGATATATGAATGAGTGATGGTACAGAACGGCATAGGCAAGAAGCAGTAGATGGTATTGAGTACAGTATATACTTATGAGATGAGTAATGTAGGGTATGTAAACAAAGTGGCATAGTTAAAGTGGCTAGTGATACATGTATTACATAAAGATGCAGTAGATGATATAGAGTACAGTATATACATATACATGTGAGATGAATAATGTAGGGTATGTAAACATTATATTAGGTAGCATTGTTTAAAGTGGCTAGTGATATATTTTACATCAATTCCCATGAATTCCCATTATTAAAGTGACTGGAGTTGAGTCAGTGTGTTGGCAGCAGCCACTCAATGTTAGTGGTGGCTGTTTAACAGTCTGATGGCCTTGAGATAGAAGCTGTTTTTCAGTCTCTCGGTCCCTGCTTTAATGCACCTGTACTGACCTGGCCTTCTGGATGATAGCAGGGTGAACAGGCAGTGGCTCGGGTGGTTGTTGTCCTTGATGATCTTTATGGCCTTCCTGTGACATCGGGTGGTGTAGGTGTCCTGGAGGGCAGGTAGTTTGCCCCCGGTGATGCGTTGTGCGGACCTCACTACCCTCGGGAGAGCCTTACGGTTGTGGGTGGAGCAGTTGCCATACCAGGCGGTGATACAGCCCGACAGGATGCTCTCGATTGTGCATCTGTAGAAGTTTGTGAGTGCTTTTGGTGACAAGCCAAATTTCTTCAGCCTCCTGAGGTTGAAGAGGCGCTGCTGCGCCTTCTTCACGACGCTGTCTGTGTGGGTGGACCAATTCAGTTTGTCTGTGATGTGTACGCCGAGGAACTTAAAACTCTCCACTACTGTCCCATCGATGTGGATAGGGGGGTGCTCCCTCTGCTGTTTCCTGAAGTCCACAATCATGATGAGACCTCTCAAGAGGAGACAGCTCAGGACAGTGCAGCAAAGGTGTTTCGGAACAGTGTTTTTTACTGCTATAGACAACATCATAAGTGACTTGGACACTAGGTTTCACACCACTGCAAAAATTGTAGAATAATTTTCTAATGTTCCTAAAGTTGGTCAGATTAGTGAGGATCAAGTCCCTTCTGTGTGCCAACCACTGATCACGACGTATTCCAGAGATCTGACACCTGAGTTTCAACATGACACCTGAACACTGTATATGCTGCCACGTGTCCCCTCTTTGTCTCCTGACACCTGAACACTATATGCTGCCACTCACCCCCTAACTTGTCTCCTGACACCTGAACACTGTATATGCTGCCACTTCCTCCCCCTAACTTGTCCCCTCTTTGTCTCCTGACACCTGAACACTGTATATGCTGCCACTTCCCCCCTAACTTGTCTCCTCTTTGTCTCCTGACACCTGAACACTGTATATGCTGCCACTTCCCCCCCCTAACTTGTCCCCTCTTTGTCTCCTGACACCTGAACACTGTATATGCTGCCACTTCCCCCCTAACTTGTCTCCTCTTTGTCTCCTGACACCTGAACACTGTATATGCTGCCACTTGTTCCCTCTTGGTCTCCTGACACCTGAACACTGTATATGCTGCCACTCCCCCCCCCCCCTAACTTGTCTCCTCTTTGTCTCCTGACACCTGAACACTGTATATGCTGCCACTTGTTCCCTCTTGGTCTCCTGACACCTGAACACTGTATATGCTGCCACTTGTTCCCTCTTTGTCTCCTGACACCTGAACACTGTATATGCTGCCACTTGTTCCCTCTTGGTCTCCTGACACCTGAACACTGTATATGCTGCCACTTGTTCCCTCTTGGTCTCCTGACACCTGAACACTGTATATGCTGCCACTTGTTCCCTCTTGGTCTCCTGACACCTGAACACTGTATATGCTGCCACTTGTTCCCTCTTGGTCTCCTGACACCTGAACACTGTATATGCTGCCACTTGTTCCCTCTTGGTCTCCTGACACCTGAACACTGTATATGCTGCCACTTCCCCCCCCCCTAACTTGTCCCCTCTTTGTCTCCTGACACCTGAACACTGTATATGCTGCCACTTGTTCCCTCTTGGTCTCCTGACACCTGAACACTGTATATGCTGCCACTTGTTCCCTCTTGGTCTCCTGACACCTGAACACTGTATATGCTGCCACTTCCCCCCCCCCCCCTAACTTGTCCCCTCTTTGTCTCCTGACACCTGAACACTGTAAATGCTGCCACTTCCCCCCCCTAACTTGTCCCCTCTTTGTCTCCTGACACCTGAACACTGTATACGCTGCCACTTCCCCCCCCTAACTTGTCCCCTCTTTGTCTCCTGACACCTGAACACTGTATATGCTGCCACTTGTTCCCTCTTGGTCTCCTGACACCTGAACACTGTATATGCTGCCACTTCCCCCCCCCCTAACTTGTCCCCTCTTTGTCTCCTGACACCTGAACACTGTATATGCTGCCACTTCCCCCCTAACTTGTCCCCTCTTTGTCTCCTGACACCTGAACACTGTATATGCTGCCACTTCCCCCCTAACTTGTCCCCTCTTTGTCTCCTGACACCTGAACACTGTATATGCTGCCACTTCCCCCCTAACTTGTTCCTCTTTGTCTCCTGACACCTGAACACTGTATATGCTGCCACTTGTCCCCTCTTTGTCTCCTGACACCTGAACACTGTATATGCTGCCACTTCCCCCCCTAACTTGTTCCTCTTTGTCTCCTGACACCTGAACACTGTATATGCTGCCACTTGTTCCTCTTTGTCTCCTGACACCTGAACACTGTATATGCTGCCACATCCCCCCCCTAACTTGTTCCCTCTTGGTCTCCTGACACCTGAACACTGTATATGCTGCCACTTGTTCCTCTTTGTCTCCTGACACCTGAACACTGTATATGCTGCCACTTCCCCCCTAACTTGTTCCTCTTTGTCTCCTGACACCTGAACACTGTATATGCTGCCACTTGTTCCCTCTTGGTCTTCTGACACCTGAACACTGTATATGCTGCCACTTCCCCCCCCCCTAACTTGTTCCCTCTTGGTCTCCTGACACCTGAACACTGTATATGCTGCCACTTCCCCCCCCTAACTTGTTCCCTCTTTGTCTCCTGACACCTGAACACTGTATATGCTGCCACTTCCCCCCCCTAACTTGTTCCCTCTTTGTCTCCTGACACCTGAACACTGTATATGCTGCCACTTGTTCCTCTTTGTCTCCTGACACCTGAACACTGTATATGCTGCCACTTCCTCCCCCTAACTTGTTCCCTCTTTGTCTCCTGACACCTGAACACTGTATATGCTGCCACTTCCTCCCCCTAACTTGTTCCCTCTTTGTCTCCTGACACCTGAACACTGTATATGCTGCCACTTCCTCCCCCTAACTTGTTCCCTCTTTGTCTCCTGACACCTGAACACTGTATATGCTGCCACTTCCTCCCCCTAACTTGTTCCCTCTTTGTCTCCTAACACCTGAACACTGTATATGCTGCCACTTCCCCCCCCTAACTTGTTCCCTCTTTGTCTCCTGACACCTGAACACTGTATATGCTGCCACTTCCCCCCCTAACTTGTTCCCTCTTTGTCTCCTGACACCTGAACACTGTATATGCTGCCACTTCCCCCCCTAACTTGTTCCCTCTTTGTCTCCTGAATGCAATTTGTAAAATGCAGCAGAAAAAGCATTTTTGGAGAAGTGTGCATTGCTTTATGTATATTTTGCACACTGCCTGTGACTGTTGATGGGGGTGAGAGAGCTTTCAGTAAGCTAAAACTGATTTAAACAACTATTTGAGGTCCACTATGTCCCAGGACAGGCTTTGCAGTCTTGCCATGCTGTCCATTGAAAGTCAGTTAGCTAGACTTGATCAGTGACTTTGCCAGCAAGAAGGTTGGGCGCTAGGCTCTTGGTGAGTAAGGCTGAGTAAGGGCCAGTGATAACTGTTAAATGGTATGGCTGTGGATATTGGATCACTACATCACTACACTACATGATGTTCACAGGCTGAGAACAAGACTGAGAACAGACAGAGAACAAGATGAATCTCAAAGTAATGGCTGGATTACCATCAAATGTGTTGTGCACAATCAAGACCCCAAGTGGAAGAAACCTATTGATTTGGTGACCCCTTGACCTTTCCTGTAGCACCAACATCAGGCCTTTTCATTTCCATTTCCACTTTTACAGCTGCTTATTTTCTAGTTGGTCTGTATACTTAGTTCACAAATCTGCTGCTGATTTGATTATTTAGTTTGTTGTATCATTCTATAGATGATCATGTTCTTTTATTTTAATTGAAGAGGTTAATGTATATTAAAGTTATATTTATTTTAAGTTATTCATTCATGTTAAGAGAATTTTCCATTCAAGAATATTACCATTAAAATGACATTTAGACTGTAAAAAATGACCTTTAATACATTTCTTATAGAGGGGATCAGTCCTGCATCAAATAGTGAATTCCACTGTATGCAGAATGTTGTATGCATGTCTGCACAGTGTTATATTTTCACAGTTCACTGTCAGTAAATATCGGACAGTAAATATTGGACTACAAGAGAGTTGCAAGCCTGCAAAGGTAGAGTTATTTGAGGCTTTGAATGGGTCGATTGGGTTCTGGAGGTGTGTGGTTACAGCAAATGTGCAGGGTTGGTGTGGCCTGTGGTGGTGGGGCCCAATGTGATATACTTTCATGGGGCCCAAAATCCCTGGCGGCGCCCCTGCACACACACACACACACACACACACACACACACACACACACACAGACACACACACAGCACAGACACAAACACACACACACACACAGGCACACACACATGCACAGACACAAACACATGTTGTTTTGCACACAGCTGGCACACTGTATTTATGCTGAGAACAACATGTAAAAACATACTCTTAAACATGCTAATAAAACGTGCATGGATTATGTGAGACTGTACTTTACTGGAGTTAATGAACCACTTAATGAACCTGGCACAGGAGAAGACGGGAGGGCTGAGTACAGGGGGTATAGAGTTGAAAGTTAACTAATCTCATCGGCTTTTTCTCACCATATTCTGACTGTAAAACTCTGAGATAATCATAGTTTGGGAATGTGTAGGACCTGATAGGTTTTAATGAAATGTAACATAACAGAAGTTAGATAGAGATACACTATATGTACAAAATTATGTGGACACCCCTTCAAATTAGTGCATTTAGCTATTTCAGCCACACCTGTTGCTGACAGGTGTATAAAATCAAGCACACCGCATGCAATCTCCTTAGACAAACATTGGCAGTAGAAAGGCCTTACTGAAGAGATCAGTTGCTTTCAGCATGGCACCGTCAGGATGTCACCTTTCCAACAAGTCAGTTTGTCAAATTTCTGCTCTGCTAGAGCTTCCCCGGTCAACCGAACGGGACCATCTAGTGCTAAAAATGGTCTGTCCTGGGTTTCCATGGCCGAGCAGCCGCACACAAGCCTAAGATCACCATGCGCAATGGGTTTGGAGGATGCCAGGAGAACGCTACCTGCCCAATACATAGTGCCAACTGTAAAGTTTGGTTAAGGAGGAATAGGGGTCTGGGGCTGTTTTTTAGGGTTTGGGCTATGCCCCTTCGATCCAGTGAAGGAAAATCTTAACGCTACAGCATACAATGACATTCTAGATTCTGTGTTTCCAACTTTGTGGCAACAGTTTGGGGAAGGCCCTTTCCTGTTTTAGCACGACAATGCCCCCGTGCACAAAGCGAGGGCCATACAGAAATTGTTTGTCGAGATCGGTTCCGGAAGAACTTGACTGGCCTGCACAGACCCCTGACCTCAACCCCATCGAACCCTTTGGGATGAATTGGAACGCCGACTGCGAGCCA